>NC_140486.1:5031122-5086122 GCF_964271855.1 Acomys minous | reverse complement strand
CCCAGTGGGAAAGCTGTAACAGTCTTGTGGAGCTACTTAAAAACATCCATGGAAAAACACGAATTCTAGGCCAAGATAAATAAAATGGCTTAGTTCGTGCAACTTGCACGGGACAGACAGAGAGAGCATAGGCCGAGCGGCGCTCTCGGAGAAAGGGAGGCCTAGGCCCGGGGTGCACAGTGCACCAAGCGCCCTCGGCCCGCAGGAAGGCGCCGGTGCGCGCGCACCAGCGACCGGGGATCCCCACCCCACCCCCTCCCCCGCTCGGCCCAGGCCCCGGCCCCGGCCGTGCCCCGCCGCCCCGGCCGCGCTCGGGGTTGATTCGTACCACCTTGCAAGGAAGTGAACGCTTCGGCACGGGAAGGGGAGGCGCCTGCGCGGCCGCCGGGTGCCGCGCCGCCCGGGGATGCTTGGGCTAAGCGGCGGCGATCGCCAGGGCGCTGGCCCTTTAGCTTGGCGCCCCCCGCCCCCGTGGAGGAACCAAACCCTGTCGCAGAGCGTGGGGAGGGTGGGGATATCCGGGGCCTCTCCCGCGCCGGGGAGGAAAGGGGAGGGCGGAAGAGATCCTAGGCCGGTGTGAGCCCAGTGGATTCAAACCAAAACAAAAAGATTAAGGAGCGGCGGCTGCGGCGGCCGCGGGGCCGGACAGGGATCCTGGGGTGGCGCGCCCCGGATTCAGCGGGGGGCTGCGGCGTGCAGCGGGGCGGGAGGGCGGGGCGGGAGCCAGGCGGCGAGGGCGGGAGCCTAGGGGAGGGCGCGGGCCGGAGGAGGGGCGGGCCCGCCGCGCGGAGCCGAGCGGAGCCAAGCGGCCGGGACTGGGCGCGACCCGGCCAGCGTAGGCGCAGGAGCGGGCGGAGCCGATCGCCGGCTATGCAGAGGCTGACGGCCGCCGGGGCCCGAGCCATCGTGGACATGTCGTACTCCCGTCACTTCCTGGACTTCCAGGGCTCTGCCATCCCCCGAACCATGCAGAAGCTGGTGGTGGACCCGGCTGAGCCCTAACTTCCGCGAGGCCGTCACCCTGCGCCGGGACTGCCCAGTGCCGCTCCCCGGGGACGGAGACCTCCTCGTCCGGAACCGGTGAGCCCGGCGCGCGACCCCGTCCCGGTCCCCAGCCCGCGCAGCTGGGCTCCCGGCTGTCCCGGGTCTCCCGCTTGCCCACACTGCGGCGCGCGCTTCGGGCGCACAGCCTGACTTTGCGAAATCCCAGGAAGTTGAACCCGCCGCCATCTGGCGAAGGCGAATGTAATGTGACTTGCTGGTGTGAATACCCGGTGCCACCAACCGTCCTCTATCTGGGGGTTATTTTAATTTGGGATTCCCCCTCCCCCAGCCGTCCCTCCTCCCCCTTCACGCTCCCTAAATAAAAACGACGGGACCCAGAAAGGGAGGCTCCCCACCCGGCCCACCCGCACGCACCCACGGTTCCTGCATTGCCATAATTTTTAGTGGAGCAGCAACAACCAGGACACACACTGCGACGTTTAGGTAAACGTGCTTTGGAGGAAGGGGGCCTACGTTGGGTTTGCTTTTCCTGTCCCCTCCATCTGGTATTGGTGGACCCTGTCCTTGGGCGTGTTGCTGTGCACCTAGTCTGCGTGTTGTCAATGCCATTCGACTGTACTATGTCCCCTGAGTGCAAAGCGGAGGCGTGCACCCGGCAGTCGGGCCAGGAGCGGGAGCATGGCTGCATTTGCCTAAATGCATTGCAGACGTTTGGGTGGCACTTGCCTGACCTCCTGTTCTACCGCAGGCTTCCCACCTTAATGACTTTCCACATCACTAATCTTTAGTAAGTGGTGAAGCAAAGGAAGTGGGGACCTCACGGTGCTCAGTGCAGGCCATAGCACACTGAGGGCTGCTGGGTGCGTCCTTTCACCGCTGGGTTCCATTCGGAGGCTCCCAGGATAGTGTGTGGGAAGTTGGATAGAATTATGGAGGCGAGGGAAATAATTCTGTTTGTATCCAAGCTGTACATTAGGTACCAGAAAGTATTCTAGGTCCCCTGGGGGGGGGGGGGGAATCACCTACCAGAGCTGCTAGGTGCAAAGATTAGTTCAAGCAGTCCAGTTTAAAGATTCCAGTATTTGCCTTCCAAACAAGACTTTGGGAATGAAGGATTCTGGTTGTGAAACTTTGGCAAACCTGTTGGAACCTTAGCAAGCAGTGGGTGGGACTGAGTGAGGTGTGTGAGTGGAGAGTTTCTTGAAGGTGGCGTTCGTATGTCCCTAACATGCTTGCGGTGGCTGCACGCTAGGCGCAGAGGATTGCCTCATTGTGGTGGAACGCTGAGGCTGTGGAGAATAAAAATTTGAGTCTGCCAAACTAAAAGAGCTTGAGCTTGTGTTCACAAAGAACAGCAGCCAGAGCACACCAGTGATTTGTCAGAAGACGAGGTGAGAAGATACTCAAAAGCTTTCTAAGCAAACTACGTCGGAGATTTTTTAAAAAAAGTTCCATGCCAGGCTTTCATTTTCTTTTATTGTTGTGATTTATATAGTGTTGACTGTAAACACTAATAAACACACACAAACTGCTTACATAAAATCCCTCGTTGAAACAGGTGTGAAATGTGGAGGGGTACCACAAGGGGACAGGCTGAGAGAAGGTGTGAAGTGGGAGCAGGCGACATCGAGCTGGGACACCTCCCCCCCCTCCCCCTGCGCCTGTGGGAGTCTGGGGGCCTCTCACCCTTGAGTTTACCTTCTTGGAGATCTTTCCCGCTCCCCTCTCTCTAAGCTCATTCGCTCTAGCCGGTTCCCTTTTCTCTCCTCCGAAAGTTCCCTGGCAGCACCCGGTGGATGCCCCATCCTCTTGTTTGGTCTGCAATTGGATGCTTCTTGGATCCCTGAAATCAGATTGCAGGAGAGTAGACTCCCATTTTGGAAAATTTAGCTGTTCGGGTTGTTTTTAAAATCCACGGCTCTATTTTGCTCCCATGTCTGCCTAGAATCCCTTTGATACAAAGTGTTTTATGCGATCAACTTGACCTCTAACTTCTACCTTGAAGCCTCAGGGGGGAAAAGAAGCCAGTTTGTGATTTGGAAGCGGAAGAAGCGGGAAGACTCTTTGCCTCTTCCGGTGCTGGTCAGTCACAAAGTCCAGCACTCAGCTGTAGGCAGGTCCTTTATTCTTATGAACAGTGTCAATGTTCTTCCAGTTTTATTTTCTTTTAAGGAGCAGAATTTAATTATTAACCACAAGTTAGTTCGTTTGAATCCAGGGCCAATATCCTCCTAAGTAGTGCTAATAGCATTAAAATTTTTATTCAGACACTTCTTGGTTTCTTGTTTGTTTTTTTGTTTTGTTTTAGCAAAACAAAAATATCCCCTGGAATGAGTGAAGTAAGCCCAAATTCATTTGTTTGGAGATTTTAGTTGTGCCCAGTCCTCTAAGTTTTCTTCAGTGAACTTTTCCCACACCTCATCCCAGTTAGCAAAATGCATCCCTTCATTCACAGGAGAGGCAGCGCATGCTAGACATGGATTCAGGACAGTGAAGTTTACAGCTGAGGAAAAAGTGTGCGGAGGAGTGCACAGAACCCCTCCTGAATAAGTAATCGATGTTCCTTTACCAACCTTACTCTCCCATGCATTCACATCCCGGAATTTGGAATTTGTTTCTTCCTCCCACCCACCCGCCCTCAGCCCGGCCCTAGGAAAAGAAAAAAAGAGACAGATACCACTGGTCAAGTCCGCTTGTGTACTATTTTTGACTTTTTCCTGAGAGTGACAGATTACTTTTCATTTCCAAATATTCCTAACGATTTTCTGCTCAAGTGTAAGATAATGCAAAGAGTTTGTAGAAATGGTGGTGAGTGGGGGGGGAGGGGGAGGCGTTGTGATAAACGGTTTGATGCTCACAGGAGGGTAAAATATTTCTGCTTACTCTCCAAGCCGAGATACTCCCGTGTGCAGACGGACACGGACACACACACCCCAACTTTTTGTCTTCTTCTCCTCCTCCTCTTCCTCCTTCTCCTCCTCCTCCTCCTCCTCCTCTACCTTCTATGTTTTTTTTTTTTTGTTTTTCAAGGGAAGTCTGGCTTAGATGAGTTTGTTTTGTCTCCCAATTTTCAAGGCTCTTCCTGTGGTCTAAGTTTTTTCTGTTTGCTGTTTGTTCCCCTCACCTTGTTCTATGATAAACGTACCAGAGGAGCTCCCTACTTTCTGTCGTAAATAACCAAGTGGCTTTAAAAGGGCATAGATTTGGGGAATGCCTGCTGTGGCCCCATTTATTTTTCGTGGGGTGTCAGGACTTCGTTTTCACAGTGTATCCTCCTCTCGGATTGCCGAGGTCCTGCAGTTATTCCTGGCACACATTTTCCATTAAAGGGGAGTGGGTACAGACAGAGAGGGTCTCCAAGTGCGCCAGCGTATCTTTCATGGCTTTTGTCTCCCCCCCCCCCCCGTGGCTCAATTTCCTTTCTACCCTCCTCTTCCTCTTTGAGCCCGATTTCCTTGAACTTGTTTCTTGAGGAGCGAAAGTCTTGCACCGCTTCTAATAAAGCCCAGGTGAGGACCAATGTGTGTCCCCGCTTGGTGGCAGGTCCCCACCAAGGCGGCAGGGACACAGTCAGGAGGAGGTATCAGGTAGAGTTAGGGATTCCCCCGCACACGGGGACCAGAATACAGGCTGTAGGCAGAGTTGGGACTGCTCCCCTCCCGCCCGCCCCCACACTAGGATAGGTTTGAAGTGGCGCGGAGGCGGGGGGGGGGGGGTGTGTGTGTGCGGTAAATGGAGGTACATTTACATTCAGGTCAAGGTCATGAGATGGCAGGTTTTGCTCTGCATAGCTTTTCTGGTACTCGGAAGAACATGTCCGAGGGCCCAGAAAGCCAGCAGCCCTTTTCTCTTGCTCTCGGATGTGAGGTCACTGATGAAAGGCTCCCCGCGGTTCTCAACACAGACCAACCCTAAAGCAACTCCCCAGTGTGGTGCAGAGCTTTCTGGCCCAGGCTGGGTGCCTAGGGGAAAAGGCTCTCAGGCTTTCAGGTTAGCACCACCTCACCAGCGCCCGCTGCTGATTGGCACAATGGTTGCTCTGGTGTTTCCAGCCGAAACCTCTGCTGGCCATTAGCAACCCCTCCAGCTCCCGCAGAGAGCCAACACTCTAACCCGCTCCAAACTTGATCCAAACTTGGCCTCAGCTGTCCGCACTGCTCTGCCAGTGTGCCCTGATAGGTCTCCAGCTCTTCCAGGGAAAAGGCAAACCTCGGGGGGGGGGGGGGGGGAGGGGAGGGGTGCTCTGGGATGGGACTTGGCATTTCAGTCCCCTGGATCCTACCCACCGCGCCCCACCCCCTGGACCATAGCACTAGGTCTTTAGGAGCCACAGTCAGGGCTTCCAGGAGGAGAACGGCCCCTGTGGACCTTGAGAAGCCACGCAGCCTGGAGGGAAACAGGAAGGGTTAATTATGATGGATGACTAGCTGTAGGTCTCTGATCCCCAAACCTGCCCTCAGGTCTCTTCCACCACAGCCAGCTTCTCTTCTGGAATTGGCTTTCCCAATGAAAGCCCTGCAGCCTGGCTCTAGTGGGCTGGCCCAGGGACCCACGGACTCGAGATCTAGGGACCCACCCCTTTCTATAAGGGTCAGGTCTGGAGAAACACCACAGAATGATAAGAGGAAACCCCCCAACCCCTTCTCCAAAAAAGTAGAATATTGGCCAACCTGGTCTACAAAGTGAGTCCAGGACAGCCAGGGCTGTTACACAGAGAAACCCTGGCTTGGAAAACAAAAACAAAAAATGAAGAAGAAAAGAAAAAAAATAGCAAAACTACTTTTCTCCACTTTTTGTTATTGTGCCTTATCTGTGAGTCCAGAAAGCAGAATTTATGGAATTATTGGAGCCATGGTAAGCTAGCTTCTGAAAGCAACTTGTGGAAGAAACTGTTTCAAGCTTTCATATTTCCACAATCTAAAAAGATCTTTCTTTATGGCAGAATACTTATGAGGAACCACTTGGAAGTACTGGGTATTATCTACAGACAGTGAAAGCATGCCTCTACACTGGATAGTTTGGGTTCATTAAATTAAAAGTGAATTCTTTGCGAATTTTCTCCTGGCATCTTTTCGTTTTCTTACAGAGGAAGTGGCATTTTTAGGGTCCTTATGTGTTAGAGCACCCCCCTCCCCAGCCTCAGGAGATGGCCACCACTACAATATGGAGATATTTTTGTTATGGGGTATACTGGGGTACAAAGAAAAGCCGGTAAAATACTGGCCTTACAGCTAATGTGAGCCTGGATACAAAAAGGAAACCAGCCATCTGCTATTAATCAGGCTATGTCTCTGCTTCTTGTTGAGGAAAATACAGTGAGGGCTTGCTTCCCTTTTCATCTGAAAGAGGCTGTAAAATGCTGAATGCTGCATAAAAATCATTCTCCCCAGTTTTTGTTCAATTAATCAAAATGCATATGTTCATGCTGGGCATAGTTACATCAGAGAGAAAATCTGCTGCGGCGTTTCAAACAACTGGGGCAGGACCATGTCGCAAGGATGACCTTGCCAGCCCGTCAGTCTTTAATAATATCATTGTCATTACTATTATTATCTGAAGTGTTAAATTGTTGCCAGAATCAATACAAGTGTGCTTCTTCGGGTATATTTTATCCCACTGTTGTTTTTAACATCTCTGTTAAGAGACCAATTAATTTCCAACTCAGAGCCCCAGTGAACTTTGTGTATAGTGAGGGCCTCCTGGCTTGCCTTTTTGTTGTTTTGTTTTGCTTTGTTTTATTTTTTGTTTTTTTCCTTCATCCTTTTGAAAGAGGATGGAAGTTAGTGGCATAGGAAATACAAATATATCACTTGCTGATTAAAATAATATGAAATTATTCCTAAACTATAAAGGAATAAAATCTGCCAAAACTCCAATACATGTTGGAATTCCTTCCCCCCCCCCAACCCCCACCCCCACCCCCAGCTAAGTAGCAAGAAACATTTTCCTGCAGTCTGTCAAGTGCTATAGTTTAGGAGCTCTTTCATACTGAGGTTAGAAACGCCTTTTTCCCTAAGCAGAATATGAAGGCCTTTAACAAAGAAATCTTAATACATCTGTTTGTTTTCTTCTAGATACGTTGGTATCAACGCATCTGACATCAACTACTCAGCGGGCCGCTATGACCCATCTGTGAAGCCCCCCTTCGACATAGGTTTTGAAGGGATTGGTGAGGTGGTGGCCTTAGGCCTCTCGGCTAGTGCTAGGTACACAGTGGGCCAGGCTGTGGCTTATGTGGCTCCAGGTTCCTTTGCCGAGTATACAGTGGTGCCTGCTAGCATTGCCACAGCTGTGCCTTCAGTGAAACCCGAGTATCTCACCCTGCTGGTTAGTGGCACCACTGCGTACATCAGCCTGAAAGAGCTCGGGGAGCTGTCAGAAGGAAAGAAAGTTCTTGTAACCGCAGCCGCCGGGGGCACAGGCCAGTTTGCCGTACAACTTTCAAAGATGGCCAGGTGCCACATCATCGGAACCTGCTCCTCCGAGGAAAAGGCAGCTTTCCTGAAATCTGTTGGGTGTGATCGTCCCATCAACTACAGAACAGAGCCTGTGGAGGAGGTGCTCAAGCGAGAGTACCCTGAAGGTGTCGATGTAGTCTATGAGTCTGTTGGGGGAGCCATGTTTGACCTGGCTGTGGATGCTCTGGCCACCAAAGGGCGCTTGCTGATAATTGGGTTTATCTCTGGCTACCAAAGCCCTACAGGACTTTCACCAGTAAAAGCTGGAGCCCTGCCGGCCAAGCTCCTGAGGAAGTCAGCCAGCCTCCAGGGGTTCTTTCTGAACCACTACTTCTCCAAGTACCAGGCTGCCATGGAACACTTGCTGGCGCTGTATACGTGTGGGGACCTGGTGTGTGAGGTGGACCTGGGACACCAGACTCCAGAGGGAAGGTTCACTGGCCTAGAGTCCATATTCCGGGCTGTCGACTATATGTACACCAGGAAAAATATTGGGAAACTTGTTGTTGAATTGCCGCACTGTGACAGCAGTAAGCTGTGACAAGGGACAAGGGGACAGTGGCATAAACCAAAGGGGAAAGAAAGTGAACTCTCTGAGCCTTACAATGAACATAATAGTTTTTAAAACAAAAGTACAGTGTTGATGAATTTCCCGCCCTCCCCCCTTGATAAAAATAATGTGCCTCAATAAAACCTTTCTCTGTAGCTAAGAGGTAAAACGTTTACATTCGGTTCTTTAGTCATGGACGGTCTCATTCCAGATTTTATTGTTCCAGGGAAGTAAATTAATTCCTGATGTGAGACCTGATCGAGTCAGTATGTCCCCAGCCCGATGAGATTTTTAAAATCAGACTTCAGATAGCTAGCTCACCACGCCTCCTTTGCTTTAAAAGCCGAGGTACTTGTGCTAAGTACATAACAGGTGAAAACTCAGCCCCAGTCAGCCTTGTACTCTCACTGGCCCTTCTGCTTAGCGAGGAGCCCTTTGTCCTGTAAATCACTAGCCAACTATCTAAACAGACATTTGGGAGAGAATTCTCCCAACTCTAATCTTGTTAAGTTATTGGAAAAGTGATTCAGCAAACAGATGTGTCTTACTGGAGGTATCTACTGTTTGATGGCTTGAATTCAGATTCTGGTAATGTCGTCTGTGAAGGGGAAAAGTTCTTTTTCTAAGAAGAAATTACTGTTGGAAACAGTGGATTTTTGGAAAAGAAAGCGATGGCTTAGGGAGACTTTTTGGAAACTAATGTGGACAAAGGAAGGATAAAATTCTGTGCTACCTCTTTGGGAGGAGTGGGGAGGCAATAACAGGGATCACAGAAGCGGGTGTGAAAGGTTAAAAACAGCTTACTCCCTTGTCCCCAAGGAGCAAGTGTCACTCCAAACACAGCGGGCACTCAGATCATCTAAGGCCATAACCATTTGCTTCTTAGAGGCCCACGTGGAAGGTGCACTAGGTCTCTGGTGGCGGAAATGGGTGGCAGTCGGGTGTCCCATGTTCCGATTTGCTTCTCCGTGCTTGAGAGAAATGAGCCACCTGCTCTGGTGTACCGGCGCACGGGGCCTGTCAACCCTGGCACTGCTTTACTTCAAGCTACACTACGGCTGATCAGCCTGGCCTTCACCTTCGGTGTCCAAGGGCTGCCTGTCACTTTTGTCATGGAATCACACACACACACACACACACACACACACCCGCACACACACACAGCCTTTCCAGCCGAAGGTGAAGCCTGCCGGATTATTTTTCAGTCTTGGGTTTCAGTTCCTCAAACGTGCTCAATAAATGGGAATGCAATTAAGAGAGGCTCAGAGAGTCGGGGGTGGGGTGGGGGCTGCTAGATTTAATTCTTTCCTTGCCTCTGAGGAGCAGAGAGATCCTGTTTCTGAATAGCTGTTAGTATCTATTTTACAAGATTTACTCATTTCCAGGTACCTAATGTAGCCGCTAGCATGCATGCACAACAGTACAATTTATATGGTAAATGGAACCAAATAATGGCTTCACTGAATGTTATGGCCGCACTGAAGGGAAATGTCACGGTAAATAGCTGCCAAATTATGGATCGTGCCGAAGTGTCACAACTGCACTAAAGACAAATAGCACTAGAGGCTATTGCCACCATGACGTTTCTGAGTTATGAAGAAGGGTAGCAGCCTGACGCGGGTCTCTTTTGTGTCCTCGTCACAGCAAAGCGCTGCCGTGTGCAGGGGACAAGAAAGGCTCGTCCAGCGTGGTGCGCGGTTATTAATCTGTCCGTTTCAGACGTAGCCACTGTAGCAGGAGAGACTTTGCTAGCTCTCCCGTATACAAACATAACAAACGGGAAGGGAGGGTAGGTTTTATGAATGTTAGTATGCTCAGGAAATGACTGGTAATGGAAAAATGTCGTAATAAAATAATCTAATCAAAAACTATTATTAAATTTAACATAGTATATGTCTTGAAAGGCTTAGTTGCTTCCTATGCAGATAGATGTGTGAAATCTCACTGATAATGCTTTCTCCCTCTGAAAAGGCTTGAGGACGGAGGACATTACCAACTAAATTGCCTCTTCTGAACTGAAGTGAGTCCCGGTTTCCTTCATTTTAATGGGAGGGTAATAAAGATGAAAGACCAACATTTTATCTGATGGATCCCTTAAGCTATGGAGTAAAAATGTATTACGTTTTGAGGGAATATACTAAACTCAGCTATGTAAAAGTAAAATTCACACACCCAGCCTTAAAAATAAAACAGTATTCAAAGAAACAAACAAGCAAACAAAAACCATGTCTTCCTGTCCCCACACAGAGAGCCATGGTGCGCGCTGCTCTCGTTTATTCTTAGAAAGCAAGCATGGCAGATCCTCCTGATCCCAATAATGCCAAAAATATGTTTTAAGGTATAAAATATTCTTCTGAAAATTATTTTTTAAATTGAGGGTTATAACTAAGTCTCAGTTTGGTCCCCTTGGGTTGTTGTTCAGGGCTACTCACTAGGGATGGTGAGGTGAAAGGTGTGAGGGCCCACGCTCCACCATGTGCCATATCACAAACAGCCCTTCATAATGCAGGCATGGCGTCAGCCTTGCTGTAGAGAAGGGACAGGGGCAGAGCAATGACATGGGATAAATGAATTCTCAGTTCTGGCTGTGGCCTTCTCAGCTCCTTGGTATAAGGTCATTGTCCTATCAGGCAAGAAGGCATTACCTCCAGAGAAAGGCATCCCTAAGATGCCTTAGTGTTGGGTCAGGACCTCTAAGAAGTCAAATGCTACCCCTTTGAACTTCTTTCCAATAGGGAAAAAAAAAGCACAGACAATATAATTTCTGATCCTTTTTTTTTCAATGACTACAGATGCTGATTGACTTTTAGCATTTTTTTTTTTTTAAGTTCAGGAACTGGTTTGCAAAGAAAGATTGGTTCTATGTGCTGTTGTTGCCTGATTGCATAAGAACGGGGTTTATTGGGAAGCGAAGAGAGCCTCTGCAGGCAGTCCTTAGTGTTTCCTTCAGTGTTTATCTAATGCAAGTATGTGAGAAGTAGCCGCAGCTTATTAAAGTGAAAAGCCTGGGCTGCGTTCTCAAGGAGTGTGGCAGCTAATGAGGCTGTAATGTCCCAGCCCCACGAAGGCCTTTTTGTGTCCCCACTACAAGATGCTGGAAACTTGACAGATGATATCATTTAAGACGCTGCCTGCCTTGGGGACCTGCTTCTTGGCTCCTTGTTTTGGGCTTCTGTTTGGGTAACATTTATAATGGCCACCCTACTTGTACCTGTAATGCCTTAACCCCTTGTGGAACGCACGGGCTGCTGCATAAATCTACCAGTTGAGGTTCCCTTTAAAAATGAGGCTTTGTGCAAAGGATCAAAACATTTCTCCTGATGACCCTGCCGCATGCCCACGTGGGGTGAATGCTGTATTTCCGACTCTATGAAGTCAAGTGAACCAAGGCATATTTCAGAGTAAGTGGGACAGGACCCAGGACTGTCCACTTGGGAGGCTAGTTCCCCAATGTCTACGAACTTCACGGGCAGCTCACATGCACAGTTGCCTGACTCGAGCTTATACTTACTCGTTTATACCTTTCCACACTCCTAAAAAATATTTTATAATATTTTTTGTAATACTCATTTAGAACCATACGCAAACTATTAGTTTTTCAGTTTGGGTTTTTTTTCCAGGACTTTTTGCTGTGTTTTGGTTTTTATTTGCACCAGCTTCTGCAACTGATTTTCCCACAAAGGCCTAGAATCCAGTATTAAAAAGCATCACATAGAAGCCAAAGCCTGGAGCTCAATTGTCAATAGCTCGACACTGCTGAAAACTTGAAGTTCGATTTTTACTAGCCTTTTAGCATCACATTATTTCAACTCATAGAAGGAAGAATGTACTGTGAGAACCTTATTGCTGTTACCAGGCATAATCTTGGTGAGGCTCCCCCTCCACCCCCACCCCTCAAAAGGAAGCAAACAAACATAATATACAACCCAAAACAATGTCTTACCACTATATGTCCCTTCAAGAAGTTCTTATAGGAAATAGATTATTTTTTTTTTTCAGAAAGTCAAGTAAGATGCATATTTTGATTATGTAAGCTTGGAGCTTCTGTTTAACTCCTCACTCTCACCCCGCAGCCGGGGAGGCATGCCTGGCGTAAGTACCAGGCAATGTTTATTCTGAAATGCTGGCTTTGCCCTTTGTAGACATCCCTTTCTGTGAGGGTCCTGCATCCCAGGAGGTATGGTTGAACCCTAGGAACACATCATGGGTCCCGCAAGCAGCAGGGTAAGTACCGCACAGAGGACAGTTTGGGGGAAAACCAATATGTTCTTCATGTGTGCTGAGAAGCCCTGAGCCAGAAGTCTAGAGATCGGAATAGCCCCCCAAAGGAAGGTGCGTCCCTCAAAGTATCTTTCTGCCAACACAAAATTAAAATAATAATTAGAACATACCCTGCTGCTGGGTGGCAGCATCCAGTACAAAAGACAGATCTATGCTAAGGGCTCTGGAAAGGGTCTGGTGACAGTGCCTGCTGATGTGCCACCCACCCTGTAAGCACACACAGCAGCTGGGGGCTTAGAGTGATTCTTATCAGCAGTTCCGCTGGGCAGTGGAAAGTGGAGAAATATGGAAGTGATACAGGATGCCCCACTCGCTGGAGAGCACTTGACCTTGGACCCTATACGTCCACCCCCAGCATTCCTTGCAGGCTCACAGGTGTCACTTCCAGCAGAAACACATATCTGGAAAGTGTATCTTCCCACCGCCTTTGTAAGGAAGACCAAATGTTACTTGGTAACACTAGATGTTAAAGGGTAATCAAGCTCTGCCCATATTACAAATACAGAGCTGGGCTCAGAAGGAGCCAGCGTCACAGAGTCCACTGGAATCAGAGGATAGAGCCCTAGCTGATTACTTTCCACACTATCAGGAGAGCTCTCTGCACAGCCCCCTTTGCCACTGGCCAGGGTTCTCCAGTGTATAACTGACAGGCGTTTCCGAGCCACGGCTGGACTCGGAGGGA
The DNA here is from genome assembly GCF_964271855.1 of Acomys minous. Taxonomy (NCBI): domain Eukaryota; kingdom Metazoa; phylum Chordata; class Mammalia; order Rodentia; family Muridae; genus Acomys; species Acomys minous. Next base: position 5,073,146 of record NC_140486.1, on the reverse strand, counting down.
ACCTTCACATGAATGGACTGTGGCAAACCCAGGCGAAGTACCATGTTTAGACTCTAGTCTGATCGAGCTGGAGTTCTCATTAAATTTGGTTTTTCATCTAAACACCATACTAGGCCTGAAGAAGTAGCTCGGCGAGTAAAGGAGTTGGCTTGCAAACATGAGGGCCTGAGCTTGGCTTCTAGAACATGTGTAAGTAGGCAGGCGTGGTAGTGCACACTTGAAATCCTAGCACCGAGGAGCCAGACACTGGACGACTTCTGGGGCTAGCTACCTGACCAGGCCAGCTCAGGTTCCAGGGAGAGACCCTGCCTCAAAACACAAGGTGGTGAGTTCTTGTGGAATGAAACCTCAGGTTGACCTCTAGCCTCCACAAGCATAGGCACATGCGTGTGTGCGCGTGCACACACACGTGCGCATACACACACCTTCAAATTCCACACACAAATTAATAATAATAAATAACACACAATTTAGTTTTTATTACTAAAAAGTCTCCTGCCAACATGTCCTTAAATATTGATGATGCCAGATACAACTTTTTGCACTATTTACTGACTTGAATGAGTTTGATGCTCATTTTTTGCCTATCATAATAACTAGCCACCAGAATATTTACTGTTGTAGCAAAATTATCTAAAATCTGAATTTGCTATTCTAACAGAAGTCCAATTTCCCCCCTTACAGGTCCAGCTCATGAGGGAAGGAACGTTCCTTCACTGGTATCAGCGGTTGCTTGGAGGCAAAGGGGAAACCCTGGTGGTTGCAGGCTTCCTGCTAGGCTGTGGTAAGAACCTCACAGGGCCTCATAACTAAGGCTAAGGGAGAAAAAGCCGTTCTGAAACATATGACGTTGAACACTCATGTCTTTCCTCATCACTTCTGTCTTTCTTCCCCCAAACTCATGCATAGCAAGCGTAAACTTTCCCAGCCGAAGCAGCTTCTTTTAACGTTGAAAAGCCACTTCCCGGAGAACAGCAACAATGTCAGAGGCAATCGCGTCTGTAGGAAGCCTCATTGCCCACCAGGGGATGGTAGCAATAGCTTCCCTCTACACGCGGCCGGAATTTACATTTGGAAATTGAATTGTCTCCTTGAGGGCTTTTACTCAATGCAAGTTTGGGGGAATTGCTTATACCCCAGTACATCAGTGTGCACGGAATGACGCTGAGCTGACGGAGCCCCTTATCACTCCAGCTGCTAAAGAACAACCACCACCACCACAACAAAAGCCCACAAAAGCTGTCACTGTCCAGAAGACGAAACTGAAGAATCTTTACTGAATGATATTCATCATCTCAAGTTCAAAACATCTCTAGGCAACTGGGGACTTATTTACAATTTTTTCTTTACATATTTGAATACTATCTTCGTGATGGTATAGATCCCGATGTGCCGCTCCCACATCATATATATATATAATCGGTTCTTCGAGACAGGGTTTCTCTGTGTAGACCAGGTTGGCCTCGAACTCACTGGGATCCACCTGCCTCTGCCTCCCGAGTGCTGGGACTAAAGGCGTGCGCCACCACCGCCCAGCGATCCACGTTAAAACACACACTTTATGCTGCCTCATGGCATTCTTGCTTAACTTATACAGACCATGGACAGTCATTAGGCTGAGGCCACGCCTGTTTCTCTCCAGAGTGGTGTTTCTTCTCATGTTTACTATACCCACGCCTTTAATCCCAGCACGCAGGAGGCAGAGGTAGGCGGATCTCTGTGAGTCCAAGACCAGCCTGGTCTACAAAGCGAGTCCAGGACAGCCAAGGCTACACAGAGAGACCCTGTCTCAAAAAAACAAACAAACAAAAAATGCTCACATCACCAGCAAAATGCTAGTCCTGACTCAGTAGTACAGGATGTGGGTGGGAGGCGGGAGGAGGGGGCACAGGAACCTGCATCTCCCAAGGGGACACTGACACTGCTGGTCTGGGATCTCGAACCTATCACAACCACAAACACAGCTGCCCTTTACTATTACGGTCCCAGCTTCTTCAAAGGAGCATCCATCCATTTGGGAACTCAGCCATGAACCCAAACTCAGTCTGATGCTCATGGTACCCCATCTATAAGAGGCAGAGTCCTAGAGCCTCTGTCTCCATTTGCCATGTTCTTAAAGGTGAAGTCACTGCCACACTCAGGGCTCTCTACTCCCTGACATAAGACCACAGGTGACACCTCAGTCCTTATACAGTAGCGCCAAGTGCCAAATGGAAATGCCAACAGGCCTCCTCGCGTACAGCGAGAACAGAGTGTTTTACAGTCATGCTGATAAAAGAAGGACACCCACTTTCTGACACATTCAGACCAGGTCTTTTGTGCATGCACTATGACAACACACGTAGCCTTTACTTAAGTAGTCAGGATTATCACCTTTGAAGAGGCTGTGGCCTTTTAAGGGAAAAGTTACAACGCATGCACATGCATGTTAGTGTGTCACCATAATGACCACAGTAGAACTCTGCTGAGGACAGATGGAAAGAAAGCTGGAAAACTCATAGGTCAAGTCTAAATGTAGGAGTTTAAGGGAGCCCTGGAGCATGTGGGGCTGGGCAGAGCCCTCAGTGTCCCTGGCACCTGGGAGTCCTCAGGGGACCATGACTGTGGTTAGTGGAACTTTCACTAGGAAGTTGTGGCTGTGTCTCTTCCTCTTTCTCTACTCCTCCGCTACCCACAGGAGAAGCGGGAGGTGAGAGGGGCAGGGCATGAATGGGCTAGAAATGCCAGCATAAGGCCAGCATTCAATTATGCTGTGCGTCCAGGCCAGCTTGTAGGCAGGGGCAGGGGACTAGAAGTAACTGCTGATAAATCCAGAGGTGGGTGGCAAACAGGTTTGGGTGTCCTTCCCTGCCTGCAGAGGACTTGCTTATACAGCTCAGCTCAGAGGAGGCTGTCACTCTCAGCTCTGAGCTCCTTGCAGGCTTCACTCATGCCATGCTCCAGTGCCTTAAGTGGTGCCCCAGCACATGTATGTCCACAGTATCTGCTGAAGCCCACAGAGCCCTAGAATACAAGGTCTGTCCCACTGCCCCTCTGTCTGCACACACTTGGTTAGGCATAGCACCAGAAGTGTGCATCCAACCATGAACTGTTTTTCCACTTTGACTTTTAGTACAGGCAGCTTCCACACCCATCAGCCCACAACAGTGCCCATACCCCAGGATCACGGAGCAGACACTAGCTAGCCTCTCAGTTTCTAGTTGGAAATGACACCTGAGAGAGACTTACAGTGCCTGAGAGAGGCTCACGGTGCTGTTCAGTCCCACACCACAGCGTCAGGAAGCCTCGGGACCTCTCCGCCTGGGACTGCTCATCTGCAAACCTGAGTGAAGGAACCTGGGCTCCTGGGGCTCATGCACTTCAAGAGGGCCCACCTGTTGGTGAAATAGATAAGCACCTTGTTTAGTGTTTTCCTTGGTGTTCCCATGACATCTGTCTGAAGTGCTTGTTTAGAGGCACCCCAAATACATCCTCCTAATAAACTCCAGACTCCCAAAGCCTCAAGCCTACCTAGCATCTGAGAACTAGGGTTTGGAAGCCTGGGCAGTTCCGATCTCCTCAAGTCACAGGAACAATCTCTGGAGTCTGTGACAGGATGTTGTCACCTACAAAATTTACCATGTGATAAAGTCACTAAAACATTTTGTCAAACAAACAAACAAGCAAGAAAAAGCTCATAGTATTTTAGGGAAGTGTACAATTTTGCGCGGAGTCATCTTCATGACCCTCCTTGGCCACATGCAGCCTTTGGGCCACATGCTCCAGGCCTGGGCCCACTGTGTTAATGAGTTTCTGTTCATCACGCTGTGCTCAGTGGAAGGGACCCTGCTCCAACCATAAAAGGGATGTCTCTGGAGGCATGGTACTGTAGAGAGGACTCGTGTGGGGATGGAGTGTGGGTGGGGTGTGCCCCCAAGCATGTGAGCAAGCACTCTTGAGGGACAGGAGTTCAAATGTCATCCCTTTCACTGTATTGTATGGTGCTACTGTTTTGAAAAGATTCTGAAAAGACAGAGCTTCCACCCCCACCCTCACCCGGAGCTTTATTTTGTTCATCTGTCATCTATGAAGGGGAAGGATAACGGCTCTGAGCCACAGGTGCAATGCAGCAAAGTGTAACACACCTGTCCTGGTGATGTCTCAGCAATCGAGAGCAACATTTCCCTCTTTCCCCAGGGAATACCAGCTACAGAGGATGCTAGAGACGCAATGGCACCTGAACGCACAAGCTAGCTCTCCGCGCCGGAATGCTAGGACAACAGGGCCAGGCCATAGGCTCAGGATGAACTCAGCTTAGGAAAACTGAAGGGGGCATAAGAAGTTTTCACAACTCATTACTCCAGGTGCCTCCCCCCTCCAAGTGGAGAAGTTGAATTGTCTTGTCATGGGAAACATACAAAATGTCATTTTATCATTAGAAAATAAAGACGGGCATTGGTTGAAGACACGGCTTGTTCATGTCTCTGTGAAAAGCTCAGGCAGGGTCAGGCCACACTCTCTTTGGGGAAATGAGTCCTGGCTTCAGTCTCCTCACTGAGATGGTGGGAAGGAACCCAGTCCTCACAGTCTCTGGAGACCTGGGGGTTCCCCACTGACGGTGCAGGGCCTTGCTCTCCATGGTTATCTCCCTGGCACTGTTGCAGTTTCCACCCTGGTGTTGGATTCTCTCCTACACAACATTGGGGTTACACACAAGGGGAGACAGCTGCCAGTTCTTCACAGCTGTGACCAGAGAGCTGCACCATGTTAGATCTAAGCAGGATGGTAGAAATGAGACAACCGGCCTTTTCCTTGTTGTAGGGAGAAACCAAAAGCCACAAAAACATGGAGGTGTCCCCAGGGCGCACCAGAGGTCACAGGCCTGCAGAGGCTGCCTCCCACCACGCTCACCATGGCCTAGGGACTTTGCAGTTCCCTTCTTTTCAGACGATCCATGACATTATGTTTTCATTTTGACTTTTTTAAATTTAATTAATTTATTCAGATTACAACTAAATTTTCCCCCTCACTTGTATCTTCCCATTCCTCCCTCCCTCCCTCTTTCACCCTGTTCCCCTCCCCTAGGTCTGTGACCATAGGGAACCTCCTCCCTCACCATATGGTGTTTATCCTTTCTCTGAGTGCCACCAGGCCTTCCGACAAAGGGGAAGTGGTCAAATATGGGGCACGAGAGTTCATGTTAGAGTCAGTGCCTACTCTCCACACAACTGTGGAGAATGTCCTGTCCATTGGCTAGATCTGGGTAGGGGTTCAATGTTTACTGCACATATTGTACTTGGTTGGTACAGTAATTTGAACAGAACCCCTGGGCCCAGATCTGCCCGTTATGATGTTCTTCTTGTAGGTTTCTAGGACCCTCTGGGTCCTCCTATTTCCCCATTTCCCCATGCTTCTCTCACCTAGAGTCCCAATAGGAAGTCCTTGCATCTATCTCAATCTCCTGGTAAGTGAAGAGTTTCATGGGACATCCCTTTTGGGCTAGTGTCCAATTATAAGTGAGTATACACCATGTGAGTCTTTCTGCATCTGGGTTAGCTCACTCAGTATGATCATTTCTAGTTCCATCCATTTGTCCAAAAATTTCAGGATTACCTTTTTTTTTTAATAGCTGAGTAGTATTCCATAGTTTATTTATCCATTCTTTGACTTAGGGACATTTAGGTTGTTTCCAGATTCTGACTATTACAAAAAAGGCTGCTATGAACATGGTTGAGCATATGACCTTGTTGTGTGGTGGAGCATCTTCTGGGTATATTCCAAGGAGGGAAATAGCTGGATCTTGAGGTAGCTCTATTCCCAGTTTTCTGAGAAAGCACCAGATTGATTTCTGAAGTGGTTGTACAAGTTTGCATTCCCACCAGCAACAAAAGAGTGTTCCCTTTTCTCCACATCCTCACCAGCATATGCTGTCACTTGAGTTTTTGATCTTAGCCATTTTGATGGGTGTAAGATGGAATCTCAGAGTCATTTTGATTTGAATTTCTCTGATGACTAAAGATGTTGAGCATTTCCTTAAGTGTTTCTCAGCCATTCAATATTCCTCTAATGAGAATTCTGTTTAATTCTGATCCCCATTTCTTAATTGGGTTATTTGATTTAGTGGTGTTTAATTTCTTGAGCTCTTTATATATTTTGGATATTAGACCTTTGTCAGATGTAGGGTTGGTGAAGATCTTTTCCTAATCTGTATGTTCTTGTTTTGTCCTGTTGACAGTGTCTTATGTCTTACAGAAGCTTCTCAGCCTCATGAAGTCCCATATTAATTGTTGACCTTAAGGCCTGGGCTGTTGCAGTTCTTTTTAGGAAGTTTTCTCCTGTGCCAATGTGCTCCAGGCTCTTCCCACTTTTTTCTTCTAACCGATTTAGTGTCTCTGGTTTTATCTTGAGGTCTTTAATCCATCCACTTGGACTTGAGTTTTGTGCATATATGTGGTGATAAATATAGGTCTACTTGCACTTTTCTACATGGAAACATCCAGTTAGACCAGCACAAATTGTTGAAGATGTTATCCTTTTTCCATTGAATAGATTTGGCTTCTTTGTCAAAAATTAAGTGTCCATATGTGTGTGGCCTTACTTCTGGGTCTTTAATTCGATTCCATTGATCAACCAGCCTATTGCTATGCCAGTACCAAGCTGTTTTAATTACTGTTGCTCTATAGTACAACTTGAGATCAGGTATGGAGATTCCTCTAGAGGACCTTTTATTATACAGTATTGTTTTAGCTATTCTGTGCTTTTTGTTTTCCCATATGAAGTTGAGAATTGATCTTTTAATATCTTTAAATTTTTGTGTAGGTATTTTGATAGGGATTGCATTGAATCTGTAAATTGCTTTTGGTAAGATGTCCATTTTTTACTATGTTAATTCTCCCGATCCATGAACAAGGGAGATCTTCCCTTCATCTGAAGTCTTCTTCAATCTCCTTCTTCAGAGATTTGAAGTTTTCTTCAAACAAGTCTTTCACTTGCTTGGTTAGAGTTAATCCTAGATATTTTATATTGCTTGTGGCTATTGTGAAGGGTATAGTTTCCCCAATTTCTTCCTCTGCACAATTGTCATTTGTATATAGGAACTCTACTGACTTTTTAAAGTTAATGTTGTATCCAGCCATTTTGATGAAGGTGTTTGTCAGCTGTAGGAGTTCTCTGGTGGAATTTTGGGGGTCACTTGTGTATACTATCATATCATCTGCAAATAGGGACAATTTGGCTTCCTCCTTTCCCATTTGGCGCCCCTTGAACTCCTTTTATTGTCTTATTGCTCTGGCTAGAACTTCAAGAACTATATTGAAGAGATATGGGCAGCCTTGCCTGGTTCCTGATTTTAGAGGAATTTCCTTGAGTACCTCTCCATTTAATTTGATGTTGGATATTGGCTTGCTGTATATAGCCTTTATTATGTGCCTATATTATGTGCCTTGTATCCACAATCTCTCCAAAGCTTTAAACATGAATAGGTATTGGGTTTTGTCAAATGCTTTTTCTGCATCTAAGGAGATGATTATGTGTTTTTTCTTTCAGTTTGTTTATATGGTGGATTACATTGATAGATTTCTGTATATTAAACCATCCCCACATGCCTGGAATGAAGCCTATCTGTTCATGGTGAATGATATCTTTGATATGTTCTTGTATTTGGTTTGTGAGTATTTTTGCATCAATGTTCATAAGAGAAATTGGTCTGAAATTCTCTTTCTTTTTTGGGTCTTTGTGAAGTTAGGTATCAAAGTGACTGTGGTAATGTTACATCCATTTCTATCTTTTAGAGTAGCTTGGAGAGTATTGGTATTAGCTCGTCTTTGAAGGTCTGGTAGAATTCTGTGCTGAAACCATCTGGCCCCAGGCTTTTTCAGTTGAGAGACTATTAATGAATGCTTCTACTTCTGTAAGAGAAATAGGATTATTTAATTTGTTTATCTGATCTTGATTCAATTTTGGCAAGTGGAATCAATCAAGAAAATTGTCCATTTAATTTTCAAATTTTGTGGCATATATGCCTTTGAAGTAGGAGCTTATGACTCTTTGTATTTCTTCAGTATCTGTTGTTATGTCTCCCTTTTCATTTCTGATTTTGTTAATTTGGACAGTGTCTCTCTGTCCTTTAGTTAGTTTAGCTAATAGTTTGTCTATCTTGTTGATTTTCTCAAAGAACCAGTTCCTGGTTTTGTTGATTCTGTGAATTGTTCTCTTTGTTTCTAATGTACTGATTTCAGCCCTGAGTTTGATTATTTCCAGATGTCTACTCCTCTTGAGTGTTTCTGCTTCCTTTTTTCCCTAGGGCTTCCAAATGTGTTGTTAAGGTGCTTATATGGGATGTTTCCAATCTCTTTATAAAGGCACTTAGTGCTATACATTTTCCTCTTAGCACTGCTTTGAATGTGTCCCACAAATCTGATCATGTTGTTCTTTCATTTTCATTGAATTTCAGGAAGTCCTTAATTTCTTTCTTTATTTCTTCCCTGACCCAGGTGTCCTTAAGTAGAGAGTTGTTTAGTTTCCATGTATGCGTAGGCTTTTTCTTATTTCTGTTGTTGTTGAAGTCCAGCTTTAGACCGTGGTGATCCAATAGGATACAAAGTATTATTTCAATCTTCTTGTATCTGTTAAGGCTTGTTTTGTGACCTACTATGTGATCAATTTTAGAGAAAGTTCCATGAGGTGCTGAGAAGAAAGTACAATCCTTTGTGTTTGGGTGAAATGTTCTATAGATATCTGTTAGATCCATTTGATTCATGACGTTGATTAGTGTCATTATTTCTCAGTTTAGTTTCTGTTTCAATGACTTATCCTTTGTTGAAAGTGGGGTGTTGAAGTCTCCCACTTTTAATGTGTGGGGATTGATGTGTGCTTTAAGCTTTGTTAATAGTTCTTTTACAAATGTGGGTGCCCTTGTATTGGGAGTGTTGATGTTTAGAATGTGATGTCATCTTCATTGACTTTACCTTTGATGAGTATGAACTGACCTTCTTCATCTCTTTTGATTAATTTTGGTTGGAAGTTTATTTTATTAGATATTAAAATGGCTACACCAGATTGCTTCTCATGTCCATTTGCTTGGAATACCTTTTTTCTAGCCTTTTACCCTGAGGTAATGTCTATCCTTATGGCTGAGATGTCTTTCTTGAATGCAGAGGAATATTGGATCTTGTTTATGCATCCATTCAGTTAGTCTGTGCCTTTTTATTGGAGAATTGAGACCATTGGTGTTGAGAGATGTTAAGTCTCTTTATTTTGATGTTGGTTGCCGTAGAGTGTTTGTGTGGTTATGTTTTTGTGATGATGTAGTAATCTATTTCCTGTATAGTTTTGGTTGCAGCTTGTCACGTTGGGTTGGAGGTTTCCTTCTAGTAACCTCTTTAAGGCTGGATATGTGGACAGGTACTGTTTGAATTTGTTTTGTCATGGAATATCTTGTTTTCTCCATCAATAGATATTGATAGTTTTGTTGGGTATAGTAGCCTGGCCTGGCATCTGTGGAGGACCTCTGTCCAGGCCCTTCTAGCTTTTATGGTCTCTGCTGAGACGTCGGGTATAATTCTGATAGGTTTGCTATCTATTGCTATCTATTATGTTACTTGGCCTTTTCCCCTTGCCACTTTTAATATTTTTTCTTTGTTCTGTATATTTTGTGTTTTTATTATTATGTGGTGGGAAGATTTTCTTTTCAGGTCTATTCTATTTGGTGTTTTTTAGGCCTGTTATGTGCTTATATGCATCTCCTTCTTTAAATTGGGAAACTGTTCTTCTATGATTTCGTTGAAGATATTTTCTGGGACTTGGAGTTGGGTGTCTTCTCCTTCCTCAATGCCTATTATCCTCAGGTTTCATCTTTTCATGGTGTCTTTGATTTCTTGGATGTTTTGTGTCAGGAATTTTTCAGATTTAGCATTTTCTTTGATCGTTGCTTCCAGTTCTACAATGGTATCTTCTAGTCTTGAGATTTATTCCTCCATCTCTTAGATTCTCTTAGAGACGCTCACCTCTGTGTTGCTTGCTTTCTTCTTTATGTTCTTGTGTTCCTGTTTTTCTTCTGCCTGTGCCTTGTGTCCATTTTCTTTTTCAGGTCTTGAACTGTTTTATTGATTTCCTTCATCTGATTGTTTGTGTATTCCTGATTTTCTTCCAGTGCTTCTTTATAGGCCTTCTGATCTTGAACTGTTTTATTAATTTCCTTCATCTTACTGTTTGTATTTTCCTGAATTTCCTCCAGTACCCCTGTACAGGCCTCTTTTATGTCTTCAACCTGTTTGGCTGCCTCTTCCTTCATCTCTTTATGGATTTTATTCATTTCTTCCATTATCATCTTCATTACTAAGGATCTGAGGTCATTTTCTTATATTTCAATTGTGTTTGAGTTCTCAAGGTTGGTTTCTTTGGGATAGCTGGGATCTGGAGATGCCATATTGTTTTGGTTTTTGTTGTTTGCACTCTTATGCTGGCCTTAGTCATCTTGCTGTCGCTGATGTTGGGAGGTAGCTTCCAGTGTCCTTCACTGGTTGTTGACAGCAGATTGTTGGTTAGTGATTATAAGTTGAGAACCCTTGCCTGTGGGGATCAGGGAATTCTTCCCTGGAACAGGCAGATGACCTAGTTTCAGCTCCAGGAGACTTTGCTCCACACCTTAGGCTCCCCACTGGGTCAGCAGCGGTTGGCTCCTGCCCAGTCCAGTTCAGCTCACGCACCTGTGGTGTTTCAGTCCCACTGCATTGGGGTCTCTAATTAGTTTCCTGTCCTGACTCCTCAGGCCTGCCCAGCCTCTCCCAAGAGCATGAGAGACCCTGCTGGGCTGTGGAGCCTGGCTAGGCTAGGTTAGATCTGCCCAATTGGGCAGGATCGGTGCGCTGTGGCTGGTAGCTAAGTTCCTGCCTGAACCCCTTCAGACCATGCCACTGTGGCTGGACAACATGTTCACAACTGCCTGGGCATCCATGTGACACCTGGGGCTTTCTGTGAACTGGCACAGGGTGGGTGGGTGAGGGTCTGAGGACAGATACACCTGTTTCCCTGAGATTTCCCTAGGCTGGGAGCTCTTGCACTTCACTACCCAGAGTTCAGTTTCCGTAGTCCGAGTTCACGTTATAGAGCCTGGTTGCACTTTGCAGGCGGATTCTGGTCCAGAGTCTGGGGCTGGGCTCCCATCCTCTGTGGGCCATTAGTTGACCCGGGGCCATTCCTGCCTGTAGTCTGCACTGTGCGGGACCCCACACACCCAGTGTTCTCCCCGTCTTGTGGTCTGTGGATCCCAGTCAGGTCCATGGTCTCTGCGCAGTAGATCAGATACAGTGTGTGATAGACATTGCCATCTTGGAATCACCCAGAATCTGCTTTGCTGCACTAAGCCATCCTGCTAGTAGCCACTGCTCAACATCCATCTGTTTCTCACTGCTGTTTGCAGCCCACTTCTGGTCTCTGCTCTCCTTCATTCACCACAGCTCACAGCCCCTTGCAGCCCCTGTGGACTGCCACTTCCCACAGCAGTTCCCACTTGACATCGCACAATCACCTCTGCCCCATTATTTTTTCCTAATACAATTTTTTTTTTTACTCAAGACAGAGGCTTAGTTCATACTTAGTGGAGATTCTCCCATTTGGAAAGCCATGATTAACAAAATGAAACTTTGGTAAGGCCTGCTACTGTTACATGAAAGGAAGTCAGTTATGTTTCACTGCAATGCCTAAGTCCAGTTTTCCTACAGGGGACATGGGATCCAAAAGGGCATGCTATGAACTACAGTACAGCCCAGAGTGAAACTCATTCAGCCAGGAGGACCTGCATCACAAGCCAGCTCCTTCTCCCCCTGGGCTTGTGTGGAGGCAGAGGGACAAGCCACCATTAGCAGGAACCCAGGGCCAAATGGTTACCCATGTCACAACTGAGTCCCAGTGCAGATTATCTGTCTTCCCCAGGGGGAAATTGCACACAAGACATCCATGAAAACCACCAGTGAGTGTGGGAATGGGAAACCTTGGGTACCAGCTACTCCCAGGCAGCATCCAGGGGCAGGAAAGGGTGTGCCTTCCTCTCCTCTCTCCTGTCACTCCATTTCCCTGAAGTCTGGAAGGCCGGGTAGGTTTTTCCACCTTGACCAAAGACTGGCTTTGGGAAAGGGAACTCTGGACAGCTCAGTGAGACTTAGTATCTAGTCAATGGCCTCTTGTTGCTACTGTTACTAAGTCTAGGCCTTAGCACTGTACTGGGAGTGGAGCAGGCCAGGAATGACAGAGCACCATCAGTAGGTTCAACGGTAAGGTGACAAGGTCCTCTCCAAACATGGAGAATCCCATTTTCTAGTGTATCTTTGTGAGTTTGGGTGTGTGGACAAGAGCCTGTCAGCCTCCTCCATGTCAGTCTATGCACAGAAGATGGCCAACCCAGGCCTTAAGCACCAGACCTGTGGGTGATGATTGATAGGACAGCCAAGGCAGCTTCCCTGTGGCCAGGAACAGTGTGAGAAGGCTGAGCTGTCAGGCTCCAGCCTCCTGTGTTTTTCTCTCTCTAGAAACTCTTGTCAAGAGCAGTCTGTTTGTCCCTGAGGTCTGCAAAAGCAGGGCATGTGTGTGTGTGTGTGTGTGTGTGTGTGTGTGTGTGTGTGTGTGTTATGTAACAGTGTGTATGTGCATGTGTGATATGTAACTGTGTGTCTCTCTGTGTGTAATATGTAACTGTGTGTAATATGTAACTGTGTGTGTCTATGTGTGTGACATGTAACTGTGTATGTGTCTGTGTGTGTGACATGTAACTGTGTGTAATATGTAACTGTGTGTGTCTATGTGTGTGACATGTAACTGTGTATGTGTCTGTGTGTGTGACATGTAACTGTGTGTGTTTGTGTAGGTGATATGGAACTGTGTGTGATATATAAGTGTGTCTGTTTGCTTATGTGATATGTAACCCTGTGTGTCTATGATATGTAACTCTGTGTGTGTGTGTCTGCATGTGTGATATGTAACTGTGTGTGTCTTTGTGTGTGATATGTAACTATATGTGTTTGTGTAGATGATATATAGCTGTGTGTGATATATATGTCTGTTTGTTTGTGTGATATATAACTCTGTGTGTCTATGATATGTAACCCTGTGTGTGTGTGTGTGTGTGTGTGTGTGTGTGTGTGTGTGTGTGTGTGATCAAATGATGATGCAGAGTGTTTGGTCCTATCATGCTTCACTTTATCCCCATTGAGACTGGGTCTCTCCCTGAACCTGGAGTTGGGCAAGCAATTCTTTTGTTTCTACCACATGGCCATGCCCATCTTTTCAAGTGGATATTGGAGATTTTTAACTAAGACCCTCTTATGTGCTCAGCAATCTCTCTTTTCCACAGACTCTCCCCTGCCAAAGAACATTTTCTCAGGCACCCCGGAGTCAGCATCCCACATCTGTGGCAGCTGGATAACTGGGTAACCAGTTAAAACTAGATGCAAACCTTCTGCACAGATGCACTTTTCTGGATTCTGCTCAGAAAGGGAGTGTGTGTGGACGCAGGTGCTGCTGACAGGCGTGCTGCTAGTGGGAGCAGTATTAAGGAGGAGCAGGAGTGAACACCCAGCTCCCAGCAGCAGTGATATGCCATGGTTGACAGGGACGGGGTCTTATTATGTGCATGAGTGGGGCCAGCCCCAGCATCTCATCACTCTAACTTGTGTAAGTCAGCAAGCTTAATTGCTCCTTGTCCTCTCAAGCTGACTTGCCACCAACAATCTCATTATCACACACATATGTTTATCTCACATTTCCCAGACCCTCATGTGGAGGATAAAATTGGGGGTGGGTGGGAGATGATGCTGTGTTAACCAACAGCATTGTTTGTGCTCTACCTCTTTCCCTTCTCCAGTCTTGAACCTCTGGAACCCTGGAGACAGGAAAGGTTCCCAAGGCTGAGCACAAGCTGACCAGGAAGAGCCTCAACCTCTAGCTTCCTGGATATGAGCAGCGGGCACTGTGGAAGAGCCGTGTCCCAGGGCAGCAAGTCCATGCACCAACCACAGGATTCCTAGGTTCCAGCCTTCAGGTTTGTCTCAGGCCATGGTCCCTTTTGCCAGAACTCAGCCTCCGTGGGGAGAGTGGTGATGCTTACGTGGATACAAACAGCTAGCTGCCCTGAGAGAGGGAAAGGCACAGGGCTACGGTGAAAGACATTGAACTAGCTCTATTGTGTTTGAGGCCCTGTGCAAAGTGTTTGTTACATTTTCTTCTTTCAAATCATCCAAACAGTGAGTTCAATCCATCATTGTCCATTAAGAACATTAATATGAGGGCTAGGGTGATAACTTGGCCTGGAGGTGCTTGAAATGCAAGTATGAGGAGCTGAGTTGGTCCCCAGAATCTGTGCAAAATCCAGGTATGCGGCATTTTTATAATTTCATGGGCTGAGGAGGCGGAAACATTCAGAGGATGCCTCAGGCTTGCAGACCAACAAACACATACACACACACGTACATACACATACCTACATTCATACATACACACACAGCTGCACACTTGCACATGTATCTAGACACACATACACACCTACCTACCTACATACATACATATACACATGCACATACATATACATACACACACCTACCTACATATGTATATACATGAATAACATACCTACACACATGTGCACATGCATACACACACAAGAATATTAATATGAGCCACATGTACTATTAAAAATGTCTAATAGACAACTAAAGTGTTGAAATTACTTTTTCTAATATTTTTCACTTGTCCAAATATATCAGAAATATTATCATTTCAACATATAATTGATGACTATAAGTTCTGGAAAACAGCTATTTTAAACCAGTATCAAACACATCTCCCATACAATAATCCAGGCACATATATCCAATGGTCTTGTATAGCAACTTCCTCCATCCACACAGATGTCTAAGAGGGAAGCACCATTATCACTGTCATCCCCATCTTGCAGACAGAGGAATGGAGGCACAGATCACTGAGGGAAAAAAGTCTGATGTCAAGGACCAATCCACCAAGTGGGTAAGTTAGGGACAGCTGGCCAGGCAGGCAGTTCTGAGTCCTCTGAAGACCTAGGGTAGCCAAGTAACTACGGAGCATCTTCAGTCCACTCATTGGAAAGACCAAGGTCCAGAAAAGTCACTCAGGCAGGGCCTTTAGTCAGGACTGTCTGGCTGAGGAAGACAGAAGGTTAGAAGGTGTCCCAGTGGAACCGTTGGCTGGTTCTTGGCAGTAGGTAAGTGGTTGGAATTGGCCTGAAACATGTGTTTCCTAGGATGGGAAGGAAACTTGTACCTGGGAGATGGGCTCACAAAGTGCAGAAAGAGGAAAGTTAAACAGTTTTGGGACAGACACCATGGCATCACCTTCAGACAATCCAGGCATCTGTGGGAAATGGCTACCTCCTTAACCTGAGCCCATTGCCCATCACAGGGCTACCCCAGGAGAAGAGCCACAAACCACAAATGTCAGTGACCACCAGCCCTTGGATAAGAGAAGCTCGGGCCTGGTTAGATGCGCACAGACAGGACGAACCCAGCCCCACGGCATCCCGATGTGGAAGGCACTTCAGACCCTCCGCCTCTGGACGGGGCCCCATTCAGAAACCCACTGAGGCAGAGCTGCGGGTGGGGCCCAGGGTTTGGGAGCCTCTCTCCCAGTGAGGAACTAAGGCCCCTTTTTGCTTCTTCACCCCCTAGTTTCCCACCCCTCCTCATCTACTTTGTGAAGGGATTTGCAGCAGGACAAACTCAACACTTCCCACCCGAAGTGATCTACAGATTGCGTTCAGACTATTAAAACGTTTCATAACCTTTGGACTTTGGGCTTTAATTTTATTCTTCTCCTGTGGAGGAAAAACTGTAACCACACTTTCTGTTTGTTAACTTTTAAAAAATGAGTGTGAGCTAGCGGCTGGATTCCCTACACACGGACCATTCACCTTCTTTTGGTTGCACAACTCTCTTGGCATATTATTTATTACAAAGGAAAATCATGCTGATAAGAAAATAGTGTCACTTAAAAATTAGGTGGTTCCCAATCAACTCATGACAGTAATTGCTGTAATGTCCTCTTTGATTTAGATATAGTAATATCAACATAATTGCCACTGGGAAAAATTATAATGGCTGTTAATGATAACGAACACATAAATGGCATTGAACAGGAACATGTATTTTACATCAGATCCAGCCGTGGAGTGATGGAAGGAGACCAGCGGCTTTCAAAGACTGGCGCCAATCCCCAAGGGGCTAAGCCCTCCATTATCACATTAAGTGTGGGGGGCGGATGATTACAGGGGCGAGGGCAGTGCAGGGGCATCCCCAGCCTCCATAACAAGCCTCCCGTGAACCATAAGGATGTGGTGGGAAATCCAAGAGAAGCCCTTGTCCCTGAAGTTGCCAGGGCAACTCCTGCCCAGAACTGATGCTGGGTTATGAACTTTCACCTGGAGACCATGCCCTGTGGCTACGTGTGTTCCGGTGTGTTCTACTTCCACTCCTAACTCACCGGAGTGTGCTGTCCATAATTGTAAAATCCGAGTGAGAAGCCTACTTCAGGCAATCTCTGTCCTATTGGCCGTGAACCCCAAGTGAGCAAACACAGGCTTGCGCTTGTTATTGTCAGTGCCCCCTGTGTGGTACAGGCTTGCCTCTACACTAGGAGGAGGAGGGGCTGGGCTTCACGAAATGCTCGCAGAGTCCTGGGTATCACACTTCTCCGTTTCACTGCTGGGCATCCCCATTAAGGTCACTATAAGCAATCCTAACTCCGTGGATATGTGGGGCCTTCAAGAAGACCCAGTGTTCCGTGCTTGGGGAGTCCCATAGGCCGGCAGCAACAACAACAACAGTCCCTTGTGGGTTGGGGTAGAGTAGTCTACTGCACCTGTACCCAGGTCATCACCAACTGGAGGTGGCTAATATCCATCCCACTGTATAGTCTGAAGCAGACAGGTTCAAATCAAAGAGGATACGGAGGGGCTGGAGAAATGGCTCCATGATCAAAAGCATTTGAAGAGACCTGAGTTCGGTTCCCAGCACCCACATGGCAGCCCATGACCATCTGTAACTCCAGTTCCAGGCCCCAGTGGGCAATGCACCCATGCCATATGAAAATACAGGCAGGCACACACCCATACACATAAAATAGAAACTTTAATGAAGCAGCTTTTACACCACAGAGTATAGAAACACGTGGACAGTGGGGATGGATTGCCACGAATGAGCCGCCTGAGCAACACTTCTCAAATCGTGGGGTCTGAGGTGGACACTTGCGGTTCCCTTGAGTTAGTCTGTGTCTGTCACTGTGAAGAATATTCTAGAGAAAAAAGGGAGGAGATTTATCTTGGCTTACGGTTTCAGGGGTTCCATCCTGGGAGCGGCTGGCTCCACTGCTGTGAGCTTGTGCTGAGGTGTACAGACATGGCGGAGAGGGCATGCAAGCTCCACCCCCTCAAGGCTCCATCCTTGAAGAGTGCTGAAAGCTAGGGATGAAGCTCCAACGTGTAAGCAGATGAGGGACAGTTCACACTGTACAATAGTATATACAATACAACACAACACAATACAATACAATACAGTGCAACGCAGTAGCACAAGGGTAAAATGAGCAGCAAGGGCCACACGTACAGCCAGAAGCCACCTTTGCTGCGGCTGTTGCTCAGTATCTTAATATCTGACTCATTTCAAAAGCTCTAACCCTGAATGAATTCAGTGCAGTGGGCCCGACTGGCAGATCATCTGCCCCAAAGTACAGAGACGACCAAAATTCACTTTGGAGGAATGGACTCCAAAGAACTCCCATGGGGAAATGAGTAGGCCTGGGCCACGTTTAGGAATATGTCACAAGGTGAAACGGCCTGCTGAGAAGACTCAGTAGAAGCAGAGAGGGCCATGGAAATGGAAAGCCGCTCAGCCCAGACTGCACGGCGGGGTGCTGACTGCATCTAGGGAAAACAACTTCAGGGAAAAAATGAAAAGCCTTTTCGTATTTGAACAAACACTATATGATTTTTTAAAGTAAAGCACCACACTTTCTGAGCTCAAGAATTTTGATTTGTGGTTTTAAACACTGGCTGGACATGGCTGAAGAAAGACTTCATAAAGTAGATTACATATGAAAGGAAAGTGTCCAAAAAATGCAATAGAGGGTGAAAGAAAATAAAGGAAAGACAAAAGGAACACAGTAGGGTGACACAATAACTGGGTGACACAGTACGAAGGTGACACGCTGAGAAAACAGAACAGCAAGAAGGCGAGACAAGAAGAAAGCCTTCCACACTGAGAGCAGTGTGTAGTGAGGACCTGACAGAGGAGATAGTAGGACACTCATTATTTGACGTAATAGTGTCTAAAAGTTTTTCAGAACTGATCAAGTGTCCCAACTCTAAGCTTCAGGAAGGTCACTGGTCCCCAAGCAGGACAAACTCAGAGAAATTCACTTCCACACACACAGCAGTGAAGCTGGTGCGGAAGGTCACTCCAGCAGCGTCAGAGACACACAGCTGAATCCTAGGGACACCTGTGCTGTCTGGACGGCCGTCTCAATGCCGGGATATCTGAGAACTGAAGTGCTGTTTCGGCTCTAATCCCAGCAGAATTATTCTTCAGTAACAAGGTCAAAGTGTCCAAGGAGAAACATGTTTAGACTAACAACAGCTGAGCAGGTGGCTGCAAGCAGGTCAGACGCCACCAGGAGCCTGCATCCTAACACAAAGGAAGTCGTTATCCTTGAGACATAAGAATGAACAAGAGAGAAGATGATACATCTTAGCAAACATACCACAATGAATCACAAGAAAGGGTTAGTGATTGGCACCTAGCGATGCATGTGTGTGCTTTTCTGCATGCTGTCACCTCCTGAGCAGTCAGGACAGTAACTGCGTAGCTCTTCTGCGCCAGCCACTGCTGTCTCCAGAATCTTCCTCCAACCACAGCCCTCACTTCATGTGTGCTCCATCTGATAGGAAGCACTCAGGAAAAAATTCTCATAAAACTCTGGTCCATGTTGCTGCTGTTGTTGAGACAGGGTCTCTCTGTGGCTCCAGCTTCCTGGAACTCACTATGTAGACCAAAGCTGTCCTTAAACTTACATAGGCCTGCCTGCCTCTGCCTCCCGAGTGCTGGGATTAAAATCATGAGCTGCCACACGCAGCTGTACTGTGTTTAAAAGAGGTCATTATGTTCTTTTTAGCTCTCCCCGGGGGGTTGGCAGTGGTCCAGTCACGCTTACCAAGAACATGGCAGTGGTCAAGCACACCTGGACCACAACCACATCGTCACAGATGGCCCACACCGCTGCATCACTGATTTCAGAGATGCTAACTTGGAAAAGCAGACACTGAGAGGATGATCTCATGGCACCCTTTGCAGATCAGGGTGCTTCCCAAATCAGGGGTGTTCTGAGTGCAGAACCACCAATGGAGCACTCCACCTCCCTTTGTGCTTGCTTGACAATATTGCTGCACTTTACTCCCAGGAAACTCTGGAACAGTCCCCTCCCCCCTCCCCCTCCCCCCCCTCCCACCTGCACACACCCCTACCATGTCCTTTTCCAGCTCTGGGGCTCTAACCAAGGACCAAGCATCTGTTATGGCAAGTTCCACACTGCATCTTCAATAGGAGTAGGCACACATGGACGTCCAGTTCCCTTGCATGGAGAAAGAGGTGAACCACAGAAAAGACAGCAAAAAAAAAAATGTGCTTACAGTAAAGGAGGCAGACGGAGCCTCTGCTGACCTGTGAAGGTGACACAGGCAGGAGAGGTTAGTGTTCCCTTCTGCAGTGTGACATAATGGGTCGGGAGTTTGCTCTGTGTAGGAAGTCAACTCTGAATCTGAGTGCTGAGGGAACACATCTAGGCGGAATGAGTACAGCACCTCTAAGGTCTGTAGCTCTGTTTGTCGCCTCTGTGTGAGGCCTGTTTGGTGGAGGGAGTGTGTGTGTCATCTCTACCTCATGCCTGAGGGTCTAGGAAGCCAAGGACGGAGAACAGGAGTTGTCCTTCTTCCCTTCTACTTTTCAGTGTGGGACCCCTTTCTTGGGATGGTGTCACACACATGCAGGACACCTCTTTTCCCTATTCAATTAAACCTGTCTAGAATCATGGGGAAAAAGTCCTAAAGGCTATATCTCCTAGGTAATTCTAAATCCTGTCAAATAGACAGTGATTGACCGTCACACAACCTGTTACCTTACCACCAGCTTTCAGTTGAACAATGCACGGCACTTGCTGGGGTGGTCTTGGGCTTTTCCTGGTGCTCTATGGCTTGCAGGAGCCAACTAAAAGCTGCCATTTCAAACAGGGCTCTCGCTTGCTGGCAGGGCCACTGTCCTGCATACAGCCGATTGATCTCCCAGAAGCAGCATCTTCCAGATGGGGTCACAGTAGACCCATTGTTAGCCCCCACCCCTGGAATTAGGAGTGGCTGTGAGGTTGACCTTCAGACATAGCACTGAGAAGAAGTGCTTTGCCTTCGTCCACCACATAGCTCCCTCTCTGTCCCTCTCCTAACTCCCAAGCCCCTCCAGGATCCCAGAGGGCCATACGTCATACCTCATCAGCAGTATCTGCTTTTCCCCCGGTGTGGGGGTCCATCCGTCCTAACAACTGTTGCTACTCTGATGGCTGTGGATGGACACACAGTGCAAGCGCTACCTAAAGATAGACCTGTGGAAGTTGCTTCAGACTCTCACAAAATGGCCAAGAGGCTGGTATGCTCCATCACATGGATGAACTGCCTCCCAAACCAATATGTGTCTCTGAGGAAAGTGTATTGGATTTGTGGGCTCCTTCAGTAATGACTTCCACATGAGCTTACTTAGCACTTAAGTTAGTGGTCCACAGCAAATCCTGCACTCCCAAATAAAAGCCAGCCGAAGCGAGGCCACACCTCAGCTTCCCCTCCCGCATGACCTCATGCCTACGCACCTCACAGCAGGCTTGCAGTTTTAAAAGTGTCAACTTCTCCCGTGTTGTGCCACCAACCCACTCTGCCATTTATTGTTTACTCGGCCCTCTCCACTGGCCACTTACTGCCTCTACTCTGCCTCCAGCGGGGAACAGCTTTCTCTACCGTCCTTGTGCCCGTTTGAAGCCTCTTCAGAACCCCATGTTGTGTCTGTGCTCATACACTGGACTGTTGAGAGGAAATGCTCCCACCTCCTTTACCTAGAAAGCAGTCAGAGCCGTTTGGAAGGAGTCCGCTCCACACCAGGCTCGACTCCAGCAGGCATGTGTGCCGAGCCGCGGCTTTCCTCCCTCTGCCTGTGGGAAGGCTGTGCAGTTCCTCGCATCCTGGAATGTCACCTCACCCCATGCCACGTCCCTTGTCCCTTTCACCTTTTCCCTGGAAGCACTCTAGTCACTTCCCTCTGGTCCATGGAGCTGACCATTAAAGCACAGATCTAAGCACAGGCCACTGGGCTGATGGAACCCTCTAGTGCCGCAGTCAGGACTCCATGGCTGCCGCAAGCTCGCACAGCTCCACATGCCTCGCTTATGACTTGGGGGCTCTGGACTCTACCTTCTCCTCTCTGTCAGTCAGATCTTTCAGAGAAAGTCATGTGTATTTTAGTCCCGTGTCTCCTCACCTCACAGTCGGCTGTCCCCGCCCTCTACCGACACTGACAGGTTCACCCGTTGTGCCTTCCTCAGTCCATCCTCTGGCACTATGACAAAATGCTTGAGTGGGGTAATTTGTAAACAATAAAGGTACCTTAGTTCACAGTTCTAGGTGCTTTCTTTGGCAGCACATACACTAAAATTGGAACGATACAGAAAAGATTAGCATGGCCCCCGCACAAGGATGACACGGTTCTGGAAGTTGAGAAGTCCAAGAGCATGGTGCTGGTAGTTACTCACTGTCCTGTGAGGACCTAGGACTGGGTCACAAAGAGGCTGAGGCTTCACTTGGTGAGACAGAGCAGACTGCCAGCTCCAATTGTTCCTTCTATTCATAGGAAAATTCCACTGCCATTACGGAAAGCCCACTGTTACGCCTCATCTCACTCCACTTGCTCCCCAACGACTTTAAGTTTCCAACACACGAGCTCGGAAGAGAAACCTAGTGCCAAATGTGGGAACCTAGTGACATAGTGCCAAATGTGGAGATATTTCCCATCGGCTTCCCTCACCTCCAGGCTCCGTCCAACTGTTGCCACTATTATTATTGTTATTATTATTACTATTATTGTTGTTGTTGTTATTTACTGCATTACTGTGTGAGGTCTTGCCTTGCCTACACATGTCTGTGCACCACATGAGTACAGTGCCATCAGAGGAGAGAAGGGGGCATCAGATCTTCAGGAACATGAGTTACACGTGGTTGTGAGTTGCCTTTGGTTTGGGGAATTGAGCCCAGGTCTTCTGGAAGAGCAGCCAGTGTCCTTTATCCCCAAGCCATGTCCCCAGCCCTGGCCTGACCTTCTTGATGTGTTCCTTACTGTTTTCTCTGGGAAAAGACCAACAAGGAAGCATGCATCATCCTCACTGCTGACTGACTACACAGTGTGGCCAACTGCCTCATGCACTTTCGCTCAGTTTGTGACCCTACGTAAACTTCCTTCAAAAAGTGTCAACAGGGAACTAAGACGTCACTTGAATCTCAGCAGACACACTCAGCGAGGTTCCTGTTTTGATTTTAATAATTTCTTTGATGATACTATAACTTCACTTGTAATTTTAAAGTTTTGCCTTTATCCAAAAACAGCAACATAACTTCATTTAAAAAAACCCACATAAATATACAAAATAAGATTAACTTGTGCTGCAGATAACTTTGCATCAGAACAATTTAGTGGAATATGGGTTAATATGACAGACTAAATTACGTTGTGTGTGTGTGTGTGTGTGTGTGTGTGTGTGTGTGTGTGTGTGTGTGTAGGTCAACTTCAGGCATCCTTCCTCAGGACCCACCCACTTTGTTTTTTGACAAGATCTCTCATTGCCTTAGAACCTGTAGATTAGGTTAGGCTAGCTGGCTAGTGAATTGCAGAGATCTGTCTGTCCCCAGTTCCTGTGTGGATTACGAGGCTATGCTACCTACCATGTCTGGCAGCATCAGCTCCTCATGCGTGCAAGGGAAACACTGTACAAACTGATTATCCCCCAGCCACACGACGGCCAACTCTACAAGGTGCATTTCAGGAGCTATGTATGATATGCTCTTCTGCATGGAAGGTGCTGTGGCTGGCTCACCAGACACAAAACAGGCATCCTGGCTTCCTGTCAGCCAGGGACAGAGCAGAACCCGAGATTGCTCAGGGCGTATGTGCACAGTGAGACGAGTGTCACTCACCTCAAACTAAGACCTGAGCTCTTCCTGGCTTGTTATCTACAGATCACATGATGGTGAACATTTGAGGCACACACTGGCCTTCTAGGCTGACTTAACAAATGATCAAAAGCATGGCTTGCCATGGGGAGAGGTCATGAGCCACCTGTGTGAGGAGCTCTGGGCAGCTGATGGTGCCAGAGCAGTTGTGTTTCAGGTGTGCATCCTGTTCCAGTAGAGCCATACACACCCACCCGCAAGTGTGTGGGCAGCACTGTTGCAGTTGATGGGTAATTAAATTAAAAAGAGAGAATCCCATAAAGTTAGAGGGAGGAGGGAGGTGGCCTGGATCTGGGCAGGGAGCTAAGGAGAAGAACTGGAGATGAAATGATCAAAGTACAGTGCATTCCGTTCTCAACTTTTTACATATTTATTAGAATAATAATGAAAATTCAAAATAAAGAGATTTAAAAAAATAGAACCCTGGAGATAGAGAGATGGCTCTGCAAGCAAGAGCACTTGCTGTGATTGCAGAAGACCACGGTTGAGTTCCTAGTGTCCACAGGCAGCTCGCATTCTCCTGGAACTCCAGATCCAGGGGATCCAGCACCTCTGCTCTCCCTGTGGACGCATGCACACACCTGATACACATGATGACAAATGTTCATGCACATAAAATAAAAATAAGTCTCAAAAACTAGGAGCCTATTTTCTCAGAGTCCTGAGGGCTAGATGTTCAAAAGCAGGCGTCACTAGGGCCAAGGTCCCTGCAGTCTCCAAGGAGCATACTTCAGTGTTTCCTGCAAGCCTGTGTCCAAGATTCTGCCTCCTGACATGGACACCAGGTCTAATCCATGATGCCTCCCTTTACCTTGACTGTGCTTGAGAGAGCCAGGGAATAGGACTTTGGTGGGTATTTTCAGAGGGCAGTTCCCAGAATGGGATGCTCCTTCTGCGGCAAACAATTGCTTCGCATAAGCCTATGAGGCAGAAATCAGTTTCCAGGTGAAAAAAATTCCAAGTCAGTACTCCAAGGTCATAGGACTCCAATACTGCAGAACACACCCTCAAACCCAAGTCTGTCCACCCCCAAATCCGACTCTGCACTATCAGACTGGATGCGGAAATCCAAAACCACAAATCATTATGGCCTCCTTAGAGTCAGTTTTCTGGGTCAAAGATGGACTCAGCCTGCAATTAAAATATCAAAGGTAAAGACATTCAAGGGCACTTGGGAACACGCTGCATGTGAGCTACCTTGGCTAAGGTCCACATAGCCTTACACCTCCCATCCTGTCACTTACAGTCTAAACGGCTCTTCTATCTCATCACGGCTCTGTTCAATGCGGAATGGCTCCACCCTCCTTTAGCTCTCTCTTCCCCCCACCCATTCCCCACCCCATCCCCCAACCCCCCCACCCCCACCCCCGCCTTTGCTCATCCCTGCCTGCTGCTTCCTGGTCCAGGCACATCCGCTGGTAGGACTAGCTGCACGTTGGCACTTGGCTGACCCGATTGTGGAACTAACTAAACTAATTAATCACAAAAGATTAATAGGAGTGACAAGGTTAGGGAGGTGACATTCTCCCAAATCTCCATTTTGGTATGAGTTGCGTATATTTTTTTTTAATCCCCACGGCAATTTATTTTCTGTAACGCGAAGTTTCTCCAGGAGTGTTCCAAACTGTAGTCAAGGTTAACTGGGCTGTGAGCTTATTCAATATTTATGATTCTTTTTATTTGTATTACTGGGACTTTTGGGGGACTCCAGAAGGCCCATTAATCAAACGGAGTGACAGAACGGGCTGTCGGACAATGGGAGCAAGGCTCAGTATTGTGATTATACATACATGTATTTGAGTCCAGGGATAAAAGAACCAAGTGAAAGTCTCCATCAGCGCTTCCTGATCAATTGTTTCAGCATGCCATCCATAAATTTCCTTTCGATCCAATAATCCTCTCAGAGAACTTAGCAGTGTCCCCGGCAAGCTGGCTTTGCTGGGGCCCGGGTTCCTGAGAAAGAGGCGTTGACACAAATAGCTCAAGTGTGAGGAGACGGCCAGTGGATGGGCTTCAGCAAGCTGACAGCTCCGAAATACAATTATCAGTGTGATGTGCTTAAGAAAGCATGTTGCACTCCTGACCCTCCTGAAGACTAAACAGGCCAAGACACACAGAGAGGAGGAGGAGACGGGGAGGCGTCGTTTTCCTCCAGCCTCATAACTGTAAATTGAAGAAAATTATTTTCTTTGCCTCCAGCTCATTGGCATATAGGCAGCATTGTATTATAATTTCATAAGCATAAATCCTTTGAATAAATTTCAGAGGAATAACTGAATTACAAATGCAAGTGAAGTATCTAAAAAAGTTGTCTGTGCTGGGCCAAAGCGATGTGAGGGGCACATAGAGGGAGAACGTGCTCTTGGGGCTCCTCTCTGGGTACCCAACTCCCTCGGGACCGGGGTGAGTTTAGGGGGGCAGTTTGTGACCCCTCTGTGCCTGATGGTGAATACAATCCTGCCCTGGGCTGCTCCCCACTATTACGTTCCAAGGAATTTGAGTTGTAATTCATCATAAATTAATTTCGGAGGCACTGCAGGCTTGGGGCACGCTATAATTATTGTTGTTTGTTTATTTATTATCATGTTAACCATTACTTATTATTATGTGGTGCATATATGCGACCACAAAGGTTGCTGTCCACGGTATCCTAGCAACATACCTTCACACAAGTTCTCAGGAATTCATTTAGCTTCAAGTAGGGTGGGCTGCAGGAGCTGGATGTCAAGTTGGCAACCCCCTCCCCTCCAGGGTCCGGGTTCTCCTGAAAGGACACAGTGAGAATGTGTCCTAGTTTGCATCCTATTGCTACGATAAAACATTGACCATAAGGAATTTGAAATAGAAAAGGTTAAGTTGGCTTGAATATCACAACCACAGCCATTTTCTGAAGGAAAACAAGGTAGGAACTCAAGAAAGGCAGGAACCTGGAGGCAGGAATCTGGAGGCAGGAACCTGGAGGCAGGGACCTGGAGGCAAGGACCCGGAGGCAGGAAGTAAAGCAGGGTCCATGAAGGAATGCTGCTTACTGGTCTGCTCTAAAGGCCTTTTCAAATTGCTTTCTTATACAACTCAGGACCACCGTCCCAGTGGTGGCACCACCAACAGTGGGCTGAGCCCTCCCATATCCATCATTATCAAGAAAATGCCCCCACAGACTTAGTCTGCAGTCCAGTTTGATGGAGGCCTTGATTGACCTTCTCTCCCTAGCTGTGTCGAAGTCAACAAAAACAAACAAACAAATAAAAACAACCCTAGCTACCATAGACAGTCAAGATGAAGTATTTGTAGCCTCATGGGGACCATTGACTAATAACGAGGCAGACACTTTGCAGGCACCAATCATTTAAGGGCAAAGGTTCGACAGAACACACTAGATCTGAGTGGAGTTCACCAAGACTTTCCTCCCAAGGTCTCCTCTTGCTTAGGGTAGCTGGCCAGCAGACATCCCTCATCCCGCAGAGCCACATCTGTGAGAAAGAGGCAGAAAGATGGGGTGGCAAAAGAGGCACAACCCCACCTTGAGCTTGTATACCTGCTGTCACCTTTCAGGTAGCCATCTTTCATCCTACAGCTGACTTCAGGCACAGCTGGCTTGCAAGGTGCCCTGCCATAAAATCAGAAATAAAGAAAGGAGTCTTAAGTTCAACTGGGTACTAAAAGGACAGTCTGTCTGGAGTATAAATGTTACTCAAATTCTGTGGATTAAGACAAATTACAAAGGCAGCATGGATGTGCACTTCCAGTACAGAAAAGTTTCCTTGGCTGTGGGACTGACTGTACCTTTGTATGAAGGAGCACTCATGGTATGAGCATATCATGGCAAGGACCCCAGTGACGCAGACCTAGAGAAATAGCAAGGCCTTCCCTTAGCTTAGGGTAGGGATGCTGATAGCATGTACTGAAAGTGTATGTTAACCACAGCTTCCTCCCTGGATGACTACAGCAGGAGACCACTTGCCTCCAGGGCCCCCTCTGAGATTAGCCAAACCTCTTCTTCCTTCTCCTCTTCTTCCTCCTCCTCCTCCTCCTGTTCTTCCTCCTCCTCCTCCTCCTCCTCCTGTTCTTTCTACTCCTCTTCCTCTTCCTCCTCTTCCTCCTCTTCCTCCGCCTCTTTCTTCTTCTCCTCCTCCCCTAGAGGTACTGCTGAGTTTCTGGGCCACTGCTCTGGGTCCATTAGAGTGCACAGCCCACCAGATCCCAGCATCTCTGTATGTGTTTTCATCATTTTTTGTTTTCCTTTTCCTTAGTCAGGTCAAGTCCAAAGCCTTGCAAGTTGTGACACTTGGTATACACCTCCTGGGCCCAAAAGAGGAGCTCCTGGCTTGTTGGATGAGGCTGGGCTCCTTCCTGGGGTCACGGAGATCTCACCTGGCATTGTTTCCTCTTTTGCTTCAGTTCTTAGTGGCGCAGGGCTCTTTTCTCCACAGACCTCTGACTCCTCTCACTGAAGGGTGGGTTTAGCGAGCACAGTCTGAGACAGCTCGTGGCTGTGGCGCTCCTAACACTTGCATATTTGAGTTTCCATCCAGACCAACATTTGGGATTTCCAGCATCCCTGTTTTTCTGGGATGAAGCCTATTTGATCATGATGGATGACTTTTTTTTTAATGTGTTCTTAGATTTGGTTTGCAAGAATCTTATTGAAAACATTTTGCGTCTATGTTCATAAGGGAAATTAGTCTATACTTTGTTGAGTCTATGTGGTCAATATCAGGACAACTGTAGCCTTATAAAATGAATTCAACAATTCTGTTTCTATTTTGTTAAATATTTTGAGGAATATCGGCATTAAGTCTTCTTTGAAAGTCTGGAAGAGTTTTGCACTAAAACCATCTTTTTTATTTTTTATATTTTGGTTGAGAGACTGCTTCTATTTCATTGGTGTTTATAAGTCTGTTTAAATTGCTGATCTTAATTTAACTTTAGTAAGTGTACATATCAAAAACTCCATTTCTTTTATGCTTTCCAATTTGTTAGAGTACAGGTGTTTAAAGTATGTCCTTAAGCTCAGGATTTCCTCCATGTTGCTTATGTTCCCCTTTTCATTTCTAATTTTGTTAATTTGGATATTCTTCCTCAGCCTTTTAGTTCATTTGGATAAGGGTTTGCCAATCTTACTGATTTTCTCAAAGAACCAACCCTTTGTTTCATTGATTCTTTGTATTGCTTGGTTCGTTTCTATTTTATTGATTTCAGCCTAGAGTTTGATGATTTCTTGCCATCTACTCCTTTTGGGTGTGATTATTTCTTTTTGTTCTTGAGCTTTCAGTTTGGGAGATCTCCCAGTTTTTTTTTATGTAGGTATTTAATGCTGTGATTTTGCCTCTTAGAACCACCATCATTGTGTCATGTGTCACTGTGTCCAGTAAGTTGGAGTGTGTTGTTTGTTCAGCTTCCATGAGTTTGTAAGTTTTCTGTTGTTCCTGTTCCTGTTTGTACCCATCATGGTCAGATAGGATGCAGGGTCTTATTTCAGTCTTCTTGTATCTATTGAGACTTGCTTTGTGTCTAAGGAAGTATGTGATCAATTTGAAGAAAGTTCCATGAGCTACTGAGAAGAAGGTATCTTTCATGTTTGGGTGAAATGTTCTATAAGTATCAGTCATTTGGTTTATAACATCTGTTAGCTCCAGCATTTCTCTGCTTAGTTTTGTCTGGATGACCGGCCTACTGATGAGAGTGAAGTACTGAAATCTCCCACTATCAGTGTGTGAGGGTCAATATGTGATTTTAGCTATAGTTATGTTTCTTTCGTGAACTTAGGTGCCCTTGCATTTAGTGCACAGATGTTTAGAATTGCGATGTCCTCTTGATGGATTTTTCCTTTCAATCCTTTAATCAGTAATGTATCATCCTTCTCTATCTCTTCTGATAAGTTTTGGTTTGGTCTATTTTATCAGATATTAAAATGGCTGCACCTGCTTGCCTCTTAACTCCATTTTCTTGAAATATTTTTACCACTCTTTTACCCTGAGGTGATGTCTATTCTTAATGTTAATATGTGTTTCTTGGGTGCAAGAGAAGGATGGATCCTGTTGTCATAAGCATTTTGTTAGTGTGTGTCTTTTTATTGGGAAATTGAGATCACGGAGTGTTGAAGCCTATTATTTTGTTTTTATTGGGGTGGGGTGGTGATGTGTGTATGCGTGTGTCTGTGTGTGCACACCTGTATGTTTTCCCTCATGATTTGCTCGTATGGGATTATTTATTGTTTGTATTTTCTTGGGTGTGGTTAACCTATTTAAGTTGAACTTTTTCTTCCAGTGCCTTCTGTAGGGCTAGATTTATAGAAAGATATTGCTTAAATTTGGTTTTATTATGAGATGTCTTATTTTCTCCATTTATGATGATTGGTAGTTTCACTGATACAGTAGTCCAGGCTGGCATCTCCGGTCTCTTAGAGTCTGCAGTACATCTGTTCAGACCCTTCTGGTTTTCAGAGTCTCCACTGAGAGGTCGGGTGTTATTCTAATAGTTCCACCTTACCATGATCCTCAGCCATTTTCCCTTGAAGTTTTTAACATTCTTTCTTTGTTCTGTGTGTTCAGTGTTTTGTTTATTATGCACTGAGGGGAGTTTCTTTTCTAATCCAGTCTATTTGTTGCTCTGTAAGATTCTTGTATCTTAATAGGTATCTCCTTCTTTAAGTTAGAACATTTTTCTTCTATGATTTTGTTAAAAATATTTTCTGTTCCTTTGACCCTGGCTTCTTCTCCTTCCTCTATTCCTATTATTCTTAGATTTTTATCCTTTCATAGTGTCCCATATGTCCTGGATGTTTGTGCCAGACTTTTTTTAGATTTAACATTTTCCTTGACTGAGGTATCCATTTCGTCTACTGTATTTTCAGTGCTTGACACTCTCTCTTCCATCTCCTGTTTTCTGTATTTTCAGGCTTCCTTGTGAGGTTCCCGTTTGAGTTCATATATTTTTCATTTCCAGATTTTCTTCGGTTTGGGTTTTTCTTATTGACTCTATTTCTACTTTCAGGCCTTAATTTCTCTTTTTGTTTGTTTGCTTGTTTTCATTTTCTTTCACTGTTTGTGTTTTCATAAGTTTCTTTAAGGACATCTATCATATTCACAAAGACTATTTTAAGATCTTTTTCTTGGGTGTCAGCTATATTGCAGTGCTAAGGGCATGCTGTGGTAGGGTTTCTGGGCTCCAGTGGAGACTTGCTGTCCTGGTTGTTATTGGTTGCATTTTTATACTAGCATCCAAGCATCTGAGCTTGGGAAGGTTGCCATCCTAGGTGCTGATACCCACTCTTGTCTTTGATGGGTGGGAGCTTTGCCCTTTGCTTTCTGTTACCTCCTCTAGTCTTCGGCAGGGTGTGGTAGCTCTGTGTTGCCTGGTAAAAAATTCCTCTGGGGTCCTACCAGGTGTGGCCACTGGGGGTTCCAGGTAAAATGTGTCCCTAGGTATTGGAAGCTGACAGTTAGGAATGGGTGTGGGGCTAGGGAGGCCCACAAGAGGGAGGGTTTGCTTTGTCTTCTGAAAAGAGGGCAGAGAGGCTGTAATAGGTAGTCTGCTGCAGAGCTGGGCGTGTGACTGCAGCCATTTGGAGGGGAGGAGGATGGGTGAAGATCTGCAGTGAGCACACCTGCTTCCCTGGCTAGAGTGTTCCAGGTCAGATCTTAAATGTGTCTCCACCTCCCCATGTTCTCCTTTTTCTGAATAGATTGTATAACCAGGCAGAGATGAAAGGACAGTGACCCTGGTAACGACAGATATATATGACAACTTCATAGGAATCTGCCTCCCAGCAGCTTCAGAGTAGAACCAGTACCAAGGCCAGAATGTGTCTTTCAGTTTGACCCAGTGTAACACACTTCACACTCACAGGCATTCTGCTGCATCCGTTGACTTATCCTGCCCCTCCTACGGTGTCCCCTGCATCCTACAGGGTGGCCTATGTTGGCCAACAGCTCCTATAGGGTACCCCAGCTCCTACAGGGCTCAGCCCCTGTAACTTGTCCCCGTCTGTATAAAGGAGCTATCACTCTAAAGGGTACCCCAGCTCCTATAGAATACCCCAGATCTTACAGGTTCCTTTAGTTCTTGCAGAATCCCCCAGTTCCTATTGGGACCTTGGCTGCTGAAGACTATTTTAGCCCTCAAAGGCCACCCCTATCTGTTACAATACACCCCACCTCCTATGGGTCTCCCAGTTCCATTGTGGCATAAGTGGGACACCTCAGCTAAAGTGAGCTGTGTCTGTGTGGCCATCTCTGACATGGCTTCTGTAATGAGGCTGAAGAGAAACTATGAAGGCGATGTACATGGGCCTTCCGTGTGGTAACGACACGAGCAGAAATTAGTCTGTGAAGTATAAGCTGCAGTTCTCCTCCTCCGATGCTCCCATGGGTCAAAGGCAGAGACATTCTTTTCCAGAATGGCCTCGACCTCAGCTCACACTTCGCCATACTTGCCTTCCACAGTTGGTTTGTGAGGATGAAGTTTTATCAACGTGGGCACCCAGGTAGCATGTGGGCCCTCTAACCATCTGTGAGTTTGCCAGCTTCAGTCACCTCTCCATGGAGCCCTGAGCGTGACACCAATCACTGTGCTTTGGTGTCCTCCATGGATAGTGCACTTGGGCACTGGCACTTAGCACAGGAGCCCCAAATAGGTGACCGTGTGGCTAGACGTTACTGTCCTTAAGACGGGAATAATGATAAGACAATTGTACTCACAGTAGCTTCTTACTGAGCATTATTATGTACTAAGCCCTTCGATCTTCTAACCAATCATAAAAGTGGCATCAATACACCCACTGGATGGAAAAAGAGACTGGCTAAAGTGGCACAGTCAAGCCTAGATTCCCTGATTCTAGAATACAAGCGACTCTAGACTGTGACTCTCCTATAAACAAGTAGGAAATATTTGAGTTGCAATCTGTGAACTCGGGGGTCTGGGACAAGGCTGAGAAGAAATTAAAGCTACTCTCTAGAGCTGCTGAGACAGTCGGCATCTTCCTGGCCCAGGTTCAGAAGAGACTCCCAGCACGCTTGCATACATAGGCTAGCCTTAGACATTGCATCGCTACAGTCTCCCCACCCCACCCCCCTCTCTCGGCGTCCCACATGTGCATTTTGTGCTCTTCCCTCTTCTCATTCTTGAAAAAGCTTGAAACCCCTGAGGGCTACCACCCCAGACTCCTGTCCAGACTGGCCTCACCCCTCCCCACTCCATCCAGGTCCCCTCTCTCCCATCCAAGTCATATTCTGATGGTGTGATGCTTCCTGGAAGACATACACAGTTCCCTGTCACCCCTGCACCATTTGACAATGTGTCTTGCAGGGGACAGAGGCTTCATTAGAACAGAAGTGGGCTCCTGATCTCACTAAAGGAACGTGATGCGGACAATTGTCACCCTGTCATGAGTCTTCGTAGAGAAGCCTCCCCGTTTCACCTCCCGTACTCTCAGTCCACAGAGTGACAGAAAGCCACGCAGGGAACTCCAGCGGTGAGCAAAGCAGCTGTCCCATCAGTGTTCTCATCTGTTGGTCCTAGGCCCCCTTTAGGAAGGAGCCACCATGACGCCTGCTGTGGCCTAGATACTGTGGTAAGTGTGAAGGACTCATTCCAGGTGGAACCCCAAAAGCTGGCCTTTCCCCTCAGGTCCCAGTATCCTTGTCTTGCCTGACGACAGTGTGGATGGTTGCCTGTTGGCATGGGATCTCGGGGGACCCCAGTCAGCAGAGCTCCCTCTGCAGGGACAGGCAGCAAGAAAGAGGAAGTGCTGCCATGTTTGTGGAGGCCCTGAAAGATTGAGGGTGCTTACCGCCGTGGGCTATCCCAGCACGCATCTTCCCAGCAGACCTTCTCGTTCACTGATAGGAAGAGGAGGTTGTTGGCTGTGAAGTCTTAACACTGAGTCTCAGCATAAACCGCAGGCTTTCTCTACCCTCAGCTCTGGGGTACAGTGCAATTCTGAACAAACACATCCCTACTCCTGGGCATCAAATACTGAATTTCCTTGGAACCAATTTCTCTTGCTACCATGAAAGCTGCTAATTTTTCTCATTGGATCTGGGCCAACTCGGCTTTACCTGAGAAGGCATCCCTTTGGAATTTGTCTAGCATTGCTTCCTAAAGCCACTCAAGGTGCTGTCTGGAGGGAGGGCTGGGTGTTTTCTCTTAATGAAAAGATACTCAGGCAAGTGAGGGGGCAGGGGCACCTTCCTTTTCTTTTTTCCCTTAAAAACCTCGGGATGATGCTGTGATTAACTCCCCTTTCGCAGTATAGTGGATATGACAGTCACCCAAATTAATCCCATTATGCAAAACCCAGTTCACAAATGGGTTTGCATTTTTGCAAAATTATGTCAATTTCCCTATAAATTGGAGAGACTTTGTCAGTTTCCTGAACTGCAGAGACGCTACCCACTGCTCTGTGTCTATAACCCTCTAATTCAGAAAGATGCAGATTTTCAGCTCTGTGGCATGCAAATTACCATTTGTTTTCAGATTCAGTTACAATCTTCAGCATCAGATTCATGGTAAGAGAGGAGAAAAGAACACTCTGAGCTCAGAGAGAAAAAATGGTTAAAACAAAATCCTTAATTATTTTGATATTAAGGATATGATTCATTCTTCTCTTTGATTCTTAAACAGCCAAGCCAGGCACCTCCAGCCTCGCAGAATCTCTGCCTCCCTTTCTGTCTGCGTTCAAGTGCTTGGACGGCAGACCCAGCTTGCCAACTGCCATCCTCTTGGCCAGCACCAGATAGTGCTGCTGGTGGCCAGATCTGCTTGGCGTTGTCTGAGATCTGTGAATTCCCTGCACACGGACCAGCTTGTCAAACTAAACCTGCTCAGGCCCCAAGCTGCAGAGCAGCTGGGATCTGGAAGATTCTGCACTCTGACCTGGTCACCTGCCCTTGGAGCTGCATGTCTGCCGGGTGGGTACCAGTTCTCACCTGGTCCTTCTGAGTGCAGCAGCCCACCCCCCTTCACCCCCCCCTCACCCCAACCCCGCCTCCTGTCTGTCTTGTAGAAGTAGGAGGAAGGAAATGCTTCCTTGTTTTGAAGGCTGGTACTTCAAGGGCTAGATTACTTAGTGAATTCAGAAAATCTATTTTTTTAATGGTTATTCTTTCTTTGCGTAGCACTTTTTATTCCAGCGATGCTTTCTTGAGTGGGGAATTGTTGACTTTTTATGCTTTAGATTTATTAGACATGTGTCAAGCTGTCAACCTCCCGCCGTTTGCATTTGTGTCCACCTTGCAAACAGCAGGGAAAAAGACTTTTTTTTCTTCCTACCAGCGTTCACTTCTTGGCAGTTCTGAAACAAATTTTTGAGCAGTTGCTGTTCCTATTGATAGCAATAGTTTGATGTTTAAAAAAAACCACACATACACACACACACACACACATACACACACACACACACACACACACACACACACACACACACACACACACACACAAAACCAGGGTTTTATTTTCCCCTAAATTTTTGACGTGTTCTGTCATATCATATCACATCATACCCCAATGCATCAGAAACAGAAAAAAGGGGGAGGGCACAGCCCACATTGCTCACATAGATCATGAGCCTTCACTCAACACCCACCCATCTGTTCACCGCTTCCGTCCTTTTGTTCTGTCTCTAATGCTGGCATTCCTCGATAAAACGCACTCTTGCTCCTTGTAAGACGTCACAGGCATCCCTCCAGCCAGGCTTCCTAATCTTTGTTGAGAAATCCTTCCAAGGAATTATGAGGCTGTTCAAGGTTTCCTGCTGCCGAGTGGCCAGAATTCAGATCCACTCACAAAATCAGATGAAGCAACAACAGCGACAATGGAAGAAAGCATAGATCAAATCCCACTACCTACAGGCAAGTGTCACCTGAGATTGCTGAAACTATGAAAAAGAAACCAACAGTTTTCCTGCCTGCACCCCTGAAGGGGCTGTAGGGTCCCCTCCTTGGAGCAAGCATGGCAAGACTATGGAGCAAGGCCTCTGTGGCGGAGACTCTAGGTGCTGCCTCATTGCTTGTCCCTAAGGACTTCAGAAGGAAGGGAGAATCAGTGTCATCACTGCCCTTGCCCCCTCTGTGCTCTATCCCACCGTGAGGAGCCATAGGAAGCAAAACGACACACTGCTCAGCTCCCATTGGCCCACCTTCCATCCCAACTAGCTAAGCCTTTGCTCCTGGGATGTGCCGGCTCCCATGGACGACATCCTGGGATGTGCCGGCTCCTATGGAAGACATTTGGAGAGAATTTTCATCTTCTGTGCAGATCACACTTGCTCAGGGCTGTGCTGCATATGTGCAGGGAGACTGCTCCTTGGCATGCCTCGGTGGGCTAACTCTCAACGAATGAACCCTTCCGCCTATACTCAGGGACAAGGCAGACCTTCAGGTCTGTAGCAGACATGTGATGGGCACAGACCCTGCATCCGAGTCAAACAGAAAGGCAAGAGGTTTGCCTTGCAAGTAGGAGGACCTGAGTTTGATTTTCAAAACCCACAAAATCTGGGTGCGGTGGTATGTGCTCCTAGTTCTAGCACTGGGGAGGTGGACATAGGTAGCGCTTGGGGCTGGCCAGCTAAGTCTAGCTGCTTAAGTTCCAAGCTAGAGAGAGAGATCCTGTCTTAAAAACAAGGCGGATGGAAGAAGAAATGAGATTGTCCTTAGACTTCCACATGCACAAGCATCCAAGTGTGCATACAGCAACCCCATGCACACACACACACACACACACACACACACACACACACACACATACACACACACACACACACACACACCCCAAGGAGTGGCACATGAGATGGGGGCAGCTGGCTCTACTTGTGGCATGTGCCATTGAAAGAAACACCACTACCCACAGCAGCTGAATCTGGTGGACAGACGCCTGTGCTGGGACTCGGGACAGTCCTGTCCAGTGGGCTGTGCTGACAGCACAGGCTGGAGACGGACAGAGAGCAGCATGTGAACTCTGCAACACAAGAAACTGGCCATGAGGTGCTTCTTTCTCACTTGATCAAGCCAGGCTCCCTGGTTCAAGAAGCTAGAACCAATGGGAGTGCCCCTGCCCAGACTCTCCACAGAAGCTGTGGGCTGTGCCTGCCTGCCTTGCCACACTGGCCCTGAGCGCAGAAGGGCCATACCTACTTCCAGGGTCTCTTTGCTTAGCTTAACCCTCCCTTTGCTTGGTACAATGCCCTTCTTGCTTGACTTCACGTATTCTGGTCATTGTGAAATTCTTGATAATTTTGTCTTTGAGTATGTATCTCCCCCGGAAGCAGACAGACAAGCAGTGGCGCCTACAGACACAGCTGGCCACTCTTGGACCTTCACTGCTACCTCCCCAAGGGTACTGACAGGGGGCACAAGATGGCAGGGAGCCCAAAACCAGAGCAGTAGACTCTGCGACCTGCGCACAAGGTACATGAAGGACTGAACCCAGAAGAATGCAGTGACAATCCCAAACCACAGATGACGGTGAACCCAGAGTCCCCACCTTAGCGCACAGCCACGCCCCTTTTATTCTTCTCTGCAAATGAAGGGGCTGAGACACACATGGCACACGGTGACCCCGCTTTGGGTGCCAGTCATTGGTGGGAGCAGAGTTCACATCAGTCACATGTGCACGACTATAAAAGAGCCAGGGCATTGTGGTCATGCCACACGCACATTCTGTCTCTAAACGTTTGCATTTAGCACTGGCATCGCGTGCGAGAGGAACAGTAGCAGTCATTCTGAAGCTTTAACCCTTCCAGTGCTTCATTTCTTAGAATGGCAAGGAACATAAGAAATAAAAATCCTGTGAGGCAGAAGAGGTCATGGAGAAAACTGGAGCAGCTCTTAGCTTCTCCCACTGCTCCATTCTCCAATGTGCTCCCAGGGTCATGCACTGTCCTCTGTCGTGTGGGTCATGCACTGACCTATGCGGTGTGGGTCATGCACTGACTTATGCGGTGTGGGTCATGCGCTGTCCTCTGTGGTGTGTGTCATTCCCTGTCCTATGCAGTGTGGGTCATGCGCTGTCCTATGCGGTGTGGGTCATGTGCTGTCCTATGCAGTGTGAGTCATGTGCTGTCCTATGCAGTGTGAGTCATGTGCTGTCCTATGCAGTGTGGGTCATGCGCTGTCCTACGCAGTGTGGGTCATGTGCTGTCCTATGCAGTGTGGGTCATGTGCTGTCCTACGCAGTGTGGGTCATGTCCTGTCCTATGAGGTGTGGGTCATGGCCTGTCCTATGCGGTGTGGGTCATGTCCTGTCCTATGCGGTGTGGGTCATGTGCTGTCCTATGCGGTGTGGGTCATGTGCTGTCCTATGCAGTGTGGGTCATGCGCTGTCCTATGCAGTGTGGGTCATGCGCTGTCCTATGCGGTGTGGGTCATGTCCTGTCCTATGCAGTGTGGGTCATGCGCTGTCCTATGCGGTGTGGGTCATGTCCTGTCCTATGCAGTGTGGGTCATGCCCTGTCCTATGCAGTGTGGGTCATGCGCTGTCCTATGCAGTGTGGGCCATGCCACTGTGCTGCTTGCCCTACATCCTTGCATTGAGCAAGGCCTGCTACTAGCCAAGCTTTGTCCATGACTCTCAGAAGCTTATGGCATGGCATAAATGAAGGAGCTGTTGGCTCTCATACGCTGTGCTCCCAGCTTGTATGTGTTGCAGCCAGGACACACCTGGAGTTGTCGCCATACTAGCCCTATGGGCAAGAACACACACACACACACACACACACACACACACACACACACACACACACACACTAAGTAAATACATAAACAAACAAAAAATTACTAAAAGTATTTTTACAGGCCCATAGTGTCACCCACATCCCACAAAGGGAAGTGTAACCCTTCCCCGGATCTTACTGCCCCTGTCTATGGTTGACCTCAAAGAGTCCTCAGGCCTCCCTCAGCCGCCCACTCTTTCAGGACCCTTGACAACCAAGCCAGCCTCTGTGCCTGAACCACCCAACACTCTTCCAGAACAGCCCAGTCCCTTCCCATCCACGACAACCTTCACCTGCCGTCGTGGGTGACCTTGCAGACTGGGCTGGGAGCGCCCTGTGTGTCCCACGTGGCACTTGTCACTGCATGGTCACTCTGTTACTTCTCAGCCCTTCCCCAGCCATGCCAGACTGTCAGGTGGCGCTGAATTGAGTGGATTCAAGAAGTGATGGGGAGCAAAACTTTTAGAAGGTTTTAAAGCAGAAAACTGAGTAGATTTGCACTTTAGAAAAAACATCTTACTTGTGGTGTGGGGGGAAAAAAGGTAGATCTAGGATAAGGAAGCTAAGTAGAGTCAAGGTACAGAAAGCTGAAAATTGTCTTTGTTCATATAGGAAGCAAGGAAAGCATTACCCTGGAACACCAGACGCAGTGAAAAGGGGCAGGTCGGAGCATTTAGGTAGAAGAAGTCAAAGGCGCTGCAGTGCAGGTGTGAACATTTAGGTGGAAGTCAAAGGTGCTGCAGTGCAGGTGTGAACATTTAGGTAGAAGTCAAAGGTGCTGCAGTGCAGGTGTGAACATTTAGGTAGAAGTCAAAGGCGCTGCAGTGCAGGTGTAATGACTAATGTCAGCAGGACAGGACCCGGATCCTAAAAGAGACAAACCTCTGGGGCATGCCAGTGTGGATGGTTCTAGACTGGGCTGACTGAGGTAAGAGAAATCCACCCTAAATGTTGGTAGCGCCATAGGCTGTGTCCCTGGCTGCATAAAGAGTAAAAGCCAGCTAAGCACTAGACTCATCTCTCTCCACAGATGCGCCTCACACTGCTGCTGCCACACCTTTCCTTCGTGACGGGCCCTGTGCCTTCTTAAAGGTGTTCTGTGAGCCAGAATAAAGCCTCCCTCAGCTCGCTGGCCAATGAGAAAGGTTGATACAGCAGGTGTGAGGAAGGAGTCAACAGGGCCAGGCGGGCCACAGGTGCATTTTTAAAATTAACTAATTAATTATACCCCACCCTCCCTCCCTCTGTCTTCAGCCCTATTCCCCTCCCCTAGACCTACGACAGAAGGGGACCTCCTCGCCCAGCGTATATGACCACAGCCTATCAGGTCCCATCCAGATAGCCTGTGTCCCCTTCCTCTGTGTGCCCACATGGTCTCCCCACCAAGGGGAGGTGATCAAATCAGGAGCACCATGTCGGAGGCAATCTCTGCTTCCTCTCCTTGCCTGCAACCATGGAGAATGAGCTGCCGTTGGCTATATCTGAACAGGGGATCTAGGTTCTCTGCATGCATTGTCCTTGATTGGTGCAACGGTTTATGCAGCCCGCCCCCCCCCCCAGGTCCAGATCCACCAGTCTTGATGGTCTCCTTGTGGGGTTCCT
Organism: Acomys minous; assembly: GCF_964271855.1. NCBI lineage: Eukaryota > Metazoa > Chordata > Mammalia > Rodentia > Muridae > Acomys > Acomys minous. Next base: position 5,033,532 of record NC_140486.1, on the reverse strand, counting down.
GAACCCTTTGGGCCCTTCCATCCTCCAGTTCTCCCATACTATTCTCAGCACTCTGCCCAGCTCACTGCTGCTGGACTCTGGGTGGAGCACAGTTGAGCACAACAGATGACGTGGCTCTACGGCTTTGGAGTTCAGCTCCACAGTCACTGTGGGCATGTAGCTTACTGGGAGCCTGCTATTCTGTGAAGTGAGGAAGCCTTGAGCCCAGCAGGAATGAGCCTGGGGTTGTGCTGGTCAGCAGAGTGGTGCTGAGCTCACCTGGCCTATCTTGTGCAAGAAGATGGCGGGCTCCTTTCACACCTACACTTTGTAACTCTGCTGGGACCCCACGGGGAAAACAGCCTGGCACTCAGCACACTGCTTCCAGCGAGGGGTGTCCTCTAACTTTTGGAGGTGTGTTCCTGTCCCACACTTCTATAACCAATAACATGGCGGCCTCGCTATGTTCTCTCACCATCTGCGGTCCTTATTGGGTGTTTGGAAGTCTTGCCTCTCTGAGGGGCCTAAGGATGCTCATTGCTGACTCTTCCAGCTTCAGATGGCACCTTGGGTATTCCTTGGCCTCTCTTGCCACAGGCTTTCCCTCCTCTTCATCTCACCTGAGGAATTAGCTGCTGCTGGTGCTGAAGGCCTGGTAGGCAAAGGCCAGAATGTCCCCACTTCTGTGTTTCCTGACTGGAATGCCTAGGAAGCTTTATAGCCCTTCTTTAAACTCACCCCTGCTATTGTCCACCCAAAGACAGAGATGGTGCCAGAAAAAAGTAGGGTATAGGAAGAGAAAATGGGAGACTCATTTATTTGGGGGCTTTATTACTCTGTTGAGCCACCCCAGGCAACAGGAAGATGAAACACTCTCCCTGCCCCCTGTGTGTGTGTGTGTGTGTGTGTGTGTGTGTGTGTGTGTGCAAGCATGCAAGCATAGGATGAGGTAAGAGGGTATGAGTTCTCAATCTAATGAGACCAATAATTTTGGGCAAAGACATGATAGACCACTTTCCCAAAGCTCAGTAGAATTATAATTAATCTGTTGTCCAGACACCCATTGGTGGTTCTAGCATTTCTACTTTGTTGCTGTTACTTTCCATTGAATTCCAATGCTGTGGATTAACATCCTCTGGCTGAGTCCCCCTGTGGTTTTGCACGCTAGCCTCCCGGCATCTCTTGTCCATGTTTGCAGTTCTTTGAATGATTGCTTGTTCCTACACCGGGCTTCACACCACCTCCCAGCCTTGTGTAACTTGCACGTTTAATTAATGAATATTTATCTTTTCTACAGATAATTAATGAAGATGTAAAACTTATGGCTGACTCAGCACCATTTAGGGCAATGGCAGCCTCACTCTGATGCTCATGTGTGCCATAACCTGGGCAGCCCCAACCCTGGCCACCTCAATCTGAGGACTCAGGGCTTCCCGGGGTAGCAAGACTGGGAGTTGGGAACTGGAAGCACTCCGGTGATTGTTGCCACTTCCAGGGCACTCAGTCCTTGGTCTGTCTACGCATACACACCCAACCCCTGTAGGCAGGGCTTCCTTCCCATGAACTGGATGCCTGGGCACCCTCTCAGACCCAGTGTCTGCCGCCCTCTCTCTTCAGCTGGTGCCAGTTCCATTCCTGCTCAAGTCTGATGCTGGCCTTGTAGGCACTCCTAGCTTACCCCGAGGCAGAAAATGATCAGTCCCACATTGTTGCTCTGCACAGACCATCACTACCTGTATCCTGTTCCTCTCTTCTCTCTTTCCAAGCCCTCAAACCAGCAGTGTACCTTGATCATATATGTCAGATCATCTGTCTCCTCTGAGGCCTTTCCACCTGTCTCTAGAGAAAGCCTAAATTGTCACAGAGCCGGATTCTTCGGTTGTTGCTGTAACTGACCACCACAGATGTAGAGGCTCACACAAGTTAAACAGTATATGGCTCTGGAGGTCAGAAGTCCCACATGATCTCATGAAGCTACACTCAAGAAGAAGTTGGCAGGGCTGTGTTTCCCTTGGAGGCTTTGGGGAGGTTCATTTCATTGCCCATCTTGTGCTCTTTTGGTTTGTGACCTCACATCCTTCCTACTCCCTGTTGCATTGTCACATCCCTCTGTCTCTCTTGGCTTTACTTCTTCAACCACAAATACCTTTGTCACAGCATTGAGACCACCAGAGAGCCAAAAATCTTACAGATAACTGCGATGTCCCTGCTCCTATTGCTGTGCCACAGGGGGGAGACACAGCTTCTGGCATTAGGATGCAGACGCCTTACAAGGTCGTCATCTTGTTTTCCACAAATGACCGTCACAAGCCCACACAGTCTGTGCCTTGCTGTACTCTGGCGATACTACTGTGGGACACGGGACACACAACAGGGGCAGGTGGGTCTCAAAGAGCAGCGCCTTCTAATTCTCAGGTGTAAATCTTAGGAC
>NC_140486.1:4746122-5026122 GCF_964271855.1 Acomys minous | reverse complement strand
AGTTAGAAGTCCTGCAATTTCTTCCTTACCTTCATGTATCCAAAGATCTAAGCAGCACCTTCCCCAGCATCCAGGCACTGCGCTGATCTGACTCACAAAAGGCAGATGAGAAATACTCGCTAAGTGATGAAAAGAAGGAAGAGGATGTCACACCTCCCGGAGCGCCCAGTCGCCTTCTGCAGGGAAGGGTGTGGAACAGTGATCTCTGACTGAGCTTCTCTGAGGATGCGTGCATGCCGGCTTTCCCAGAGGACAACAGAGTTAGCCAGGCCTGGGTGGAGGTGCAGCGGCGCCTGGGTGACACTCGTTCATCCCGTCCTGCGGCACTGAAACGTTGGCTGAAGAGAAGGCCGGCATTCGTCCTTCCTCTCCACTCTCAGGGAATGATTACAGAGTGGGATCCAGGCACCTGGAGAATGTTGGGAAAGCACAACAGCCCTCAGGTCTTGCCAGGACCTAGCCCCTCCTTTCATGCCTGGAGGGCTTGGCAGTCAGAGTCCTAGCTGCAGCCTCCGCTGTCTGCAATCCCTCTCTGGCCTCTGGCAGCTGTCTCTACCTTCCTCTCATCACCTAGAGACCCGGAAGTCCTCTTCAAGCCCCCACAATGCACCTGGGCTCACTCTCCCACACTAAGACCTCTTTCTCAAGCATGTTGGGTCCTAAGCCACATGTATACATATGTGCACAAGTGTGCACTTAGATATTCGTGTATATACGGTGGCAGCAGACCTCAGCTCGCCCTCTGCCTTGCCGTTTTGAGGCAGGACCTCTCATTGGCCTGGAGCCTGCTTCGCAGTAGGCTAACTGGGCCGGCCAGCAAAACCCAGCACCAGGGTCACAAGTGTCACAATTCCCCACCGCTCTTGTTTCCTTTGCTTTTCCTGCACATTCTAGGGATCAGACTGGGGTCCACATGCTTTCAAGGAAGCATTTTACTGTCATCTCTGCAGCGTGAACCTCAATTTCCTGCTCACCGTCTGGCCTAAGCATCGCCCTTGGCTTGCTGAAAAAGCCCAAGGAGAAGGTGGGGGCAGTAGAGGTGCAGTCCTGGTCCAGTCCTTTCCCTCTGTTTTTGCTGCGCTCCCCTGGGAGGCAGCGCGCTTGGCAGTCTGGGAAAGAGACAGCAAGGAAGACTAGCGGGGCTTTAGGACAACACAACTGCGAGTGGGTTTCTTAAGCCCTGCAGCAATGACGGGCGTTTGCTCATTTCTGCACTAAACACAGGCTTCATTTGAAAAAAGAAAAGAAAAAAAAAAGCTTTGAAAAAAACACATTGCTGTGGATCCAGCCAAAATGGCTAGGAGGAACAGCAGCCATCGCCCGGCGGGAGAGCTGCCTCCACAGGCGCACCATGAGAAGGGAAGCAGCAGTTTCCCACCACCAGAAGCGATGGAAGAAGCAATGAGCAAAATAGTCTGCTGGCGAGGAGGAGTTTTCATTAAAAAACACAATTGTTGTGGTAGAAACCGAGGGTAATTACCACCACGTTCACCAGATCCCAGCCTAGCGCCTCGGAGGGGGGCACGCGGCTGCCATTTGGGGAACGGATGTCTCGCAGAACTGAGAGGCAGAGCCAACACTCCAACAGGTAGACCTCCCTCGGCAGACCTCCCCACGAGGGCTGTTGAATTATTTGCAGCCATGTTTGAAAAACAAGCCAGATATATCTCAGGCTGGGGAGATAGGCTGGAAACGAGGGGAAATTGATTTTTTCCATATTCACCGCCAGATACTGCTGCCCTGCACAGCTATATGCAGATAGAGGACTCTGGGCCGCTTATCACGCCTGTGATAGATCCCACACTGTCTTTAAGAGAATCAATCATTAATTTAAATCACTTGGAGCACCGCAGTTAGCTTTTAAACCCATTGTCTCCTGTGTGGGAAGAAATTGAGTGGCTTGTGGGTGCACGGGCTTAGGAATTAAAGTGATTTTTTTTTTTTTAAAGAATGGGTCATTGCTGACAGGTCATCTAAAGCCTGATTTTTACTCCATCATTTAAAGGGAAGATTTTATTCAAAAATTAATATTACGGAAGTAATGCAAGCTTGTGGAAAATCCCAGTACTTCTAGAAATGTGGTAGTTGAACTGTGTTCATCCTCTGGCTACAGTCTGCAGGATGACGCTCCCTAGCCAGAGGACTGACGCCTTTTTCCTGTCTATCCACAAAGAAACAGTGGTGAGCATACAGCTGGATGGCTGAGGGGGTTTCCTCTTGGTGCCCCACCGGGTGAAGCCATGCAGACCCCAGCTGCTCACTGATCTACCTGACCCGCAGTGTGAGCCTGGCTCTGTGAGATCTATCAAGAGCAGGACTTGGCCCCCTGGGGGTGGCTGGGTGGCATGTGCGCCCCACAAGGCTGCAGAAGAGACACGTGTGCCTAGGTGTCTAGGGTACAGTATGAAGTGAAGGACCATGTGAGTCCTAGAGGCTGAGGGAGCCCTGGTGCGGACACTAAGGATGGCCTAGAGCAGTCACAGTAGCCAGTTACTTCTGGCTGAAGTGTACATGGAGGGCAATGGAGGGGTCTCCACCTCATGCATCTGGATTTCTGGAGGACCCCCAATTCCAAGTACTTTTCCCATTGTCAAGTAGTTTGTGAGGCCAACATCCCCACAGCACTGAGGAGATGCAGAGTGGAGGAAACTACAGCTTTTAGATGCAGGACACCTTAGAGATGTGAGTGACAGAATTCCCATCTGTACTGGAAAACTCTGTGTGTGTGTGTGTGTGTGTGTGTGTGTACATACACCTGTGTGTATGCTTACATGCACCTGTGTGTGCACCTGTGAGTGTGTGTGTTTACATGCACCTGTATGTGTGTGTGCATGTGAGTGTGAGTGTGCCAGAGAACCTCAGTGAAGTGTCCCTTCCTACTGTGGTAAAGCCTCAGCCCCTGAGCACTGGTGTCGCAGTAGCCTTGAGGCCATCCTCATGGGCATGCACTTTTAGCCCGCTCACACCCTGATGCCTGTCATCTGTCATACCCTGTCCCCAGGTTCACCCAGCACAGGAAGCAAGGGCTGTGAGGCACCCCACGTGCAGTAACAGACCTCCACATGAGTGTCTGGGCCCCACAGAGACAGCCTGTCCCTCTGTTTGGAAAGGTCAGGGAAGATTTCCCAGAGGGTAAGACATTTGAGCAAAGACTTGAAGGTGAAGAATGAGGAGGCTTTAGCAGGTAGGGCTGGTGTGGAGCACAAATCAGGCAGAGGACATTCCCAGCGCAAGGGGGGGGGGCAGAGTAAAAAAAAAAAAAAGGCGGTGACAGAGAAAGAGAAAGTCCTAGAGACCCAGAGACAGAGAGAGAGAAAAGGCTGAGAGAGGCAGATGCAGAGAGATCCAGAGATGGAGGCAGGGGTGCGGGGTGGGTGGGAACAAGAGGCACAGAGAGGATGCTCGGGGGCACACTGGGGAAGCAGAACAGGGGACCAGTGCATAGGGTCCCTGCAAGCAGGATGGAGGGAGAGAAGCACAGGTGGCAGAGAGGTGGGAAGGGCCCTGCAGGATCTAGGCAGCAGAGCGCAGCAGGCAGGCCCGTGATGACCTCATCGGTCCTGCTGTGGCTGCCACAGCTCACTAGTGATGCACACTCCAGGAAGCCCCTCAGCTGCCCTGGGGCTCCCTTCCGCCTGTAGCATAAGGTTAGGTCAGATCATCTCTTGGTCTCTCAGAATTCCATTTAGCTCCGGAACTTGCCAAGTGTGGCTGGGAATGAGAGCTGGCATCCCACTCCACACCATGTAGTGTCCAGTAAAGGAGTGTTAATGAGAGCTGGAGAATGCCAGAGCATGGGGCCGGAAAAGCAGAGAGCCCCTTAGGGTCAGGGCTGGAAGCTGAGGCAGGAGCTGACACCAGGCACATGTCCTGACAGGACAGGAGGACAGTGGGGGTGCTCTTGGTCTAAGCTGCTACAGATGTAAATAACTGGACCCGCTTGAGAGCCTGTGAGCAGAGGACGCCAGAGTAAATCAGGGGCAGCCACAGCCGCCACATGTTGGAGCCATTAAAACACATTTACGAAATGTTAACACCCTGGAAAATGCTCTCTGGATTTTGAACCATGAATATGAGCTAGCCATTCAAAATTAAATTTAAAAGGTAATAAATAGGTGAGGGTGTTTGATAATAATAATAATAATGTGTGTGTGATGCATATGTGTGTGTGATATGTGTTTGTGTATGTGTGTGATGTATGTGTTTGTATATGTGTGTATGTGTGAGATGTGTGTGTTTGTGTGTGTGATGTGTGTGTGATCTATTTGTGTGTATGTGTATATGTTTTGATGTATATGTGTGTGATATGCGTGTGTTTGTGTATGTGTGTGTGTCTCTGTGCGCAAATGAATGTGTGGGTGTGAGTGATAGGACACCAAAATGCTATACGAGTTATTTCTCAACTTGAGTGACTTGGTTTTTCATACTTTTCTGTATTTCCAATTTTTTGTAGACATGGATTAGTTTTTATTTTGAAAATAGCAATATGCTTGAATATGTATATGTCAGGTGTGTTGTATATTATTATATGTTAATATATGACATTATCTGTGCCTATATACACATTAAGAAATGGCTATTTCAGCGACTGGGGAGATGGTGCAGTCTGTAAAATGTTTGCTGTGCAAATGTGAGGTCATGAGTTCTAACCCCCACAACCATGGGGGAGGGGCAGGCAGGAGTCTGTCATCTCAGTGCTGAGAAGGTGCTTGGAGTTTATGGCCATGCAGATCAGTTAAACCAGTCGACTCCAGGTTCAGTGAGCAATTTGAAGACATCAAGTGTCAAGCCCTGGCTTCCACACATACTTTTGCACTTGTGTATGCACACCTGCATACACATATACCACAGACGCAAACACACAGACACAGCACACACATCTCTCTCTGTCTCTCTCTGTCTCTCTCTGTCTCTCTCTGTCTCTCTCTCTCTCTCTCTCTCTCTCTCTCTCTCTCTCTCTCTCTCTCTCTCACACACACACACACACACACACACACACACACACACATACACACTCACTCACTCACGGGTGGGAGACTATTTGCACTCCTTCAGTGGTGTTCCCAGGTGACTCCTTGAGTTTCATATACAGACTCCTCGGTGTAGGGTGATCTTCCTTGGGTGAAGACTCGCTGAGATGGCATTTTGATCCTGAAGACACCTAAAAATCAGTGGGGAAACAAGGCAAGCTCATCCTACCTGCCCAAAGTTGCTAGGTGGCATGTTCTGCACAATTCACAGAAACATCTACATGACCACATGCTGTGATCGCAACAAACCTGAATCGCACATAGGAAACTCAGTTCCCAGTGTAGTGGAGAAGGTGACCTTCAGTCATGGACGGGTTGTCTCTGGCGAAAAGGCGCCCAAGACTGGGAGTTTGTTCCTTTACCCTTTGTCTTCCTTCATGGGAGGACAGAGCTTCCTGCCCCCAGAGAGTGCTTCACCTAAGGCGCCATCTTGAAAGGAGCAAGTGGCAGCCCCTGGATACAGATCTGAAGGCATTTTGACCTCAGATTTCCCAGCCTTCGGAGCTAGGGGAACAGATTTTTTTCCCTTTTAAATTGTACAATCTATGGTATAACAGAACAAAACAAAGGCACATTAAAAGCTACTGTGTGTGCTACCCAAGTTCTGGGGATGCGGACAAAGACCACCACAGGGATGGGGTGAGAGTGAACCACATCCAGCTGCTACCAGATCCAGCTTCCCACCCCCTTGTCCCCTAGGAATTCCTGTTCCAGGACACCGCTTCATGAAGACTTCCTGGTGGGTTGTTTCCGCTCTGAAGGGTGAGGAGGGGACGGGGAAAGGCTGAGAGGGAGGGAGGGAGCCCACCTTTCCCAGGTGGCCACTCATGTTGGGGTCCATGAAGCATGAACACTAGTCTCCAAACACGTATGCTCCGCGAATATTCCCACATCTTGAAGATAAGTCTGCACAAGCCTCATCCTGAGCTTACACTGAGCTTCTGTTTTGTAACTATTTCAAACAGACTTCGGAGAAATGGTTGCCCGACACAGGACGTCTCTGTAAATACACACCTCAAAACTTTAGTGTGCCGTCAGTAGCTTCTCTGTTCATTATAGTGTTATCAGTCGTCTTCATAAAAGTACTATGCATCTTTATTAAAAATGGAAGTTCACATCATTTTATGTCCCCATAAAGATGGGTGGTGGTGGCTTTGATTAATTTCTTCACATACAGTGAACTTTACAGCAAATTGGACAGTGTAATTCAATTCCTATTTCTGCAGATTTTTTTGTTGGTAGAAAATTGATATCATTCATATGTAATCATATTGCCTTTGCAAGAGATATTTAAGAAATAATATCCTGAGGTAATGATCGCATGGCTTAATTATTAATACCGTACTTCCACACATGGCAACCACGTGCATTCCTTTTTCAAGCTTGACTTCTATCAGAAAAAAAATATATTTCAATCTGAATCCATGGGTATGTGCTATCCATATACACACACGTGTGCGAACGATCCCTTTAGAAGCGCTTCTTTTCCTAACAGCTTTTAGCCAGAAGGCAACACGAGGGTAAGGGTTGAAAAGCAAATGCTCCTGTCACCTGAAGCCCCGACACCAGGCCGATCCACGGGGGTCTCTTTGGAGTTAACGGCTGTAAAGTGAACAGAAGCCCTTCTGGGTTTGGATGCTACATAGTTCGGTTCTTCCAAAGCCATGAAACATATTCTAGTTTGTGAGTGGTCGTGTGTACATTGAGGGGACTGGCGATTGTGAATGCCAAGGCAGGCCTCTGGAGCAGCAGCTGGAGCCCCATGAAGGGACAGGTGATTCTCAGTCACCTGCCTGGAATAAGCCTGTGTCTGTGGCAGGTACCCACTTTGCACACTTCTATAGCCTTGTCAAGGATGCACACAAGAAAACACACAGAGATGCTTGAGGGACATATAGGTGCATGCTTGAGAGAAAGGATACACAGATTCATATTCATATAGCTCATCAAACACACAGGGATCCATATAGTGTACCCTCAGACACGGCCAGAAACACATATGAACACATACTCACATAATACATGTACATCCACAGGGTTATGAACAACACCCTCAAAGCAGGCACACGCTTAGGCACCGACCTTCACTCACAGGTGCTTTACACTGTAACTCACAGGGGGAGACTTATGACTATAGCTTTCTTGCAAAGTCCTGCATTTTTCTCTCTTTGCTTCTTGCAGCCTGTAAGTGGCATAAAGGTGTGTGTGTCTCACAGGACCTTGTGTCTCTGCTGCGCCTGGCGTGAGGGTGCAGGCGGGTATACAGCCCCATAAACTGCTTCTTTATGTTTAACTTGTGTAATCAGCTCACCATATCAAAACTTCATAAGTGGCTGGCTCCTCATTTAAAGGTCTAGTAAAACTGCAATTACTGTGACTTCGAGACGCCTTGCTTTGTGAGGTGCATTAAATGCTTTTATAGGTGTGGTTAGAAATACTCGTGTTTGCCAACGCGAATGCGTTCATTAATAATCAGCCCCAATACGGAAAGACAAGTGAGGGGATATAAATGATATAGAAACAGTGTGGGCCTTTGCAGCGTGTACTCCTGTATCATTTCTGAAGTTGGGACCATCATTCCTAGTGCATAAAGAAACACAAAGGACGTGTAACTCAGGGTAACGGGGCAGTAACATTTGACTGGTGGAGCCATTGGAGGGCAGTCCAGGGTCTCTTCCAGTAACAAACAAAGAGTCCAAATGCTGAGGCTAAATAAAGGCAATGGAACTCTCAGAGGGGAATGCCATGCTTCTAATCTCATAGACGCTGCTGGTCAAACTCTCAGATGTCTAAAGCACATTAGTTTAGGAAAAATGGAATCTCAGATGTGCTGAAAATTTGGACCAGGAAGTACCCTGCAGATGGGCAGTGTTTAAGTTGCACACCTCAGGGAAGAGTTTGCACTAAAAGAAGAAGAAGGAAGGAAGGAAAGAAAGAAGAAAAGAAAATACTCTTAAACTGCTGCTCTTAAAATAAAGATTTTCTAATTTCCATGGTGGCTCACTAAACCTTTATTTAGACGGTTGGTAAAAACACTACATCACATATTTCACGTTTCCCCCACAGTTGTGGCTTAAAACAGTATCATGTTTTTTCTTCTGCTCCTTCTTGAAGCAGAAGTCTCTGGTCAGACTTTCCTTTTTGTGAAAACAGAACCTGAATGTCTTTTGGAATGTCTGATGCTCCTCTCAGACGCACAGCAGGGCACCCTCTGCTGCACACACCACTGACAAGGGTGCTATGGTGCGTTGTTCATTTGCTGTTCAGCAGTTCCCAGAGATGAACTTTAATGCTCAGCCAAAAAACCAACAAAAGCATAATGATTTGAAATCTATCATTTTATGGTTTGAGCATTTTTTCTTGTTCTCACTGAGTTTCAGGTTAACTGTATGATGTGAGGGAAACACGAGCCGCCAACACTGCCCAAATGGATCTAGTGTGGTCCTGAGGCCACTTGAGTGTCCATGGGCTCAGCTCTGGAGGTGTCTTCTCAGGAATGGTGTGTCAGGAAGCCGAGGAAGGGCACCAGGAATCCTCTGAGGAGCAGCCCTCATGCGGCAACAGCTGTGGGATGTGTGTGTGTGTGTGTGTGTGTGTGTGTGTGTGTGTGTGTGCATGCGCATGCCTGTGTGTGCGGTGTGTATGTATGATGTGTGTACAGTGAGAGTGGTATATGTGTGCATGTATGTGTGTGATGTGTGTATGTACGTGTGTGTATGTGGAGTGGGTGTACATGTATATGTTGTATGTGTATAGGACATGTTTGTGTTTGTGCGCATTACATGTGTGTGGTTGAATGTACATGTGTATGATGTATGTGTGTAGTATGTGTTTGTGTGTTGTATGCATGTGTGTGTGCATGTGTTTCTGTGTGTGTACCTATGGGGTGTGTGTGTGATGTAGATATGTGCATGTGTATCAGGTATGTATATGTGTGTGGTGTGTGTGTGTGATAAGAGTGTGTGTGTATGTGTGTATTTGTTGAGCTAACCTATGCTCTTAACCTTCCACTCCCTGTGGTCCCTGGAATAAAAGTATCACACAATCAAAAGAAGATTTGAAGATGCCGTTTCTCTAAGGAATTGGAGATCACAACACACAAACACATAAACACACAATGTATCCCCCATACATGAGTATATATGCATATGTACATACACAAATATAAACACAACACACATAGGAGTCCACAAAGAACATCCACACACATGCACATGTAAATTAATACAAAGCTACACGCATACACATGCACACTCACATATGCACACATATAACATATCAGAACTGGAAATGTTGGGAACGCATGCTTCTCCCCATAGCAACTCCTCTCCCACAGCTAAGTGTGCTCTCAGGGAGGAGTTCCTGGAAGGGCTCAGGCTAAGCTCCACTTCCGGTCTCAGGAGCTGGAGCTGTCCGAGGGTCTCCTGTAATCCGCCCCAGTACCACCTCAGGCCCCTGCCTGTTGCCGCCGTATGCCGCCCTATGCCGCAGCTCACTGTGTCTCAGTAGGCAGAGGATGGAGCTAGCCTCTAAGAAATGTTCCCAGTGCAGAACTTAAGTGACTAATCTCCTTCACTGTGTCATTTCTCATTTTTCTTCTGGCTGGAAAACTGCTTCTGTGTAAACGCAGGCGCCTCATCCAGTGGAGAGCGCACCCTTTCTCATTGCTCTGGCATGTTCTGTGGGGCTGAGGAAACTGCAAGATGACCATGGGGTGAGCTGCTGCTCCCAGCTTTATGGTGCTCCGCTGCACAGCGTTAAAATGACCTGTGCTTCCCTTCAGCTTAGGAGTGCAAATGAGTTACAAGAGGTTATGAAAACAGATACTCACAATTCCTCGTGGGAGCAGCACTCCACATCCAGGGCCCAAGGATCTTTCTTTACTGCGCTGTGTAATGGCGCCTGGTGCCTGTCTCTTAGGTGACCAGTTGTGGGCTTTGTTTACTCTCAGGCCCCAGTGATGGCATTAGACAGAGGTGTCCATGACCCTAGCTGTCATTTCTCCAGGACCATCCAATATGACAAACAGAGAATCCCGCAGAGGTGCATTCAGCAGATGCATTATTTTACATTTACCACGTGACAATGGGTCTTTTGGTAACAGTCATGGCATAGGGTTTCTTCTACAGGAAGTGTGTGTGTGTGTGTGTGTGTGTGTGTGTGTGTGTGTGTGTGTAAGGGGGGAAGGGAAGGAGGGAGGGAGAGGCAGGCAGACAGACACATACAGGGGGTGGGGGGAAAGAGAGAGAGAGAGAGAGAGAGAGAGAGAGAGAGAGAGAATATGAATCTACAAGAGGCCCTTCCTGACCTTAGCAGACCTGAGTCCTCTACCTCAGCTGAGTCAGAGCTGTGGGTTCCACAGAGCACTGGGATTCACCTGGAAGCGCTAACATTCCACCAAGGGAATGAACACAGCTTCTCTGGGTGTTAGATGCACACGGTCCAAGAGGAAGGAAAGCCGTGCTAGGGGGGTAGGCACCTCTTTGCCTTACAAAGGTCACAGGCTGACTGCTTTGTACTAGCAAGAGGCCCTGTCAACCATGGACAACCTGTCACCTGCTGGATCTGCAATCTGTGACAACCAGGCCTAGTGATCATGTGTAAGCTGTAGGGGAGACCCAGCACGCTGAGGCCCCCAAGAGGGTGGTGGCTCTGGTTTTGACTTGGAATTCCCTCTAAGCAGGGGCCTTGAGCTCTGGCTCTGTAGGGGAGCAGTCTTCCTGTCTCAGGGAACGCCAGAATATGTCAGGCCAAGTCATGTCCCAGCAACATAGGTGGCCAAATGACCACAATGCCTCCCCCACTAAATCCGTGCTCCCAGTGAAGGTCAGATATTGTAACCAGGTTAATGAGTGGCCAATGGTGAGGCCATCTTGAATGATAAACATTCCATACAGTGGGAGCCTTGACCCACACACCCACCACTGTTCCCAAACTGCTATTGAAGAAAAAGGACCAACTGAGGACCAGGGAGTCGACAAAGACCAGACCTGGTGACTGCTTGAGGGTTATCCCAGGGCTTAGGGCAGTGGCTCTCAACCTTCCTAATGCTGTGACCCTTTCACACAGTTCCTCATGTTATGGTGAACCCCCATCAGAAAATTATTTTTGTTGCTACTTCATAACTGTAATTTTGCTACTGTTATGAATCATAATGTAAATATGTATGTTTCCTGATAGTCTTACATGACCCCTGTGAAAGGATCATTTTTTAATATTTTTTCTTTTGTATTTATTTATTTATTTTATTAATTTATTCAGATTACAACTCAATTGCCATCCTATCACTTGTATCCTCCAATTTCTTCCTCCTCTCACTTTCACCATATTCCCCTCCCCTAGGTCTATGACAGAGGGGGACCTCCTCCCCCACTATATGGTCATAGGCTATCAAGTCTCATCTTGGTAGCCTGCTTATCCTTTCTTTGAGTACCACCAGGCCTCCCCACCAAAGGGAGGTGGTCAAATATGGGGCACCAGAGTTCATGTCAGAGTCAGTCCCTGCTCTCCACACAACTGTGGAGAATGTCCTGTTCATTGGCTAGATCAGAGTAGGGGTTCGATGTTTACTATTGTATTGTCCTTGGTTGGTGCAATAGTTTGAGCAGACCCCCCCTGGGCCCCAATCCACCCATCATAATGTTCTTCTTGTAGGTTTCTAGACCCTCTGGGTCCTTCCATTTCCCCATCTCCTGTATTTCTCTTACCTAGAGTCTCAGTAGGATGTCCTCACATCTATCCCAATCTCCTGGTAAGTGAAGACTGTGAAAGGATCATTTAACCCCAAAAGGGTCACGACCCACAGGTTGAGAACCACTGTCTTAGAGGGTCATTTATCTTTAGCAAGGTGGTCACAGCTAAGACTCTACTTAGATCCAACGGTGGTAAGTGGCCGTGAAAGAACTCACAGGTCACCCTGAGGTTAGTCACAGCCACCTGAGTAGTAAAGTGGAGGTGTTCCCACCAGGGAGAGGAGGGGACAGATTCTCTTGGATGGGATGGGAGGGAGGTTCCCAGGTGTGTCCTTGGCCCAGGCTCCTGATCTATAAAAGGCTGCCTCTTCAGTTCTACAGGCTCTGAGAGGTCTCAACTCAAAGGCCTTCAACATTCCCAGTGGCTCAGAGCACAATGCTTTGCAGACCTGAGCCAGAAGTCTGGGTCCTGAACTCAAAAAACCCCCCTGTTCACTGGCTACCTGGCATTAAGGTCCTAATGGCTGAGAGGAGAAACTAGCCCTGTGGTCCAAGGGGCACTGATCAGAAACACCAAATAGTGTCTCTCTGGCCATCACGCAGCACCCGGCGTGCTTGGGTAGGCTAGGGTAAGGACCGGGGCTTTGCAGGCTACTGCATGGAGCAGAGACTGTGGCCTTTGCCTTGCTCCATGGCCACGGATTCTGCCTCTTCCTGCCAGACATGCAGGGTGATTTATGCCCAGTCTTGGATCACAGTCCAGGCTCCACGAGGCCTTTGTGGCTCCCTGGTGACCAGCTCAGAATGACCAAACCAGAGCAGGCTTTTTATAGTCATTTCTCTAGCAAAAGTAATGTAAAGCACCTGGCAGTGCAGTGAGGATCATGCAAGAAGTGAAATGGAGGCTGAGCTGGGGTTGCTTGCCAGGCTGGCAGCTCCTGCAGGGTGTCTTTCACAGCAGCTCTGTTCCCTGGCAGCTCTTCGGGATCATGGTAACACTGGGGCAAGTGTCTGGAAATCAGGCCATGTGAGGATCAGTTACATCACTACCCAGGACGAGGAAGCTTCTGGCTCTAGGTGCTGTCCTTAGCAAGCCCCTCCAGAGCCTGGAATATAAGGGGGCGGAGAAAGCAAAGTGTCTTCTGTGTGCTGCTGTCGACTCCCAAGTCTGTTCTTCTTTAAAATGAGGACACCACCATTCCAGGCAGAGTGGAAGGCATGTCCCTCAAGAAATCTTAAAGGGTATGGTTATGTGACACAATGGAAGCTCTGACCTCCATCCCCAGAACCAGCCAGGCTCACCAGTGCTACCCTCTTCTGCCTGTCCTCTGGAGCCCAGATACCTCAGGGAGATGTCATCCTGACATTTTCTTGTCGTTGTTCGGTTATCTTTGTGAACCACCAGGCTAGCTTGCGATGCACAGAATCAACGCTGTGCACCCAAGAAAGACCACCTCCTGAAGGAGCTAATAGAATGTTCCAGTCACTGGCAGAGGTATAAAATGAATAACCCAAGATACTGCTCATCTGGCCTGCATACATTTGCTTATTACTTCAGGCTCTTAAGGGCCAATCACAGAGGATGCTGGGAAGAAAATACAGAAACACAATGGTTTTCATAAAACATGGATCCTAACACCCGACGTTTGCAGGGTTGGCTTTGTCCTTTTATGACCTTGACCTGTTCTGACAGGATTTATGCCCATTTGTATAACCCATCTTTTTTCTAGGCTGTAGCAACTTGACTAACTTTTTCAAAGTTGGGACCCCTAACAACTTCATCATGCCAGGAGCCTGGAACAAACATGAGGAAAGGTCCGCCTACAGCTGGCACAGTTTAGACTTCTCCTTCCAGTGTCCGGTGTTCACCCCCCCCCCCCGGGACCCTCAAGTAGCATCAACTTCCACCCCTATCTTCAAGGCAGATATAGAAGAGCATCTTTGTTTTGAGTGGATGTCAGAACAGAGTGACTAGGGAAGAGGGGTAGGGGGTGGGGGTTGGGATAAAGCAAGAGAAACTTCACATTTTGTAGACATTGCTTCTCTCCCAAACTCACCTGATCTTTTAAAGTGAACAGCAGAGAAGGAATTGTGTTTGCTTTATGCAGAAAGTTGAATTCCCTGATTATAATGTGGAAGAAAAGAACCTGGAGAACAGCTGGATGAAAGTGATAATTGTTGGGGGTGGTGGTGATGGGGAGAAAACCGGAGGTGGACGACGGAGATGACAGAGACATGGGGGTGGGGGGGATGCTCAAAGGTCAGGCAGAAGGGCAGAGAGGGGAGCAATGTCAAAGCATGTGCCATGCAGTATCCTGTGTGCGCTGAGGGCTCGGACTCCAGGCCACCGTGGAGAGATGACTGCACCACAAAGGTGCTGACCATTCAATGAATTAACCCCTTGATAGATTAATATTATGGCAGTAGCACAAAATAGGATTTTGGGGCCTAGCTGGAGGAAGCTGGTCACTTGGGCTGCATCCTCGAAAGATCTACTGTGTTCCCAGCTCTTTCTGTGTCTTTCTAGATCACTTCTCAGCTGCTCTGCTATACAGTGAGCATCAGAGTTCAACCACGCCCTTCCACCATCATGCTGTGCCCATCACGGGCCCGAGACCAAGGCAGGCAGCCAACTGCTCCGAGAATAGACTGCCAGCAAAGCTTAGGGAGCATCCTCCTCAACTTGGAGTGTGTGATCCTGAGTGACCTGATGAGCCCAGGGCCTCAAAGAGCATTTCAGACCACCAGCAATGGGTGTAGGACCTTGGGTCGTGGGTCCTGTCCTTCATGTCTGGAGATATTTCCACGAACTCTACATCCAACCCCTCGTTTGCTGGGGTCAGAAGTTCCTAGACCTGTGCAAGATGCCACAACAGCCATCTTATACCCTAGGACAAGAACTGGGATCCACTAGCTCTCCCTGAGGGGAGAGTATTGGTAGCTGATGGTGATGAGAGAGGGAGAGTCACTCTTCTTAGAGGCCATGTCAGCTGGTAGCTTGCCCATGCCCCAGACCTTATATCTATGTGCATATGGACAGCACTAAATGGACTCAGAATAATTAATAATAGAAAAAGAGGACATGAATTTGGGAGGCAGACAAGGTAGAGGGATCAATAGAGGGAGTTGGAGGGAAAGAATAGGAGATTGATAAGACCAAATATTCTGTATACATGTAGGTATTAAAACTTCTCATAATAAATACAATATTATTTAAAAGAAAATAAATAAAATCAAAAAGGAGCTGGGGAAGTCTATGTGCATACACACACAATCACACACACAACCACACACACACATACACAATCACACCACACACAAACACAATCACACATACATACACACACACTAATAAAAGTTAGGAAACTGTCTGGAGGCAACAGGATAGCAGTGAAAGTCGTGGGTGAGAGTGACAGGTATTAGATGTGCGGATGGTTAGAGAGTGGGGCTCCCTGAAGTCCCTGAGGTCCATGTCCAGGAAATTATGATTCTGGATTCAGGAATTTTCCCTAAGAAAACACCAGACAGGCTATTAGAAGTCTCCAACACATCCATGGATGAAGACCTCGCTGCCAAGGGGGGAAAATAATGACAAAGCCACTCGGGCTCCTTCTCCCCCAACCCGTCTCTCGCTCTTTCTTTCTTCCTCTTTTCTCCTCCCTTCTTCTCCCCCAACTTTCCTCTTCCTTCTTAGTCAGATTTTTAGGTAAAATTCCAGTGTTGTCTCAGGCAGATATGAAGCCATGGACACAGAGTGAATGCCGTCACAGGGAGTGCCTTTCTGTTAGTCTTCTCACAGGGAAGAGCAGCAGCTTCCTCCTTGTCCCCATGCCAAGTGCCAGGCGACAAGCATGCACTGGGTGTCTGCTGTGCACCACAAAGCATTGATGGCAGGTGTGGACATACAACCAGAGGCTGACCTCGGTGCTCACTATCTGCTAAGGGTGGCCCTGTGAAGGCCACCCTTGTCCTGACTGCCTATGGAGGCAGGACAGCCTTCGAGGGGGCCATATATGGACACCCTCTTTGACCCACAGTTGGAGAAATCAGGCTATGAGCTGTGTGCCTAAGGGATTTGGCACTGGGTAAGGCCCTGATTTATGACCTGGGAGCAGTTGAGAGTTCAGTTCTGGCCTTGGGCCTGGTAGAAAGACCGAGTGGCCCACAGGGCCAGAGTGGGGAGCCCATTCTTTGGCTGTGTAGTTAGAATAATTTCCTTGGTTTGATTCTGTAGACGTGCAGAAATGGGAGTATTCATATTTTAAATGTTCTGCTGGATAGATAGAAGCATTGTTTTTCATCTTTACCTTTTCTAAAATTGCCACATGGCTTAGCATAACTTGAAATAGAATATTCCATGGTAACTATTACAAGGAGCCTAAAACTATCGCAGGCCAGCAATACGCAACTGTATCCAGCCGAGAAATGAGTCTGCATCCGAGCATGAGCTCCCAGAAGCCACGCAAGTAGGGGGTCACAATGGCAATATATAAACCACTGAAGCAGAGTTCAAGTGGTGTGTAAATGTCGCCTGGCCCTCGGTATTAAAAATGCCATCTTAAAGCACGCACTGTGTGGGTGAGGCTCATGAATAGTAAATAGTAAGTCTTAGACAGCACCACTCAGCATGCTCAGATGATACAGCCCTGAACAGGAAAGCACAAACATGTTCCCCAGACCCCTGAGCCTCTACCAGCCAAGGCCCTCCATGGGTGCCAGGAACAGTCAGCCCCTGTTGTGGGAAATGAGGGGGACTCACTTCTCTCAGAACCATGGTGGTGGTTCCACTCAAGCACAGACTTACCCTTGGAATTCTGAGGGGTCTTCCCAGCACCCAGTGTGTCCACCAACACATCTTTCTCTGGCCAGCTGAGTTCTGTCACACTCTGCCTTTGGTGACCCAATGCCACATCCCTCCATGACATCCCTTCTCCAAAGGAGCCTTGTGGCTATTTTGAGCTCCTGTTTGTGCGCTCTCTCTCTCTCTCTCTCTCTCTCTCTCTCTGTGTGTGTGTGTGTGTGTGTGTCTGAGTCATGTGTGTCTGTGTGTGTGAGTGTGTATGTGTGTAAGCAGAATTGACTCATTCATTTCACCTCACTTTGACAAATATTACTGAGAACCTGCTGTCTCGGATGCTGTGTTTGATTGTTGTCACCTACTTCTTTTCAAGTAAAAAGTTACAGTGAGGTGTAGCTGTACAGCAGATGCCATAAACTGGATTGCAACGATCTAGTCTCACAGATGTAAAGCAGAGCCCTATTGGGTACAAAGCAGGGCGTGGAGCTGTGGGCACTGGGTGCTGCATGCTGGGCGGAGCCTGGGGTGCCTCTTCAGGCACTCATGGACTTCTAGCTAGATTTACTGTACTCTGGGGAACAAGACCCCCTTCCTCCTCACCCCCCCCACAGAGCCATGATGTTCTAACCATTGCACAGAATCTCACAGGATAACAGTGTGCAGACTTTGCCTCAGGCAGCTCACAGGTGAGAAGACCGAGTGGTGCGTGCTCCTCTGGCAGGAAGAGAATCTGTCTGTCCTGTTCTTGTGACTTAGGTATGAACTGTGTCCTGCCCTAGTTTCTCTGTTGCTGTGAGAGAGAAAACTACCTGACGAAAGGCAACTTCGGAGAGAAAGGGCTTATTTCAGTTCACACTTTGGGATACACTTCAGGTACAGCCCAGGGAAGTCAAGGAGGTGAGAACTTAAAACAGCTGCTGCAGGTGGGCAGGTGGGCAGCTGGGCAGCTTGGCAGGTGGCACACGCCCACAATCCTAGCACTCAGGAGGCAGAGGCAGGTGGATCTCTGTGAGCTCCAGGCCAGCCTGGTCTACAAATTGAGCTTAAGTCAGCCAAGGCACAGAGAAACCTTGTCTTGAAATAAACAAAAAACAACAAACACCTAGCCACATCACACCCACAGTCAAGAGAAGAGAGAAACACCTGCACGCCTCCTGGATCAGATTGGTTTTTTTTTTTTCACTCTTACACACTCCACAGCTCAGCCCAAGACATGATGCCACCCACACTCAGGGCTGGTCTTCCCAAACCCCTCCCAGGCCAACCTGATCCATGCAAGCCTCAGGAGACATCCCAGATGGTTCTATGTTGTGCCCTACCGAGGTTAAACTGTCACAGCCTTCCTCCAAATGTTATGTGGCGGGAGCCCCGTTCCCAGGGCGTAGCATTCTTTGGAGGGATCTAGATGCAGGAAGCCAATCTTTGAGACACATCCTTGGGAGCCATATCTTGTCCCTGGCCCCCTGCTATCACTGTTTCCTGTCTGTCTTGAACTGAAAGGCTCCCTCTGTCTCGTGTTCCCCATTCCACGGTGTTTGCTTAAGCACGTGGAGCCAAGCAACCATGATTTGAACCCCTGAAACTGTGAGCCAAAATAAAAGCGTTTCTCCTTTAAGTTGTTTCCTGCTAGGTGTGTTTCCACAGCAACAAGAAAGCTAGCACTCTCCATCAGAGACATAGGACTACAGAAAACAAAAGTGCTCCCGCCAAACTGCCTAGCTCTCCTCACCACATTTGTCTGATACCCGGCCATTCCCACGCCAGTGAAGAGACATACCCGCTGCCACCCACCCTGCAGACTCGCTCCGCTCTGGCTGCCGGTAGAAGCACTTTATAATTCAGGGATATGTACTGTTAACACTTTTTACTGTTTCCACACAGGCTTCAGACACAATGAGAAATGGGGAGAGCTAGGAAAGACACAGGAGTTGGTGTCTGCAGACACCAGTGGGCGTCCACAGTGGCTCTGCACACTAACGCGCCCCATGCCAGGCACCCTCCTTCCTTTCCCTCACCACCGGGCTTGGCCCTCAACTGAGGCAGCTCCGGCCCACCCGTGGTGCTCAGCCCTTGAAACTCAGATGATTTACCTAATAAGGCTGCGGCTCCATCAGCTTGGTCTGGTGACATTAAACAGCAGAGCCTTCAGTCATAAAACCCACACAAGCTTCAGAAGCTCACACCAGGCACTGGGGTTTAGGTCTTTTTTTTTCTCTCGTGCCCTGACGTGGAGGCCCAAGATTCTAAGTCTCTGTTTTTCCCAGAGAAAATGGAAAATACCATCGAGAAAGGTGTTTTGTGTTTTGTTTTGTTTTGTTTTTTTTTTTTAACTCCTATAGACAATTAAGATAGCACTGCCTCGCTGGCAGCTGGCAAGCAAAACCCACAATCCCAACTTGTCAGCCTCTCAAGACTCCTGCACCCCTGCCAGTCTCACCCCACAGCGTCCAGAGGCCCTTTACTTTTCCTGGGAAGCCAGGTCTCACTGCGTGGCAAGTAGTGCACTCTTGAGCTAGGTTGTGGCATCTCCCAGGTGTTTCCTACTGGGGAATTTGCCCCGATCTCAGGACAAGTATTTAATACATGAGATAGGTCAGCGCGGCTGCAGATAGCACACCTGGGGCTTGTTGTGTTGTTTTCAAATTTTCCGTGGGTTTGGAAGGGGCGCCATTCTGACAGGACAGCCGACGTGGGCAGATCTCATTTCTAGCTGCAATCTGATTCTTGCATGGGCCTGCACTGACGTCAGTAATAAACAATAATAAGACTGTAAACCACGGCTCTTTATAGTAAAATTATGCCCCTTGGATGCATTATAAATCTAATAGCTATTACATCAGCATCCACGGCTGTAGATCATGCTTACCTTTTACACACACGGCATTATATGCCTTCACCAAAACGGCCAGATTTATTAGTACCGGTTAACCATGGCCTTATTACGTCACAAATGACTAATCATTAAAAAAGGACGGGCGAGTGATGACAGAGGTGACGCACCCTACAGCTTTGGGGGTCAGGGAGTGACACCCAGAGGTGCACGTTCAGGTGCGACAGGGAAGGTCATGTGACCTGTCCACCAATGCAGCCATCACGTTTTGCACTCTCCACGCGGACTGAGCTCTGAACTAATAGTTGCTCCCCAAGTCTGCTTTGATAAATCATCTCTTCTTTTTCCAGGGCCTGTGACTTCATCACCCTCAGGGAGGCTCCCAACCTCCTCAGCGCAGGCACGGTGTCTCCGAACATGGCCACCGTGTCTGTTTTTGCTCTGCACACTTTGATGAAACAAGAGACTAAAGGATGAGTGATGATATCCAAGGACCAAACCCACGGTCACAGTGTTTATCAACAGGCCAGAGAGACGGCTCAGTAGCACAGGCTCTTGCTACCAAATCTGAGGAATCGCAGTCAACACCAGGAACCCGATGGATGGGAGGGCAGATCTGACTCCTGCCCATTGTCCTCTGGCTGACATGCACACAAGCACACCCCCCCCCGCATACCCACCCCTTCAGCCCCCCCCAATATTAAAAAATTTAAATTTCATCATATTACTACTGATGATAATATTTGCACCTTGAGTCTCTTACTAGAGGTGCTAAAATGGTCCCCTAATGAGTCCCAAAGCCCCTGTGTCAACGTCCCCAAGGCTGTGGGGACCCTGCTTGGGGAGCTCGTCTCTCTTCTGGGAGAAAAACCAAAGCCCAGAGATGGAGAGGCGTTCTCCACCTGTGCCCTGAGTGAGCAGAGCAAACAGATGCAGACCCCAGCGACGCCCTCGGTGTGCCACAGTGGCTGCTGAGGTCCCCCAGGGTCCTCCCTGTGTCTCCAGAGAATGCGGGAGATAACACAAGTTGGTGACCCCTGGGCCCAGAAAGAAGGCGTCCCCTGAAACAGGGGTGGTAGAGCTGGTTGGGCTGCTATCCCCAAGGCATGCTCCTGTCAGTGGTGGCTGGGGACAGAGATGTGTGTGCAGGAGCTTAGTGCCTCCTTCTGTATCTCTTCCTCCCAACCCTGACACCTTTTCAGGCAAAGCAGGTGACCAGTCCTCAGCATGGGCAGTGTCCCAGCACGCAGAGGGGTGTGTGACTGTGTGTAGGGGGGGGTGTGGAAAGACACTGTGTAGACTTCTATGACCATAAAACCCAGAGTGAGATTCCTGACTTGGCACCTGCTCCAGAACCTTCCTGAAGGAAAAAAAAAAAAAAGGTTGTCTTCATTAGAAGCATTAATATTCATGCGGCATGGTAATTTTGACACGGAAAAGGTCTCTGTAACCTTTTCTTGTGTGAGAATTTTTTACTTCTCAAGGAAATTACAGTCCAGCAATGGCTTAATTACTGCTGGATTCTTTCGGCAGTTGTGAGGAGCTGTCAGTTTGGGATTGCAGGAGCTGTCACACGGGGAGCAGCCGGCTGGGGGACAGCAGGGAGGGCCTGGCCCCCATGGGCCAGCAGGCGGGTGGGGCCCACGCACCTTCCCCCATTAGTTCTAATTTAGCAGCTGGCTTCCCCCAGTGCAGGGTCATTTATTATTGGGATGCAGGGCACAGCTTGAATTAATAATCCATTTTTCACCCAACATATTTATTTTTTATTATAATGATTTTGCTCCTAATCCGTTTGGCTCTGATAAATTTGGCAAGGAATGCCGAGGTGGGTGGCTGGCACCTACGAGCAGCTGCCAGCAGCCGCCTGGCTTGCTGTGCAGTCCCAGGGAATGAAAGGCTGTCTTAATCTTTAATAATTATTTTATGCACCTGCATGTGTGTGTGTATGTTCACATAGGGGGACATGCGTGTATATGCTCCTTGATGTAGTAGTCAAAGGCCAACTTTGGGTGTGCCTTGTTTTTTTGAGACATGGCGTCTCTCCGGGACCTGTAGCTCACCAATTAGTGTAGGCTAGCCAAGCAGCGAGTCCCAGGGATCTGCCTGCCTCCACCTCCCCGGTGAGGGCTGGGGCTGAACTTGGGCCCGCATGCTTGTATAGCAGGCACACTACAGGGCTGTCTCCCAGCTGCTGCCTGACTTTTTCTAAACCACAACCATTGTGCACACACAAGTTGCTCCAGGTCCTGAGAAGGGAGACGCAAATAGACTAAGGGTACCCCTTGCATGCCACCTGCCTACAGGTGATGAGCAGGTCCAGCAAGCTGCAGAGGCACCATCACCAACAGGGGTACCTTGAGCATCTTGGCAGCCTGTAAGTCATCTCTTTGTTGAGATGCCCATGCCATCATCCTGTCTTTTTTCTTCTCCTTGTCATCTATGCTCCTCTCTGCTGGATTCCTGATCCTGCAGGAAAGACTCTTGTGTGGAACTTCATGCATGCATGGGACTGCCGGAGAGAAGAAATGGCAGGCTGTGACCCACCCCACCGGAGAGTGAGTGCCACGAAGCCTCTGCGCAGAGGGGACAGAGCAACTCTTTTTTGAGCCTTGTAAATCTGCACTATAGGGACCCCTCACAACAGAGCAAGCTTCCCAGCCATCTGTGGCGAAGTCCCCGGGCTTCACTGGAGTGTTCTTACAGTATATTCTCTATGATAAAATATGGAGGACCAGAGCCCTCCCAGAGCTCTAGAAAGCCACAGGGCTTTGGGACAGTGGAAGTCTCTTGAACGCTTAGAATCAGGGGCCTGCCTCCTCACACACATCAGGACAGAAAGATGTTCACTGGATCAAGAGCCCACAGGGGGCAGAACAAGCGTGTAGGCCCCTTCACAGCTGGGGCGAATAAATCAACAGCATTTCTGTCTTGGCTCCTCTCCGTGAGTCCCAGGCTTGTGATCCAAAGTCAAGCCATGGCTTCCTGTCTGTCCTCCGGAGCCCACGCCAGTGACCCCATCAGCTCACAGTCTTCAGCACAGGGGGAGATAAGACCCAGTGTTTTAGCCAGCTGGCCATTGCCTCTGGTGGTCCATCTTCTGTTCAAACCAATAGGCAAGGGAAGAAAATAATGGGAAACCATGGGATGGTGGCTCCTGGGCTCTGTCATTCCAAACTGTCAGGTGGCTGGAGCAGCCTGCAGCCTGGACTATGGTGACACTGGGCAGGTTCATCCAGAGCAGCCAGCCGTAGGGCTGCTGATGTCACCTTGGATGCCAACCAGTCCCTGGGCCCAGTGACTCAGTAGAGGCATCGCAGGCTGAGTAGAAAACACCAGCTCCCCAGGGCCTGGCTACATACTTAAATTTACGTTTTTACAATCTGATGAAAAATCTTCCCAGGAGGAAGGTAAAGTCTCCATGCCGCCCCCCCCACCCCACCTGTGCTGAATTCTGCAGTAAACAAAGTAAGTGCAGCATGGAGAGCCCTGTTAGCTTACTGCTGCAGAGCACCATCGGGGCTGGCCACGTCTCCCAAGGCTGAGGATAAATTATACACACTGCATTTCTAATATCATTAGGTAACCAAATAAAATAAATATTTTACACTGCTGGGCCATAACTAAGTATGCAGATGGACCGGGGAGGACGGGCTAGGTACCAGGGTTTCATCAGAGGCGGATATTCTCAGAATTCAGGCAGAGTGGGCAGGAGAGTGCGAGCCCCATGGCGAGGGTCGTAAATAACAGCACAAACATACGAAGCATCTGGTAGGAATCAGAATATAGCTCACCCTCTAGAGAGAGACCGGGGCCAGGCCCGTTTCCATCTCTGTATTTATTGGCTTGGGATGGCATGGCAGTACATTTCCCGCCCCTCACCTAAAGCCCTCTCCTTCCCTGATCTTAGGGTGTTTATTAAGAACCATCCACATGGGCTTATGTGATGGCTACTTTTTATGTCAACTTTTTACAATCTAGAATCATTTTGGAAGAGGAAACGTCAATTGAAAACATAACTCCCACCAGACTGGCCTGCAGGCAAGCCTGCCTGATAAGAGATATGGGAGAGCCCAGCTCACTCTGGGCGGCTGCCACCCCTGGGCAGGTGGGCCTAGGGTGTACACGAAAGCAGGCTGAGCAAACTGTGAGGAGCAATCCAGTGAGCAGCGCTCCTCCATGGCTTTTTTTATTTAGTTCCTGCCTCCAGGTTCCTGCCCTGACTTCCCTCAAGCACGGGGCGTGACCTTGACGTTTAAGGTGACAGCATACCTCTTCCTCTCTATGTTGCTTTTGGTCATGCTGTTTTGTCACAGCAACAGGAACCCTAACGAAGACAGTTGGGGTGCACTTCAGTTGGGACCGATTGTTTGTCTAGGAAGCAGGAGACAGCCACAGCACCACACAAACTAGGTGCTTGGACACACGAGACCAAGGGGTAAATGAAGGAGGGTCAAGTTGGAAGTCACCTTGGCTACATAGTTACTACAAGGCCAGCAAGGGACACTTGGGACTGGGTTTCAAACAACAACAACAACAACAACAACAACAACAAAATAAAAAAAACAAAACCAAATCCAAACCAAAATAACAACAACAAAACAACCCACAACCCACAACCCAGGCTAACAAACACAGATGACATGCCTGGACATGGCGTCCTCCTAGGGGCTGCCTGGAGTGATGCTTATTACCTGGGTCACTTGAGTTTCCTTCTTAAGGCCCTCATGGGCAGAGCAGCAATCCCTCTGACTCCTCCTTGTTCCAACTGAACAGTTTGCCCTGTTGCTAAAACAGCTCCTGGAGACGCGGCTTGACACACAGACTGTGGGGCCAGCAACCCGTGCAACCCGGGGAGCCTGTCCACAGCAAGGGGGAGGTCAAGACGTGTGCAAACCCAAAAATTTCATCCCGAGACCAGCAGGAGTAGGACTCTTCCTCCCCGCCCAGGGCCTGCATGTCCCAGGCCCCGGAAGCCTTACGACCCCCACCTCTGCTGCCCTTGAGGTGGCCACATAGCCTGGTGGCCAGGTCAACTTCCTCTCTCCCTATAAAGGAGGTGTCCAGCAAGCACCTGGAATTCTTCCTTCACGCAAATGAAGCGTTCCCAGCACCCCAGCCAACGGCGTACACTCGCCCCCAAACCCTTCCCCACTCCCCGAGGTTGTATAGGCCTTGTCCTCTCCGGTAAAGAGAGCTGTTTCACTGAAGACTGTCTCTAAAGAAGGCTGCTTCTCCCACACTCAACACTGACCAAACATCTGCCTAACACACCTGTCCTGCTAAACTTCACTCCCTCCTGTCCAGCCCTGTGCACAAGGACAACGGGGCCTGGATACTCCAAGGGACAAATCAGACCCGGGGCAACAGAAAGTGACAGGAACTTGGGAGATGGGGCAGGCGACCCCTGGGGAGCAGGGTGTTAAAAGTGCCCAACAGCAGGGCAGAAATGGCTGGCTCACGCTTCAGGCTCAAACTCATGCTGTGGGCCTGAGGCTGCATGGAGGCCAACGTGAACGCACTCCAGCAGTGCGAGATGCTGTGATGGTTAGCCTTGCCAACTCGGTTAGCTCAGGAATCTTCTAAAAGGCAAGCCTCTTCAGCATCTGGGGAGATGATCATGTGGTCTTTTTCTTTCAGTTTATGTGGTGGATTGCATTGGTGGATTTCCGTATATTAAACCATCCCTGCATGCCTGGAATGAAGCCTACCTGGTCATGGTGAGTGATATCTTTGATATGTTCTCTCCAAGAAGCTTCTAGGCCTTCAGTGCTGCTGGGGGACTGCTGAGGCCCCTGTGGTCTGAGCAGATGCTAGGTTCTGTGTCTGCAACACGCAGATACTGTTGGACTCCCCAGCCTAGGCATCATGGGTTAATCTAATCAATCTCTTTGAGATATATGTGTATATGTATATATATGTATATGTATATATATATATATATATTTTTTTTCCGTCCATTCTGTTCTGTAAAGAACCTCGATTGATACAGGTGCAGTAGGTGGCTAAGTTGGGATAGCATTTCCTAGGTCCTAGCATCACGGCTCGGCCAATAGCTGGGACCTTCAGAGAAGGTAACTTCGGTCCCAGAAGGCTCCAGGGATGTCACTAAGGAGGAATGAGTGTTTCAAAGTAAACTCTGAAAGCTCTCTAATGCCCTAGGGGACAGGTGCCATACAGGGATGGGTGGAAGTGGCAACGACCTCGGGATGCACTGTTGGGAAACATAGGCCGGTGCAGCCACCTCTGGGAGGCAGTGCATGCAGCTAGGGCAATCTGTTGAACTTCACCATGGCCACACTTTGCTGCTTCTCGTTCTGAGTGAAATACACGGCTCAGTTACTTACTGCTAGAGCCGTGGAGGCCGAGCCTCCCTCACCTACGGCCTACCCTGTCCCTTGTTTTATGGTTTGGCCTGCAGATCACATGTCTCCTCCCCCTTTCCCTGCCCCCCTCCCCGCCATCCCAATGATGTTCCTACTTGTCCACAGACTAAAGCTAGGTGCTGAAAGGAGGAGAGAGTGGGGAACCCTTCTGGGCCCTTTGCCTCAGCTGAGGAGTGAGCCACCTCACAGCGTGACCCTGCTGCCTGCTTAGCCTCAGCCTGGAAAGCTTTCTTTTATTTATATACATTTCTGGCTTGTGCTGTAACCATTGTGTGTGTGTGTGTGTGTGTGTGTGTAATATTGTACATGGAGACACTCTCTGGGCTTCTAGACCACTCCCTGACGCTCTTGCAAGTTAGGAACAAGTCTTTCATAAGAACCCTAATGGAATGGGACAGAGACCCTACCCTCCATACATGTTCCTGAAGTGCTGAGGCAGTATCAGGTGGGTCCCCACGACAGGCCAGGTCCCCTCTGGATCCCATTACGTGATGTGCAGCTCCTACATCCTGACGTCCAATTATTAATGTGGAACAACAGAAACCTCCAGAGCCATGAGTTGACCCTGGGAGGACCAGTCTCCTCTGCATCTCTCTCTTAGGCTGGTGTGCCTAGGTCCTGCTGTGTAGGCTCCTGTATGGTCTCTCTGATCAGTGCTGCAGCTGCCTCGGCCACAGAGATGTTCCTAACGGCCGCCCTCTCTAGCCGTGGCTGCACTTGGTCTGTGACAGGCAATCACCCTGCCACCTCTACACCGATGCCTCCCTCATAGTTGTTCCTCCTTATTGGGCAGGAAGATCCTCGGCTCCCTCGGACTTGCATCCAGCTCCCCTTGGTCTTGCAGCTCAGCTCCTCACATCCCAGTATCTCCCGATGAATGCACTGTGTGCTGTGCTTGACAGGAGGATAAACACACACAGGACATGGACCCTACAATTAAGGACATCAGAGAGGCCATGTAATTGAGTGTTAGGAGCAGGCGAGACCTTTAGAATGGTCTAGAAGCAACCTCTTATTTACATATGAACAAGATGAGACCCTGAGAGGCTCAGGAAATTGCTCACAGTGGCACAGCTGCCGATGGGGTCTTTGGCCCCCCGAGCCTCCCCTGCCTCTTACAGATGGCCCTGGCTCTTGTTTTACGGGTTCTGTCTGTTCAGCCCACTGAACTCACGGACTCCCTGCAAAGCAACAGGCCACATAGAAGGGACCTAAGCACAGACACACATCTGTCCCCACACCTCCAAATCCTAGTGTATGCCCCACTTTTATGCTCCCCAACAGATTTTCACAGGCACAGGCAAAAGACAGGGGGAAATGTACACATATGTCTGCTGCCCCAGCTCGGGCATCTGAGCACATTTAGCTGGTTCCTAGGACCTAGCCCAGTCCCGAACAAAAGCCAAGAGAATCTATCAGCTCTGAGGTAGACATTTATCTGGCATGCGTGAGACCCTGTGTTCCTTTCTTAGAGCTGAAGGGAAAAAGAGAGAAAGAAGGAAGGAAAAAAGAAAAAGAAAAAAAAAAGCTTAGAAGGGAAAGGAAGGCTGACTGACATGTGACATGTGACATGTGACATGTAGTCCTAGCATTTGGAAAGCTGAAGCAGGAGGATTGCAAATTTGAAGCCACCCTGAGCCATGTATTGAAGGCCTGTTCCTGCAAAGAAGAAAACAAAACAAAACAAAACAAACAAACAAACAAAATTCTGTTGTCCCACAAATAGCACTAAGGTAATAGAAACATGCTCTGGTTGCTTAGCCTCAGCCACATGGTCGCTAACTTCTACGGAGGAAACCCCCTGCTTAGTGGGAGAGCCTTTTGCTCCTCTGCAGGCTGCAGGCTGCAGGCTGCCCCCGCCACTGCAATGTCTGATGTTTTGCTTGTTGATCTAAAAGCTTATATGACACATTCAACCTTTTAAATAAATCATTCATTTTTTTTAAAGGTTGGCTATGTCACAGAACTGTGATGCTCCCGATTTTTAAAAGAACTGTTTATTTGATGTCAGGTTACATCAGACATAAAAATAAATGTGACTTGGTTGAGTTTAATGCAAAAATTTGATACCTTTAATCTGGATTTACTTCACTGAGAAGCAGACTGGAAATGTTTCGGGCAGGTTTGCTTTTCTGAACCTCTACCCTTTCTCCCTTAGTTTTCTTGTTCTCCAGGCCCCTGCATCTTCAAAGGCCTGTGGTTTCTCTCTTCTGCTCTGAAAGCAGCACCTAGGACAGGATTAATTCATTGCTCAGCACAGCTTGGGTGTTCCCAGGGACTGCAGGCTCTGTGTCTACCAGGGCAGGTGGCACCTTTTCATGTTTCCCTCATACAGCCCCAGACTGTGCCTGAGACACAGCGGCTACTCGGCTGTCCTAGTTAAGGTCACCATTGCTGTGGTGGACACCATGACTGAAGCAAAGTGGGGAGAAAAGGCCTTATCTGGCTTTACACTTACAGCTGAAGGAAGTCAGGACAGGAACTCAAACAGGCCAGGAACCTGGAGGCAGGAGCTGATGCAGAGGCCATGGAGGGGAGCTACTCGCTGCCTTGTTACTTTGATAAAACAAAATACTCTGATGAAAAACAAGTCAGGGAAGAAAGGGTTTACTTGGGTTCACAGTTCCAGAGGAGACATGGGCCATCATGGCAGGGGAGTTGTGGTGGCACATGGAGGAGGATGGTGGCCTGAATTCATAAGCAGAGAGAGGGACAAGAGCACAGAAAGCAGAATCCCTCCAGCAAGGCTTTCCCTCCTAAAGGCTCCCTAACCTTCCCAAACAGCGCCACCCTCTGGGGACCAGGTGTCCAAACACATGAGCCTGTGGGGGGCATTTCACATTCAGACCAGAACAGGGAGTGATGGGCACCTACCAGGTGCCAGAATATCAGTATGTTTATAAAGTAGAAATGAACAACGCCCGGATATCAAATCGCTAGACATCATCTATTACAATGTAAATAGATAGACAACAAACCACTCGGACTGAGCACGGAAATGTTTTCTTCCTTGAAGAACCCCAGATCCAACCCATCCATTCCAGGCCAGACCTTGGCCACTGAGCTACATTACCAGTTGATAAAACATTTCCGAGAGAAAAAAAATATTGAAAACACAAATACAGGAAATGCATCATGTTTATAGAGGGGAACGCTGAATTTAATATTACCTTTCTTTAGAATAATTTGCAGGTTAAACCCAACCCCAGTCTCACGCTCGGCGGCGTCACTCCTGTGACATCTGCCCGGCCTGTTGTTTGTTGTCAGTGCACTAGAAGGAGGTCATCACATCCTGACGGCCTTGAGGAAGTGACAAGCTGGACAGAGGCTTCTGAAAGGTCTTCCTCATCTTCACCTCGGAGGTTTGCCCAGGACGGTGGTTAATCCAGTATAAAAGCAGGCAATAATCACATACTGATAAAGCTCATGAAAGATCTTTCTCTTTGCTATATGTATGCTGTTCCTGCTTTATAACTAGAAAAGCAAATTTGTTTACTAATGAGATATGTATACTTGCTTGATTTTTTTATTTAAAAACTAAGTCTTTTTAAAATTTTTTATTTAACTAATTTATTCAGATTACATCTCAATTGTTATGCCCTCACTTGTACCTTCCTGTTCCCCCTCCCTCCCTCTTTCACCCTATTCTCTTCCCCTAGGTCTGTGACAGAAGGGACCTCCTCCCCCACTGTAAGATCACAGCCTGTCAGGTCTCTTCCTGGTAGCCTGCTTACTTTTCCTCTCAGTGCCACCAGGTCTCCCCACCAAGGGGAAGTGGTCAAATAGGGGGCACCAGAGTTCATGTCCAAGTCAGTCCCTGATCTCCACACAATTGGGGAGAATATGGTATCCATTGGTTAGATCTGGATAGGGGGTCTAGGTTTACTGTATGCATAGACCTTGGTTGATATAGTAGTTTGAGCTGACCTGCCTGGGTCCAGATCCGCCAGCCTTAATGGGAAAAACTAAGTCTTGGTTAACTATGTGATAGTGTAGGACACAGAATTCTCAGTGTTTCCAGAGTTAATGTGTTGGTTTTAGAATCACCCGTGTGAGATGGCTGCTTCATATCCACACATAGTGCAAAATGGTAGAAACACGTTTACAGTCATTTCACTATTGTTGGAAATTCTGTCCTAAAACCAAGTTAAATTTCATTCAGCTGGTTTTTTGTTTGTTTTTCATTTTTTTAAAATGAAACTTAAGATAGTAACTCAAATATCAATTTTTAGGCTCAACATTCTAACACATCTAATTTAGAGATAGGCAATTTCATACTTGTATATTAGGGACTGATAGTAGAAAAATGTTAAAACTGTTTTCTGTAAACAAACCATTCTGTCTCACCAGGAGCAGAAAACTCAGTATGTATAAATGAAAACACTGCAATCCATAACATGTGATACTCTCAAATCTGAGGCTGAGGCGCTTCAGGCAGTGTTTTCTGCCATTGGTTCGCGTGACGATGGATGTGGTATGAGGTGTAGATGCCTGTTCAGACAGGTGGCTGTGAAGTCACGGGATGCAACACAGGTCAGCACTGCCTGAGACACCTCGATTCCACTATGTTTTGAATTCATTTTTGGTTTTTGTACATTCAGAAACTTTATATTGATGCCAAATTTCCCATGGCCCCCACATGTAGTATTGAACTTGGTTATGTGGTTGTTACTGGGGCTTCTTATGGTGCCAGTAAGGTGACTCACACCTGGAATTTTACTATTAGCATCCGAGGTAGAAGGATCATGAGGCCATTCAAGACTGCATCGTGAGGTGCTGGGGCTGAGGCAAACACACATGTGCAGTGAGACAGGCCTGAGGCTCAAGTGTAGAGCATGTGACTTATGACAGGACAACGCTATGAAAGGAAGCAAGTGCGCTTTTCAGTACAGTGGTAAATCAGCTCTCCATGAGAGGAAACGAGGAGCTCGACATGATACAAACTCCAGATCATTGTGAGAACCAGATAATAAGCACAATTTTAGAGTAAAGCAGAAACTATTTTCACGGCCACGAGACAGTAGGCCTTTCTTAAACAAGAGAGTGATCATTTTTTTAAAAGGCAGTAGCCATAAAAGAAAGTGCCAGTAAGTTGAGTTTATTAAAACCTAGGCCTCAGGGGGCAGAGAGTGACCCGGCAGTTAGTAGCGTCCCTTGGCCTCTTTCTGAGGACCTGGGGTTGTTTCCCAGCACCCACATCACAGATCACAACCATCTTTAATTCCAGTTTCAAGCTCTCTTCTGGTTGCCATGGGTACTGCACACAGTGGCAGCTCTTGCACATATGCAGTCAAAACACTCACACATAGATACATTGAAGGATCTTAGAACTTAGGGCTGGGGACACGGCCCCGTTGGTAAAGTGCTTGCACCTGTGTTCAGATCCCCGGTGCCCCTGGGAAAACCAGAAGTAGCAGTGTACACCTGGCACCCCAAAGCAGGTGGTTCTGGCACTTGTTGGCCAGCCTGTCTAGATAAGATGGCAAGCTCCAGGCTCAGTGAGAGACCCTGCCTCAAAAAAGTCAGGTGAAGACCTGTGAAGGAAGATACTTGATGTCAGTCTCCACAGACACACAGACTGGACAGGCAGCAAGCCTTCCTGGACCCCAAAAACACATTTAAGACTTCTGCTTATCAAAACACACCATTACATGTTACCCCCGACAATGGAAGGGTGTTTTGTAGTACACATCTCCAACAAGAGGCTGTTTGTAAAAATATCCACATATCAGTAAGAAGATAAACCAGCGGGAGTCTTTGAGAAAGAAGCAGGCAGGCGTTCCGCTCACAGAGAAGAGCTTCTGAGAAGAGCGTGGGGCTTCTAGAACATGATCTGAGGAACCAGGGACACCGCCTCCTAAAAAGGCATCTGTTAGACTGCTTGGAATCCATGAAGGCAGTCAGGCAACCTCTGGAATCTGATCAAAACATTTATCAGAAACTGAGAACCAGGGGTTCAACAATCCCTTAAGACTAGGAGAGGGCGATGAGCAGCCATGGCCTTCAAGTTTCAGGCTGTGTCCACATGGCCCCCCCCCAACCTTCCTTGCTGAGAGCTGTCCCAGGGGTGAGACAGCCAAGCACGATTCCCACCCCCACACCTGGGTGAGAGATCTACTCTGGGTTACAAAGCAGCAGACTGGCGCTGCAGGTCCCTCCTTCTACAGAGCCACAGGCCAGCACCCGTGCTAAGTGGCAGAGAGAGGCAGACATCACAGCCCTTCCCTCCCAGCAACTGCTCTGTAGGGCGTACAAGCAAGGGCCCGGGTGAAGAGGACAGACTTCTGTCTCCATGGCTCTGTGTGAATGTTCTGGAAGCCAGGCGGCGGAGTGGCAGCTCCCGTGCTGCCCATACTTGGGAGCTGGAAGAAGATTCTCAGTGAGTGCTGGCCAGGCTGTCAGTGCTGGCTCTGTGCTGGAAAAGATCTATGCTGGTGGTGCCAGCTCCCTACTGCTTAGTTCTGGCTTTGTAAGAAGGACTTGGGAGAGATGGCAAAGGAACACGCATCTTTCTCACACCCTGTTTAGCACTCGGTTTGTAGCTCGATGGTTTCCTCAGAAGAGGGAAGGGCAAACCTTGAAGGCTAGTAACAGCTTGCCAGAGGGCAGTTCCCAAACACTAGAGCAGTCACACAGTGGCCAGCAAAGGCCAGCAAAACATGCTATCCACAGAGGCAAACCATCTGAGACAGTGTCGTATGTGTCAAACCATCAAACGGTACCTCATAAACATGCTCATAAAACTATCTTCTGTTTGTGGATTGAACTAGAAATGATCATAATGAGTGAGTTAACCCAGAAGCAGAAAGAGTCAAATGGTATATACTCACTTATATCTGCATACTAGCCCAAGGGGCAGGTCCCACGAAAGCCTTCACTTACCAGGAAAGTGGGACAGAGGGGGAAGTCATCCTATTGGGACTCTAGGTGAGAGAAGCATGGGAGAATGGGGAAATAGAAAGATCCAGAGGGTTCTAGAAATCTACAAGAAGAACATTATGACGGGCAGATCTGGGCCCAGGGGTCCTGCTCAAACTATGACACCAGCCAAGGACAATATGTGCAGTAAACTTCAAACCCCTACCCAGATCTAGCCAATTGACAGGACATTCTCCACAGTTGAGTTGAGAGTAGGGACTGACTTTCACACAAACTCTGGTGCCCCATATTTGACCACATCCCCTGGATGGGGAGGCCTGGTGGCACTCAGGGGAAGGATAGCAGGCTACCAAGAAGAGACTTGATACCCTATGATCATATACAGGGAGAGGAGGTCCCCCTCAGTCACAGTCATAGGGGAGGGGAGTAGGGGGAAAGCGGGAGGGAGGGAGGAATGGGAGGATAGAAGGGATGGGATAACAATTGAGATGTAATATGAATAAATTAATAAAATATATTTTAAAAAACTATCTTCTGACCTCCACATATCACACACACACACACACACACACACACACACACACACACACACACGCAAACATACATGCACACGCATGCGCATGCACACACACACACGCACTAATATTAAAGATGGAAAGACTAAGCATTATGAAGACCAACTCTAGAAAACGGATCTAACTAAGTCAATAATTAAGTAATAATTTGAAAACTTTCCATCAATAAGAACCCAGGCCAATTTGCCTTCTCCAACTTTCAAGGTAACAACCCTTTACAAAATCTCCAAAAACATACCAAGGGGGAGGGCACCCTCAACTCAGTCTATGGCCTCAGTGTGGCCCTGACTTGGCAGGACACATCTGCACAGAGTATATTAATCCTCAACCTGACCTTCTCATGCTAGCACCAGCAACAAAAACAATGGGTTCAATTCGTGGTCAAGTGGGGTTTGTCCCACAGAAGCAAGGTTGCTTATGTATGTCTTTAAAACAAAACAGGATTAGAATCCAGCAAACCACACAATGGCCTTTAAATTCTTTATTACATTTATTCGTGTATGTATGTGTATGTGCGTGTGTAACATATGCCATGGTGCATGTGTGGAGGCTGGGAAACAAGGGTCTATTCATGTGTGGGTCCAGGGACTGAGCTCAGGTGGTCTAGCTTGGTAGTAAGTTCCTTTACCCACTGAGTCAGCTCGCTGGCCCCTACTTAGTTGTCTTAATAGATGCAGACGTAGTATTGGGCATCATTCAACACCTTCTCCTTCTAATTAAGGAAGAAAAAGGTGCATCTATTAAAGCCTCACAGCTGTTATCTTATGTAACAGTGAAAGACTGAGTGATGTGGGTGCTAGCCAGGCAATTAGACGAGGAGAAACAAAAGGCATCTGGGGGGATGGAAAGGAAAAAGTAAGTGTTTCTATTTTCAGATGACATGTCACATCTAGAAAATTCCTAAGGAAACCACAAGAATCCTTGTAGAGTTGTTGAATTACTTAGCAAGATGCTAAGACATAAAATGAGCACATGAGCTTTTATATACATTAGAAGTAACATAAAACTGAAATCAAAATAATTACATTTAAAATAATATAAAAAACAATATGAAACATCTACACTAGAAACTCCAGAGCTAGTGAAAGAAATTCAGAAAAATTTAAATGGAGACTTTCCACTCTCATGGCCTAAATGATGAAACAGTTACACTAGGAAACGCTCTCCTCCCACCTGACTGGGGCGCACACTCAGGGTCACCGGCAGAATCCCAGGCATATTTTGAAGGGAAAAAATTCAAGTGAACGAAAAGAGCTATTGTGCAGTCATTTCCTCTAAACTGCAATCCTCCTGCAGGGGAGCAGGAGACTCATATTAGCCAAGAAACTTAGAAAGCTGAGGAAGTGAAAAAAGTTCTAAGATTCACAAGCCACTTCCCACCAAGGTCATAAAAGTATTAAATAATTCCTGAGAGAGGACTCTCCAGGAAACCTGCCTGTGAGTTGGGCAAGGAGTTCTAGACAGCAACTGGGCTGGGCTTTTTGGTAATGTGGTTACCTCTGAGTTTATCCATGCTCCTGTGGGAAAATTCTTATCAATTCATCTATTCATCCATCCATCCATCCCCCCATCCATCCATACCCATCTATCCATCCATCTCTATCTATCTGTCTGTCTGTCTGTCTGTGTGCATATCTCTGTATGTGGGTGCCCATGGAGGACAAGCAAAAGAGTTGGGTCTTTTAGAGCTGGTGCTATTCCAGTTTTGAGCTATCTCCTGTCGATGCTGGCATCTGAACTTAGGTTCTTTGGAAGAACAGTATGTACTTTAAACCACTGAGCCTATCACTTGCTGTTGTCAGTGACCCCAATGATCTCACTGATGTGTCAAGCCAAAGAGTGGAATAGTTTCTTTGATATGTCCCTGATGTCAAAAGTGAACAGACATTTGTTCATGTCTCCTCAAGAAAAGTCACACAGCACAAGAGCCCAAACAATTTAACAGCAAAGTTGAAGATTCAGCATTTCCAGTTTCAGAATTTGCTGTAAAGTGGGACACTGCGGTACTGGAGTGAGGGCAGACACGCACACCGGTGGAATGCCACTGACAGACCACAACTAAGCATTCGCATCAATAATAATCTGTTTTTTTACATGTACGCCAAGACAGCCTGTTGAAATAAACCTTTCACAAAATAGTGCTGGAATAGTCACACACAGGGAAATCTGTGCACGGACTCTGACCTATGTTCATTGTCTGTGAGAATCAATTCAAAATGAGCACAGTTTTGAACGCGTTAGGAAGACAATGAGGGCAGCTTCGTCGTCGCCTGGAGGTGTAGGGTGACCGCCATGGTGTCTTTGTGGTCGTGGTGTACTTTGTGAAATATCCCCAGCTGAAGCATATATTTGATAATTTCCTCCCCAGTTGATGACACTGTTTGGGACAGCCTTGTGGGGTCTTTAGGAGGTGGACCCTTGCTGCCCAAAGGGAGTAACTGGCGCGTCTTGAGGCTTTCTAGCCAGTCCTGCTTCCTGCCCACTGTGCTTCCTGACTGCAGATACCATCACTAACAGGGCTATTTCCAGCAGGATATTCTATTGTTGTAAATTACATCTCAATAAAAGGTTTTTAAAAGTAAAGAAAGTGGACAATAAGTACAGGAAAGGCTGCCCAACTATCCTTGTCACTGGGGGGCTGCAAGTGGGACTTGTACAACAGTTATACTACACACTCAGCAGAGAGGCTGGCAAGGACGTGGAACAGCCAGAGCACTCCTGGCCATGAGGGCGAAATCAGTGCAACCAGTGCACTGATTTGGTTTGTTGCTTGCTCTACACAGGAAGATGAATACTTAGCAAGATTTTCTTTTTAAACAGTCCTAAACTTAAAACTTGCCAAATGCCTACCCATAACTTTCCAAATATCTATCCATATTGGAATGGTCAGAATATAAGACATTGAGACACAGTCGAGCACTTACACACACAATATGAATTGTGGAAATAAGCCAAGTCTAAGCAAATGAGAAAGCAAAGTGTGTAGGTAAAAGTGTTAGGATGGATGCTAACCACCACGTGTCCTGGCATTGGTGCCATGAACAAGAAAAGAAAACATGGAGAAAAAGCTTCATGGACAAAGGGAGACTGTTGGCAAGTCCAGCACCTCATGGCTGGTTAGGAGGTGTCCTAGCTACTTTTAATTGTTGTGCTAGGACACAACGACCAAGGTAACTCACAGAAGACAGACTTTATTTGGAAGCATGCCAACAAGCGGGCAGGAATGAGCCTGGAGCTGTGACTGGGAACGCCATCCTTTACCACAGGAGACAGAGAGAGCTAATTGACGACAGCCTAGATTTGAAACCTCATCCCTCACCCCCACTAACACACCTCCTCCAACAGGGCTGTACCTCCCAATGCTTTCCAAACAGTTTTTAACAAGTACAGACAAAACATTCAACCCCCTGAGCCTATGGGGGACATTCTCACTCAAACCACCACAAGTGGCGTGCTGCTCAGTTTTATGTCAACTCAACACAA
The DNA here is from genome assembly GCF_964271855.1 of Acomys minous. Lineage (NCBI taxonomy): Eukaryota > Metazoa > Chordata > Mammalia > Rodentia > Muridae > Acomys > Acomys minous. The sequence continues at coordinate 4,989,449 of NC_140486.1, read as the reverse complement.
GCCAGAGTCATTTGGGAAGAGGTACTCTCAATTGAGAAAATGCCTCCATAGTATCTGCCTGTTGGCAAGGCTGACAATTGCTGTGTGGGGGTTCAAGGCTGACGATCATTGTGTGGGGGTTCAGCTCACTCTGGGTAGTGCTACCACTGGGGTGGTCTTGGATGCTATAAGAAAGCAGGCTGAGCAGGCCAGGCCATGGGGATCAGGCCAGTAGGCAGTGTTCTTCCATGGCTTCTGCCTCAGTTCCTGCCTCCAAGTTCCTGCCTGGATTGAGTTCCTGCCCTGACTTTCCTCAGTCATAGACTGTTATCTGGATGATAAACAGACCTCTTCCTTCCTCTCCAAGTTGCTTTTGGTCATGGTGTTTTATCACAGCAATAAAACCCCTGAAACCCTAAGTAAGGATTGTACCAGTTGTAGGGCACCACTGTGGCAGATCTGACGTCGGAAAGATTATGGTATGCTGTGCAGGAAAAACTGTCGACTTCTCAGACCTCAGTGGACTGATCTGTGAGAATTTTGAAGACAAAGATTTTGAGAGAAATGTAAACTATAGAAGCCTGCCTTGTGATGTTTCAGAGGGAAGCTTTGAGACTCTCTTAAAGATTCTATCAGGGTTATTTGATATTAAGAATTAAAAGCCACTAAAGTGATTTCTTTGTTTTACTGAAACTGTTGATAGAAGTTATCTGGAATTAAAACATCGGAGGTGATTAAAAAAAGACCAGCATCGCTGAGATAAAAATGTTCTAGAAAGTGGTTTTTTCAGAGTCAGCACACAAAGGCTATATGTTAGATGCTGTGGCCAAGCTTGTACCCTGCCCTGTTCTGGCCTCTGAGTTGATAATATGTAAGATTTCCCAAGTGGTACAGGGTCTGACGGAGTGAAAGGGGGAAGGAGTACAGCTGAGGCTCGGCAGGCTGTGGCATCCCTGTAGAAGGGCCAGCAGGGGACATCGGTGAAGGCACAGCCCGGTAGCAAGGGAGACTCCAGTATTTCTGAGATGCCAGTACTATGGGACCACCACAAAGAATGGCAGCAGCTATGAGGGAGAGCCAGTCTAGGAGCGCTGGGCCAGCCTTTGTCATCTCTCTTAGTGCTGACTAGAAAATAGACTCACCAGGAAGCAGGGGAGGACGCCACAGGACCTCAGAGCTCAGGTGCTGAGGTTGGCCTGGGTGGGTGTGATGCAGATGAAGGGATGCCATCCTGAACCGTTTTCCATACAGAACACCATGCCAGGGAGACAGACGTGTCTAAAAGACGCCACAGCTGAGGTAGGTAGGCTGGCACAGGGCTGAGACATGAAGCCCAAGCCCCACCCAACGAAGCCCAAGCCCCGCCCAACACCCCACCTGTGAGGGGCTGTGCATTTCCTGCACTGGACAGTTAAGGATTTGAACATAAGGCAACGTTGCCTTTATCATAGCCCATAAAAATAGCAATTTGCTTCAGCCCTTGTAGCCCAGTGTTGAGGGTGGCGTGTGCCTGATAACGGGAGGGTGACAGATCGGCCTGCGCACAGGCTGCGGCATCTTGCTGGGAAGTATAATAAATTGTGCAGAGCCAAGCAGAGGACAGGGCCGGTGCGACTCCACCTCCAGTAGCCAAATAACTCAGCCACGGCTCCGTAATTATGCTGTGTGAAAATATGGGATTAATTAGACGGCACACGAATACACTGCCGTGTCATTAAAGGCTGCCGGTGCTCCGAGCTGCTGCTGGCTGCCTCCAACATGAAAAGACAAAGTCTTCTGTTCACACTCTGGCTTATTATCTTACTTAAGGTCACTTAAGCAGCCTTCCCTGTGCAGGCCGTGTGCGTGGTCCTTTGTCATATTAATTTCGTTATTTTTACCTGCTCTAACAAAGCCTGTGATGACAAAGGAGGGTTTTCAGTAGAAATCATCAGTTTGAGGCCTGGAAAGATGGGAGGCAGGAGGTGGGACCTCTGCCCCAGGATTGCCTCCAAGTCCAGTGCAGATTTAACTATTTAGATGGCACAGGATACAGGCGTGGACACATGGGTCTCTGCAGGGACATGGAACAAAGCCTGGAATGAGGAAAGAAGCACGTATGTGGGGACAGACGCCCTCCAGAACTGTGGTCACACAGGCCTTCAGTAGCCAGGTCTAAGGTTTAAGGTCTTGGCCACCCGAGGTGATGGGATATCCAACAAGGCTTGTTGGTGCTGCCTGAGGACAGTCTCTCAGGGACTGGGTGATATGTTCAGACCCTCAGCATCCTCCCAAAATGCAACTGTCAGCTGAAGGTGGCAAAGAACCGTCTGCAGACCGAGCCACTGACTGCACATACTGTCTTTGCTATAAATGTAGATTTATAGGCACATGTGCACATGGGTTCACACGGGTACATAATATGTGGGGTCTCACTTATCTTCATGCTCATACACATACACACATGTGCAGGTTTATATGTATGAATGCACATGCTGACCAGAGGAGGAGTGCACACCCACTTACACTTGTCCTCACATGTTCATGTATGTGGCTCTGTACATTCACACACACACACGCTTACATCTATGCATACCCTAGGGTGGGTGGGGCTCAGGCTGTCTTGTGAGCTTGCTGCCATTTGAGGGAGGGGGACACATGTTTCGGGAAGGAGCTGGAGTGCTTTCAGCAGACTAGGGCTGGGGATGAGGACGGACGGTATGTCCACGTTTGGGTTTTTATGTGCTGCCCCCACACCCTGACTCAAGGGTGAGACTTTTAATTTTTTTAAAAAATGCTTTTTAAAAACATCATGCAGCTGAGCATGGTGGCACATGATTTTATTTCCAGCACTCGGGGGCAGAGTCAGGCAGATTGCTGTGAGTTCAAGGCCTGTCTGTCTCAAAAAACAAAACAAAACAAAACAGCAACAACAAACAACAAAAGCATGTTTGCTATTTGTTCTAGACAGAGACCAAATTTCTATGAACAGGACTAGTCGACTAAGATAATTTCTCAAAAAGCAAAAACAAACAAAAAACCCAAACAAAACCCCCATTATTATAAAAAATTCCAAATAAAAACAAAACCACCACACACTGAAATGAATCTGACCCACAGACTGTAGGGCTAGCTTCTGTTGGAGTTTTCACAGATAGAGGAAAGCACTGTCCCCGCCCCACCATGTCAGGCAGTGAGCGCACGCTTCTAAAACAGTGGGTCCAGGGTCCTTTTTACTCAATTCTACCAAGAGCCATTGAGAGCAGCGATGTCCACGGAAATGGACTGGCATGGGTGAGGGGTAGACAAATGGCTGAGGGGAGAGCACAGAGAGAAGAAATTCGGCGATTAGAAAATAAAGTAATTTAAGCTGAATTACACTCAAAATGACCTTTGCAGTAGGTAATAGGCAGTCTGTGGCAGGAAGAAGCTGGAATTCAGCAGAATGAAGTCCGCCTTGTGGCTTGAAAAATGGGAAATCCAGGAGGCAAAAAGGGAACAAGGAGAGAGGGGTGTGAACTGAAGGCTGACGGGGGAAGTCATTCATGGAAGCCTGGAGTCATTAGCAAAGGCGAATGATTACAGCAAAGTCCTCAATTTAAAAAGTTTTTTTTTTTTTTAGGTTTACTGCATGCATTGTCCTTGGTTGGTACAGTAGTTTTAGCAGACCGCCCTGGGTCCACAGTAAACCTAGACCCCCTGTGCAGATCCACCCAATGGACAGCACAGTCTCCACAGTTATGTGGAGAGGAGGGACTGACTCTGACATGAACTCTGGTGTCCCCCTATTTGACCACTTTCCCTTGGTCAGGAGCCTGGTGACACTCAGAGGAAGGGTAAGCAGGCTGCCAGGATGAGACCTGATAGGCTGTGATCTTATAGTGGGGGAGGAAGTCCCCTTCTGTCACAGGCCTAGGGGAGGAGAATAGGGTGAGAGAGAGAGAAGGAGGGGATAACAATGTAATATGAATAAATTACTTAAATAAAAAATAAAGTAAAATAAATTTTTTTCCAAAAATAAAAAGGCTGTAGACCATGCCAACAGAAATGATGCCATTGTCTAAAATGAATGCACATGCGGACACTGTGAACTGGGCAGATGGAACTGCCTCCAGATCCTTCCAGCCACAACTGTTCTGGAGGGTTCTTTTCCCTTCTCACTTCATTTTCAAAACAACAGCTGCAATCTTACTCTCCTGGATTCCTTTCTGGCCACATGCCCCTTCACTAGGATTTGATTTTCTAAAGAATATAGAAAAATATATATTCTCTGGAAATATTTCTCTATTCTCTAGAAAATTACTACACACAATATATATACATATATGTATATGTACACACATACATATATACATATATACACACATATATGTATGTGTGTATGCATATATACATGAATTGAAAGGAAAAGGCTAAAACTGCATAACTTTGGACACAGGACACAAACATGTGAACTCATACACACTCACACGGGCACATATGTCCACATGTGTACATTCATTATACATGAGAATGCACGCAAGTTTGTTCGGAGGGATTCATTGTCCGTGAACACCTCTGCCTGTGGTAAACTCTGTGTTAGGGTAGCACGCTAAGGCTCTGAGCAGCTTCTGGGGTGAAATGGTAAGATCTCCTTCCTGTTTCCCTAGAGGTCTAATGGAAAAAACTAGACTGAAGTTTTGAGAGCTGAATTTTCTACACTTCCGTTTTGGATGGGCCTGGCTCCACATGGCCACTTCTGGGGTTGGCTGAGTACTTCTGAGGGAGGCTGGTGTGAGTGACGCTCAATGGCTTGGCCTGAGGTGGCCTGAAGAGGAGGAGCCTGCTTGCCAGCTGTTTACTGTTGGTGCTAGAAGCACACAGAGCCAAACATCAGGAAGTTACTTCCTGGGGAGGAGCTTAGAGGAGCAGGGAGAGGAGAAAGCCTGTGGTCAAAAAAAATATGTATAAACATATATATCTCCAATATCATTGGCCTTTGAAAAAGTTACTTCCTACCAGTGACATAGGAGGGAGATCTTTTATGCTGATGTTTATAAAGGACCTCTCTGGAAGATTGATATGAAGGTGAGCCTTGGAAGGAATTGCTTCTCCTTGAAACTTTTAGAACACAAATGCAAAGCTTGAATAACCTGGAAGTGGAAGGGCTCAGCAAGCTTCATGCATTTGAGACTGTGACATCATAGCTCTGGCCATGAATGTAGCGAGTGGAGCAGTTAATGTATGCCCACACCCTTTACTGTTGCCTCTAAAAGATGAGGCCAAATTTCTGTCCCTTGACGGAACTTTTCAAAGTGTTTCTAGCAAACAGAAGGAGGCAGAAGTAATGGTATGGGATGTTGGAGGCCATTTACTAAGGACACCGAAGACTCAGTTTCTCAGACCCCTTCCTCTGGGAAACATGTACCCATTTATGAGGCGACCCAGCAGCCAAGAGAGGCCGCTCTTGGCTGTGTCTCTTCCTGGGAGTGGTTCCTCCAGCCCTGTTAGGTCTTCAGATGACCTTTTGACCTTGAACTTGGACCCTATGATGTAAGTTAATTAGAATTCCAAATGCCACAGATATTTACTGTTAGTTGTGCCACGATGTCTTGAGGACTCTATGGCACTGCCACAGGTAACTAGTGCAGCTCAGATCAGGATCTGATCAGCTTTTTAAAAAGACCACTCTCGATTGCAGGAAGGAACCCATAGAAACAAAGACACCATCGCTATAGTTCAGGCAAGAGCTACTTGTGAGTGAGTGGTCTGAGCGGTGGTCATGGATGTGCTGGGAAGGGGAGTGTGTGGAATTCTTCTAAGCACTGGGTATGCAGGAGAAGGAAAAGCAACCTGGGGTAGCTTGTCTGCAGAAACTGAGAGAGAACAGTGTCATCAGCTAAGATGGGGAGATTCCTGGAGAGAGAAGCACCAAGGCTTCAGTGTCAACATTCACATGATGATGATCATGGTGGCACTGACAGTGCTGGTGACACTGGCAGTGATAGTAGGCATCATGATGGTGCTGGCGGTGGCGACAGTGAAGATGATAAAGGTGGCGATGATGATAAAAACAGTGAAGGTGGTGATCATCATGATGGTGGTGGTGGGAATGTCTCAGATAAAGGTAACAAAAGCAACAGCCAGAATCCTGATGAGAGTGGGGTTAGTGATAGTGATGAGGGCGATGACGATGAAGGCGTTGATGATGGTTACTATGGTGACAGCGGGATCATGATGAGAGTGTGGCTAGTGACAGTGATGGTGGTGAAAGTGGTGACTGTTATGGTTATCTCTATGGTGGTGGTAGAAGCAACAAGGAGGGTGATAACCTGCATTTTTGGCACTTGCTCTTTGGTGTTCTTAAAACTGCTTTCCTATATTAACTCTTGAACCATCATGAGGATGACCAAATCCAAAGGATGCTAAGTGACACGCTCAGGAAATTAAGATCTGTTGGTGCTTTTGAGGAATTTCCAATGCAAAGATTATCCAGACACATTCCCCCTGCAAACCACAGCATCTGTTAAGCTGCGGATTTCTGCGCTCACAAGCTTATTCTTCTCCCCTCAAACCTGCACTGAGATCCAGGAATCTGTATTTTAACAAGCATCCAAAGGATTTCTCTCTCTCTCTCTCTCTCTCTCTCTCTCTCTCTCTCTCTCTGTGTGTGTGTGTGTGTATGTGTGTGTGTATGGAACTAGCTCAAACATTAGGATGATGAGCAATATCATTGGATTTACCAGCATGTCAGCACTGGAGATGAACCCTACTCTGTGAGCCTTCCTTTCCACTGTGTCTGAAGTGTGTGGGTCACAGGGAGCTCAGTTTCAGATTCACTAGCCTAGGGCAGGCACTCTGACAAGGAGGCATAGTTTGGCATATGGATTGGCCAGCAGTGCTGTGGAGAGTCAGTTCCCCTGGCTTGGTTAGGTTGATAAAGCCAAGGGTGTTTCTGCATGGGGAAGGATATCCCTACGCATGACTACGTTTGACAGTTTTCAGTCTCGGCACAGGCCTGGGGCACTTCGTGGAATACCACGTTTCCAAGATGCTTCCTTCTTCCTCCCAAATGCTTCTTTCACCTTCTGGTTGGAGCAGGGCCTCAGTAACCATCTCTGTACTGATAAATACTTGGTATGGAGACCAAGCAGGTCAGACCCAATGCTGCTTGAGGTAGTGACTCCAGTAGTGGACCAATGGGGAGCCGCTTGAGGTGGTGACTCCGGTAGTGAACCAATGGGGAGCCGCTTGAGGTGGTGACTCCGGTAGTGAACCAATGGGGAGGAGCATGGTGAGATAGGCTGAGACCAGAGGGCTGGCTCTGATGACTCTGTTCAGAGACGGTGACATTTCAGCCAGTCTCCGCCAAATAGAAGCAGTGGGTGGGGCCTCAGCAGGCAAGGGCAAGGGCCAGTCCAACTCAACGGCTATGAAGTTTCTATTTGCTCCTAATTCTCTGGAGCATGGCGTCTGGGTGTTCGGGGTAGAAATCTAGCAGGCTGGCTTTAAAGGCTATCTGTCGTGTTATCCTGAAATGGAAATCAAGAGCTAATGCCTACAGATAAAGTCTGTACTTTGGGGAATTAAAGGGGGGAACTTGATGTTATTTTCTTTTCCTTCCAAGTTCAGAACCAGTTAAAAAAATAAGATGTCAAGGATGTGTCAGTGTTACTGCTAATAAGTCGACTGAAGTGTGTGGCTTTAAATCAGAAGCTAACAATGCTATCAATTACCCCACCAGTGTCCCCTTTGCTCACATGTAGTGTCAGTTCTGGGGGACACTCAGCGCATGTTTGACTCAGCCAAGCAGACAGTTCCTTGGGTTAGGAGGACAAGAAAGCAAACTGAGTTTACTTGGCCTCTACCACCCGAACCCCAGCAGCTACCTTTATATATGAAACTCAATGACAAGAGAAGAAAGGTTCACCGACGCTGGTGTTAGCATTTTCCCTCCTAGAAGTAAGACCATATATTTCCGCCTTTCCATTTGATTGCTGCAGAGATAGGCTGGGAGCAGGTTGCAGACCACCACATAGACGGACTTCAAAGCAGAGTCCTGGCACCAACAAACTGGTCAATAGCTATTGTAGAAAAGTCTGAGATGATTCACCTAACGCTGGTCCATCATTGGCACTGTGTTCTTCAGGGGAGAAGATCCACAGTTGCCCAAACTGAAACGATGACATCAAAGGCATCAGGTTCAGGGAAAGTGCTAAGCCTGAGGCTGGTACCCTTGTCCTGTGGGAGTGCAGCTATAGCCCTCGGGGGACGGGGAGACTGTCCACCCCATGCATTTCTGCGCTGCTGGAAATAACCCACTCCCTGGTTGCACCGGAGCTATGCTTTCATTTTTCTCTTTCACTACCTTCAGAGTGAGTCATGCAAACAGATTCAAGATGGCAGAGTATGTCAGCAAAACCATCTGAATGCAAGGAGCTGGTAACATTCGAGTGCTCCTGACTATTTAAATATATATCATGAAAGTTATTTAGTATGCAATAGTATGTAATTTTGCCTCTTGCTCAGATAACTAAACATGGCCAGGATGATTATTGCGTAGCTAATTGGTAGGAATTACTATCAGTTCATTTGAAGTTACAGACTCAATTACTTCTCAATAGCAAAAGTGTGTGTGTGTGTGTGTGTGTGTGTGTGTGCGCGCGCGCGCGCGCGCGCGCATGTGGGTGTGTGTGGTGTTGTGTGAATGCATACACACACATTTCCAGCAAGTCATTCCATGGACTGTGGACTGAAAAATCTCTTTGTTTGGACATCTTGCACTGTGGCCAGTGATTTGGCAATTTCCTGCTATGGGGCTTTGAAGAGGAAGAGATCATGGCTCACAGCCAAGCCTTCAGCCAAGCATGGCGAAGCAAACGGCCTCAGCTGAGTTAGAGAGGGAAGAGGCGCTTGCTTTTATACCAGAGGATTATTTACTTCCTACTACTTTAGTACATTGATGTTTTTCTAAGGATCAGAAAAGCAGCACTAGGCAAGCACTGGGGCAAAGAGCCCTTAGCAGAGAGGGCAGCAGCCAGGTCTCTGCTTACTGCCCCTCTCCAGGGAGCTCTCTGTTCTGCTTTGGCTCCACCTCAGGGTCTCCTGGACCAGTTCTAGGGCTGTTTTGTTCCTCCACCCAGTGGCAGCTGCTCCACCTTTTCCCCAAGCTCTCCATCCCTGATACCCAACTCCAGGCAGCCTTCCAACACATTGTTACAGTTTTCTTTGTCTCCCTGAATGGGTGGATTGGTAGGGAGTGACCAGACTGTGACATTTTCTCCATCTAGGTAGGAAATGATGATAGCAATTTGCTGACTCTAAAGTTGGGGTGTCAATCTCAGACAGTTCTGTCCACTTCCCAAGATGGAGGAGTCCATATTTTCAACACCATTTTTCTTCCTACCCTCACTTCGTCATTATGGAATAGCTTGTATTATATTCATAGCTCAAATATCATGACTATAAATATTATTCATGGATACACTAGGTATTATATGGTACTAACATTTTTATGTTATTTTTTCTGACATTAATAACTACCTCACTATTCTTATTAGCTTAGATTGTTATATGATCTACTCATTTATTCTAAACTAGCTACACCTTCATAACCTATTTTCTATATATGTCAATATTATATTGTCATATATGTATAGGTATTTTGTATGTATGTATGTATGTATGTATGTATGTATGTATGTATGTATGTATCATGTGCATCCTGGTGGCCACAGAGGCCAAATGAAAGCATCAGATCCCCTGGAACTGGAGTTACAGGTGGTTGTGAGCAGCCATGTGGGTGCTGGCAATTGAAGCCAGTTCCATTGAAAAGAAGCCAGTACTCCTACTCCTGAGCCATCTCTTCAGCCCATCAGTTCCTTCATTCTAGCTCCCCCTTTACATGCTCTGTAACCACCACCTTGTACATTTCCTTTATTTCTCTTTGTCTATCTTTTGTTCCTGAATCCTGGGACTAATCACAGGATTAGTGTATTTAGAGTAATACACTTTTCAGTATCTTCATGAAAAGGGAACAAGAGAGGTAAATCTTCAGAGAGATAACATATCTTCATCTCTATCTTTATTCTATCATTGCACTTGATAGTTTGGCTGGAAATAGGATTCATTGTGGCAACAAAAGAGGACACCCCGGTCCCTGGCCTAGACCATCTTCTTTGGTCTTAGGCAGCTACTCTGAGCTGGCCACATTTACCCAGACATTTCTTCACCAGAGCCACTGGACCTTGACAGTGCAGCAGTACTGTTTTGTCACAGCTATGCAGCCTGAAAACAAATCATAGTTTTAGGAAGATGGACAAGTGCAGTCCCGCCTCCATGGGCTTACAGTTTCCACAGAAATGTGAAATCAAAGGGCACTGAGATAGAAACCAGAAAGTAAACAGTGACAAAGAGGCTCTGGAATCCACAGGAAGGAAAGCAGTACCCAGAGACAGCGATAGCACACGCAGGCCCCAGGCCTGACCTTCTCCATGCAGCAGAGCCTCCAAGTCTAGGTACTGCACCATGCAGCCAGAGCTCGGTATTCCTTACAGGCCAAGGAAAGACATTTGCCACCAGATAGGATCTGCAGTAGTCGTCTAGGGAGCTCAGAGAACCCAGGGATCTTCAGACTGACTTGACAGTGAGCAGCCTTGCTGGGTCCTTGCAGCTCTGAGCAGCCCACTGGCACCTTTACTCAGTGAAGTCATGCCAAGACCGTCTCATGGTAATTCCACCTTCATTGGTGACACTGCCACTGGAGCCATGCACAGACTGCGCTGTTTCTGATATCCTCTTTGAACAATGTATGAACAACTGCCTAGTTTCAGGGCATAATGATAGAACTTGTCTATTCCTAGGTTCTGTTCTCAAAAGACTGTATGTTGGGACATAGTATGGGTTCAGGGAATCCCACCCATGGGCTCATATGAAGCAGCCTTAGTTCTGTTAACACCAAGGTCCTCAGCTCAGCTTCATACCAGCACATTTGCCACCTAGGTCTGCATATGCCTTCTAGAATACTTCCAGGCTCACGGCTAACAATGCTGTGGGGTCACTGGAGTGCCTTATAACTAGGCACCTTTAATCTTGTGTGTGCGGCTCAGTCAGTGGGGCTATGAGCGCCACAGGCCTTCTCGCTTGCACTTGAGAAAGGACTAGACTCTGCCCAGTGCACAGCCTCCTTGACTTCTGAGGGAGGGTGTCAGTTTGGGCCAGATTTATTTTTGGGCATGGCCCCTCTGCTATTCACCCCAAGAATTGTTCCACAAAGATGGGTGAGTCCAGATTTCAATATATCGGGATGTTGAAAGTGTTTTAGAGCTGACAGACATGATGCTCCTCCCTCCCCTTAGAGCTCTTCCCTAGTTTTCTCCCGGGACAGCACTGAGATGTTGCACTGCTGAGAGCAAAGCTTGTGGTCCAGGGCCACCTGGCATATCCTTGTTTGCTTGGCTTTGTGTCATGACTTCTTGCCCAGTGTCAAAGATCTTTCTCCAGAAAAGAAAATGTCACGAGCATTCATGATGACCTCAAATACCAAGTTTTTTTTCATAACATGTCAAGAATGAGTAGCAAATGGAATAAATGGAATAGGTTGCACTGGCCCAACACCTTTCGGTAGAAAGAACTCAGTACAAAAGCAAATAGAAGTTTTAAGAACAGACTTAGCCTGGTGCCATGGGAACAAGCTTTGATGCTTTCCTGATGATGGTGGATGAAGATGAAGGCTGTACCTGTAAAAGCCAGAAAAGACCCTGTCCTGTGTCTGTCCAGTCTGTGAACCCATGTGAGCTTAGTCCCAGGGTACTTCATCAAGGGTTCTGGGATGTGGTGAGAATGCGATTGAACTGATTTGGCCAAGAGACCACAGGTTTGGGATGCATTTACCTCACTTCCTGCTCAAGAGCTGTGTTGTGGAAAGAGAAAGGAAGGCAACCAAGAAGGTTGGAGTGGAGAATCCTCTGCCTCTTCTGGATAGTTCTCTGAGAACATCCAGTGTGTCACCCTGGTGAGGCAACAAGGACAACAGCACAAATGCAGTGGCTCTGGCTTCCATGTCATACTTGGAAACAGCCAGGAAGAGTGGCTTGGGCTCTGTGAAGTAGAGGGAGGGAGGGACACCGCTGGTAGGGCCTTGGCCCTGAAGGAGCGACCCCAGGGAGGGTACTGCTTGGTGACTATGCTATCATGTAGGTAGGTCCCATGCCCTGGGCATTTTCATGGCTGAGAAACTGTAGCCTGCCCAAGCAATGCGAATCTTCCACTAGCATCAAAGACTCAGCTCCTTAGCTGTGTCAGGAAAGTCTCCTCATGTCAGCTGATGCCAAAGTGTCTGCCATCTTTAGAGGCTGAGTCAGGACTGAGCCAGGAGCAACATCTCCCCCTGGCTTGTGGCCAGCTCCTGTGAACACTGCTGAGGCTGCAGAGAATAAGGTGACCAAGCACCAAGATGTCTTCACTGCTCTGCAGGGGCAAGGCCACTACTGGCTAGACATGTGTCACCCAGAAAAACTTTCACTAACCTGGTATCCAGTTTGGGAATGCAAAGTGAATACTTACCTTTGTGTTGGTTTTAAATACCCCTCTCCCAGGCCATCTGAAGAGCGATGTGAGAAGCAGGAGAAAGCCGAGAATACAGTTCTGACTGTGGAGGTGGGCTCAGATGTTTGTTTATTATCCTGATTGTAAGTCATCTTTTGATGATGGTGAAAGGCATCTTGAAATCAGGTCATTTTGAAAGGATTTATTAAAAGGTTTTGCACATGCAGGCCATGGAGGAAGCACATGGTTCTTGGCTGGAGGCATGGAGGACTGATTTGTTGAACTCTGGGAATGGTCTTTGTGATCACATGTGAGTGCTCCACACTCTGGCCAGCTCCAGGCAAGAAGCCTGGCCTGGGGAAGCGCTCGGCCTTGGAAAGTAGGTCAAGCCTCAAGCTTCCTGCTTAGGTAGGAGATTTCTAGGATCTCCTGCTTTATTGGTTTTACCATCCAAGGATCTAAGAGAAACAAGATTTTCCCAGTATCTCCTCGTACAATGGTACTGTGCTTTGTAATTGGTGAACAACAGGCACAGTTCCTGTTGCCCAAATCTCACATGCCAATCTTTCGCCAAGTACTCCCTGCCAGGCACGCCCAGAAGCCAAGCTTGGTAACAAAAGCAGAGCTTACTATACCCTCAATTCTTCAACTATCACCTTAAAGATACCAAGACAAAACTTGCTCCTTCTCCTTGGGCTGGAGTGGCCCTTAGGGCAGGGTAGAGCTGAAGGGCCAATGCCTCACACCTTCTGCAGCTGTCCTTTCTGCCTCTTCTGGAGTTTTCAACACCAGTAGGGGGCTTGGCCTCCCCATCAAAGGTGTGGCCGAGAGAGTGGGCTGGGCAGGCCCATCCTGAGCCCTGGGCACAGACACAAACACTCCAAATGGACTGATGGGCCTTCCTCAGCAGCTCCTCTGCCCTCTCTCAGTTCCTGTCACAGAAGCGATGCCAGGTTTTCTCATCAGCCACAGCCATGGCTCCAAATGGCTTTTCAGTGTCAGGCCCGTCAGGAAATTAACTCATCAAGCAGTGACAGCTGCTAATTTTTCCCCTTCCACGTCAGATGGATCGCCCGCAGAACCTGATCATGAATCACCCATCCCCGATTAGAAGGTGCTTCCGTAACATATAAGCGCCACCCCAGCTAACTTTTTCTCCACGTAAAATGTTATCACCCCAGAGGAGCAGGAAACGAATTGTATTCAACATGATGGGACAGAAGGCTCTTTTGTTACGGGCTAATACTATATGGTGACTATGGTGACACAGTGACAGGCACTGCTCTCTGCTGTGCTAAGGGACAGCCTTTCCTGCTCCCTAGTCCTCTTCCTGGGTCCAACTCCAGGTTTAGATTTTAGGTGGACTCCTTAATTCTCTGCTTAGACCATCCTGTTATTACGTTTCCTCCAAGAAACAAGTGTGATGGAGCAGAGAGACATAGATGCTGTGTGGCTATGGCTTTCCTAGATGGATGCCATCGACTGGCAGTAGGGCCAGGCTCCTCACAGAGAAGTGCTGGGTGGTACTACCAGGCCAGTAGTCTTGGCTAGTCTAAGTAGAGATGGAGCTAACATGAGCTGAGCTTCACCTTCCATCTTCTAGCACAACGACAATTCCTTTGCCTGAGTAAACTTGCATCTGATGCTTCTATGGTCATTTTAGGACCTTAGAAAAATAAAGTTCCCCTTTAGCAAGAAGGCTACTAACTGGCCAGGATCCCCACTAAGGGTATCTGGTGGACTGAGAGGTCTAGGTAGGTTCCTCATCCTCCAGGCACCTCAAGTGGCAATGGCATGTGGTCAGTTTAGCCTGAGTCCCTTGATGTCACTTGATCTTCATGCCTATCTCAGCTCTCCCTAAGCTTCAGAACTGAGCTCAGTTCGACCCCAATGTCTCCTCTCTCCAAGAAGTGCCTTGGGCAATTCCACAGCTGCTCTCCGGCTCTGGTTTCCATACCCTTTCAGCTGGGGCAATTCCCAAAGCCACATGGACCCAGTCTTAGTACAAGTGCTTGGTCCTCCACAGGAAGCCAACATGCTTAAGTCCCATTCTGTGCATCAGGCTGTCTGGCTTACTTTGTGGCAAGGATGCTTAGCAGCGTGAGGGCTGAAGCCGCTCACAAAGATGACCATGTGAGTCAAGTCACAGCGCCACACTAAGATGACCCTGTATGACAGAAATGGCCATCTTACTTTGTGATCTCCCGGCCCACTATCAGCAAGCCCGCTCAACTCTGTGCGCAGAAGTTGAAATCTACACCACATGTACATGCTGACTTGCAAGGCAGTCTTCCTTGCATGCAGATATCCCTGGGGTTTGATCACTCAGTTGGCTGTAGCTTAATATAAACATGGTCTTCCGGGGTTACAGTCTCTACGTAAAAATTGTCATTGGCTGGGCTTTCACTTCTTTAAAATTGTCACATTTTCTTGCAAAAACCTTAAGGAAAGCTGTGGGCTCTCTGCACCGCCTTTATAGACAACCCATGCTGCAATCAATGTCCTTTGCTCACCAACCCTGCCATGCCTCATTATTCTGAGGCACACATTTGTGTGTGTGCTTCTTAAACTCCCTTACATCCCAATAGTTGTGTAATGAGAGAGAAAAGAGAGGTAACATTAACCCAGCTCTACAGGTAATTACAGGGTACAATAGCTTGGAGAGCCCTCCGCAATCTCTCTGAGTCTATGAACACCTTCTGTACTTAAAAAAAAACCACACACACATTTTTTTTTTTTTTTATGCAAAGACCTGCTCTTTTCATCGAGCATACAGTGTGATTGCTGGTTTGACACTGCAGGCTACACTGGTTTTATGAAGGATTAAATGCCACCTGAGACATATTTATCCTAAATAAATCACACACGGTAAACTACAGCACGTCAGTGTCAATGCCATGGACTGCAACGGAAAGGTTAGCCATAGTGGGCTTGCAAAAGGCAGGAATTAGCATTGAGCCTCAGGACCGCAGGGCTGCCCGCCAATGGGAGAGGTGGTCAGGAAGAAATATCTGCACTGGAAAACACCCCCTCCCTTTTTAACATGTATGAGGAGCCTGGAGAGGGCCATCACTTTGTAAAGGTCACCTCTATCCTGATAACAAACGGGGGTTGATCCTGTCACTGTTTGGCAAAGACACTGTTTAAGAGGGGCTGGGTAGCCCTGCTGTTTTGTTTTGTTTTGTTTTGGAAGCAGGAGTAGTCACACTTAGCTAATTATGAGTCAGTGTCAAAGCTCAAGTTTTACCTTTTCTCATATTTTGCTTGTAAGGAGCTTGCCCTGGAATGGACAGAGCTCCAGGCAGGAGGCCGGCCCCTGGTGATGCTTCCTCTTGTCACCTCAGGAGGGGATTTAAATGGCACTTGTTCTGACAGAGATGGCTTCCTGTCCTGAACTATGATAGACTGTGCCTGCCTTGCTTGCCAAACACTTACACAATGGCTTTGGGCTGCAGGAGTTGTCTGCTGTACATGAAAGTGGCTGAAACAGAGAGGGAGGAAGTTCCTTGGCTGGTTGGCTGGCTGGACCTTGCAGGCGAGGCCTTGGGTGGCCACTCGGAGTACATCACCACCCTTAGTTTAACACTATAATTTTATTTCAAAGAAAACAACAAGAACAATTTGCCTTTAAGGAATGGAGTTATTTTACAATTTTGAGAGAGAGAGAGCTAGAGGGAGCGTGCGCACACGATGGAATCAGGAAAGCCCAGCAGAGCATAACCGGCCCCAACTGCAGTGGCTCCACCGTGGAGCAGCAGTGCTGGGTGGCAGGGCGAGGCGAAGCTTCCAGTGTAATGCACAACACCGGCCTTCCCATACTCTGAAAGTCACAAATACATCCTTCAAAAATGATAGTGATACAAATATTTGTTATAAAAAGCAATGAATGATACTTTCCAGAGTGGACATTTCATGTACAGACATTATGGTAGGAAATGAATCCAGGGTGAGAATCAACTGTCTCAACCAAGGTGGATTACAACTGAATAAAAATTTCAAGGCTTTTCTCAAACCAGATCAAAAATTTCTCCTGTGCAGAATAGCCATGGCAAAGGGACCACCTAAAATATTTGCAGAGAAAAAATTTATACATAAAATGAATTGACAGGCTTCCTTTGGTCTGGGAACACTATTATATTAAACTTAAAATAACAGTAAAAACCAATGTGTTCACTTCTTCCAGATGTAATCTTGTAGGTCCGATTTTCAATCGGCAGTGGGAGACGATGGAGCTGCAGGGGCAGCAGTGCAGAGGTCTGAGGCTAGGGAAGCTCCCTATTTTCCAGCACAGAACACCAGTTTTTGATGCCAAAACTTTATGGGAGAAAACCCGGGGAAAACTGCTCCTCACCACAGTGGTGCTGGAGGGTCAAGACCATGAGCAGAGGACCCAGTGACCAGCCTGTGGCACATGTTTATCCCACCCACCGACTCTGATTAGGTTGCTAGGCAACCGAGCTGTAGGTTTGGCTCTCTACCTCTCTCTGCTGTCTTTTTAGTGGCCAATGTCACCCCTGCCTGAGGGCCTGCTGCGCATGCCTCTAAGGTAAATGTGACAAGCCAAGCTCAGTGGCCTCTGTGGCAGCCCATGTGGACCTTTGCACACTGTCCTGTGCTGAGCACAGAGCTTCATGCTTCTTGGAGTTCACTGTTTTCTCTGTGGCTCTGTATCACAGTGGCTGCTGGCGAGCCATCCTGGGTATAGATAACCATGCTTGTCAACTGTTCTGTGCTATTTGTGCCCATGGCCTCAGCGCCAAGCGCAGCCCCAGCCTGCAGGATCTCTGGAGAGTTCGCCGTCTCTATCACAGTGTGGGAGTAAAGCCCTGTGTCCTCCTGCACACCAGGAGGCAACTCTGTTACAATGTAGTGAGTGGCACCTTCAGGGAAGCTGCTGTCGGATTCACCCACCATGGCTTGGACCAGCTCTTCTGTCACAATGATCTGTGAGATCTCCCCTTCTGACTCTACCAGGTCCACGTGCTCAGCTGGCACCCGCAGGCCATGAGTCGCAGCCTCCTGCATGAGGAACTGGGAGCCTTCTCCAGCCACCATGTGGACGGCGGCCTCCTCATTCACAATGACTTGGGTGACACCATCCTTCATCAGCTGGCTGGCTGCAGCTGTGTCACATACAGCAAACTGGAGGACTCCCTGAACCATCTTCTTGAAGGCCACCTGGGCTCGCTCCTGAGACGTGATGATAGCTGACGGACGGACAACCTGGGTCAGCACTTCCATGGTGGCAGGGCTCTCCTGGCTGTCGTGGAACAACTGAGTCTCTGTGGCCTCCGCCCTGGCATGACCATGGGCTGCTTCCTGGCTGGGCAGCTGGACCAGCACGTCCCTGTGGCTGGGCCTGCCCTTTTCCTCATGCACCACTCTGCTCTCCACCTCTCCCAGCTCAGTGACAGCACACAGCAGTGCATCTAAGGCCGAGGAGCCATCAGATGGGGGAACCCCAGCCTCAGACAGGCTTAAGACCTCCTGCTTGGTAACCTGCTGTATCACAGCAGCCCCTGGGCTAAGAGCCTCATCCACACTGTGACTTTCCATGGAGCCCCCCATGACCACCACCTGGGTGGCTCCGTCTGCTAGCTGCTCAGGGAGGATGGGTCCAGGCACGACACTGCCCACATGCGACCCGTTCTGACTTGTGGCAATTACCTGCCCGTGTTCTGTGATGTGTAACACCCTGGCCACTTGGCCGGCCATTGCCAGTGTCTGTAGTGTGGCCGCAGCAGTCTCCTCCACAGAAGCATCCAGGGCAAACTCCCCATCATAGCCCTGGATGACGATGACCTGCTGGACCTGCTCAGGGGGCGGAGCCTGCCTCTTGCTGTTTCTCAGGGACCTCTCCTTGACAGGCGACTCCTCTGCCAGGGTGGCTGCAGTGAAGGGGCTGTCTGTCTCCACAAAGGTGGCTCCTTGTCCTTTCAGGCGGCACTCGTAGGACTTGGACACAATGCCTGTGGGAGACAGGGACCAGTCAGAGTGTGGAAAGCAGACATCAGAATTCAAGTTGGACAGCTCTCTGCAGCCTCGGCAAAGCCTGGGTGGCCTCTGCAGAGGCCAAGGAGTTTCTACTAGAGGCATTGGAAAGCTGCTCACTCACGCATACCTTTCCAATCTGCTGGGAGACACACCCCTTTCCGTACTCATGTGACATCTGACTCTGCAGCAGTGTTGGTGTGCAGGAGTCCTGGGTGTTAACACTGTCAACCTGAGGGACAAAGCTCTGGGCACACGTCTGAAGGACCATGTAAGTGAGGCCAGCCTCTGAGCGTGTCTGTGAGGGGTCAGTAAAGCAGGTCAGCTGAGGTGGGGAGCCCCAGCATAACTTCAGAAGGCCTCGAGTGAAGACAGAGGGGACAGTGAGCTGAGCACCCGCACTCACGGCTTCCCAACATCCCTTGCACTGTGGGCGGATGCAAGCTCCTCCACAGCCTGTCCTGCTGAGGGACTGCACCTCTACGCTGCTCAAGGAGTAGGCACTTTGCCGCAGTAGTGAGAAAACTGCTACACTTGGTTCCTCTCCTTTCCAACAGCAAGGACAGTAAGAGCAGCCAGCAGCAGGATCTTTTAACCCAAAGGAAAACCCTTTCCTAGTGCCCAAATATCGAGTACAGTACATTTGCTTAATCAATAAAGATAATGAAAGATTTACATATTAAATTTAAAAAATATATCACCAATAAATGCAGCTGTTAAGAGTTCATAGCAACAATATTTACTGCACCAAAGTGAGAGGTAGCCCGCGTGGCTGCGGTAAGCTGTGTGGCTGGCCACTGTGCCAGGGCCAGGTACAGAAGCACAAACGAAAGGCCTGGGCACCTGCAGGCTGCAAGCAGCACATTCCAGCTGTTCAGTCCAGGTGCCCAGCATGGAAAAGGAGACAGTCACCATAGCCATGTCTGCTGACACTTCCACCGTGGACAAGCACAGCTGCTGAGATGCAGAAGTCATAAGGCCTGTCACCTAGAGGGAAGGCTGAGGCTCCTGGGCGTGCTCACACACCTCTGCTCCGGGATCTGTGCACAGAAACCTGTTGAGAATTGTGATGCGGGGATAACAGAATGAGTGCTTTCCCCATGTCACCCTCAGGTTCCTTTCACTGAGAATGCTGTGGGTCTTATGAAAACATGTAAGGCCCTTGGGGTGTGGTCAGTGCTGATGAAGGCTGAGCTGCTTTGTGGGTGAGGATTGGGCAGGAAGGAAGCACAAGGAGAAACAAGAAGGGACCCGGCACTACCTGGCCTGGGCTGTAACAGGCCAGAGCCAGCAGGCTCAGGCTCTGGCCCGCCAGTCATCCAACTGTTCTATCTGCAGCTTAGGTCTTGGTTTCGAGGCCACAGCCCAGGGATGCGCTGGCTGCGTAGGAAGCCAGGGTGCATGAGCCTGACAGCACCAGCCTGGCTTACGAGAGACATCTTGAGCCCATCTCCCAACAGCAACAGATGGACTGAGGGGAGACCAACCACACTGGATGACCTCAGAGGCCTGCAGCAAGGACAGATGTTGGCACATCTGTACACCTTCATGAACTCATCCAGAAGTCCACAACTCGAGGGTAAGAAGTGCTGGAAACTTTAGGCTTTGTTTCCATAAAGTACAGAATGAGTGAGTTAGAGTTCCTGTTTTCTCCCAGTCCTAACTTTTCAATCAGTTTAAAAATTATCACCACTGCTCCTCCCATCCGTGTCACCCGCACTCGCATTCTGGATACAACTCTCCACACACTCTCCTTCCTACCAAGGAGGCAGGAG
This sequence comes from Acomys minous, assembly GCF_964271855.1. NCBI lineage: Eukaryota > Metazoa > Chordata > Mammalia > Rodentia > Muridae > Acomys > Acomys minous. Next base: position 4,969,200 of record NC_140486.1, on the reverse strand, counting down.
CGAGGCTCATATTTACCCTGGAATCCCTGAAAGGCGGCCATTTTGCTCACCACTTTCATGGTGCACTCTAAGAAAGCTTCTTTCTAAAACAAGTTAGTCCTGAGTGCAGGCCCTGGACTGGGCCTTTGGGTAGGAGTGGCAGAAGCTGCCAGTCCTGTCTGCCATGAGGCCATGCCCAGGCCAATTGCTAGACTCCGGACAGCGGTCCTAGATGTCAAAGTATTTGCTGGCTGCTGAATGTTATTTTTGTCTTTGCTGTGGGCCTCAGAAGGGTTTTGGACTTGCATCCATCAGACCAGCTCCACTCCCAGAAGCCCCTTTTACGAGCTCAATTGGTAACCACAGGACACTGTGACAGGAAGATGCCACTCAGACTGGTGCAGTAGGGGATATGGGGAGACAGGACTGTGATATCTTAAGGTCAACTAAACTTCCCCACAAGGTTCTTGAAGTCCGTGAGTCTAGCCAAAAGATAGCTTGCTTTTCCCTCACTCTGATAGCAAGAACGGAGCACAAGTGTGGACCACTAAGTTTGGCGGCTGGAGATGGCTGCAGCTCCTTGGTGCGCCTCTCAGATTTTCACCTGGGGATTGAAGTATTCTGAAGGGCTCTGCGGGGAAGCTGCCTGTGGTTGTGAGCTCTAGTGGCCTCACCCAATCTCCTCCCTACTTTCCAAAAACGAAACAGCGTCTCATTTGCCTAGCACAGTGGTTTGCTCTGTGGACACAGGAGCTCGGATGGTAAGGGTGAGAACGGCGAAAGCCTAAGAGAGTCAGCTCAACCAGGTTCACACGGCTCCCCCTGCCCTCGCGATGTCATCTGAACTTTCACTTGTCCTCAATTTCTTTTCTCTGAGAGGTCAGACTGAGTAAGTCTCTCAAGAGACCCAGCACTGAGGAGCACCACACACCTGACTGCATCTGTGCTTGGATTTGGCTCGGCTTGGCTCCTGATCCATCTGTCATCCACTAGGTCTGACTGCCCTGTCACCTGAGTCTGTCAAGTTTCCTTCTGGTATGCATGCACTTTCATAACCCAGCTATGACTTTTCAGCCTAGGATGCATATTTTGCTTGCCTTCCTTAATTCTGATTTTGATTTGTTTCCACTCATCCTAATTTCAAGGTCACACACAGTGTAATTCAGAGACTGCTACATTCAACTTGCCTGCCCCTAGGGGTTACAAAAGAGGGGAGTACTGCCATTACATTAAACTCCAGGAAGAACCACAGCAGTTGGGGGAAGCGAGAAGTGCACTGCTGTTGGGAGGCAAGAACGGCCGCTTGCCCGAGCACTAGCAACCCACTCCTTACTGGGTGCACAACAGTCCTTCACGTCCCTCACAGCACTGCGAAGTATGAATTCTGAACTACTTGCTCAGTTCATTTGAATCCAGAAATGGGTTAAGCTTCTTCCAGACCATTAAAGTGAACTGTGTGGTTAAATCCTGCTGTCAGCTGGTTCTGGGATGAAGCCTGATGCCACCAACATCTTAACCTCCGGCAGCTAGTCCCCATAGTTCATAAATGTGAGCGCAGGTCCGTCTTTTGATTCAGCAATTTAATAACTTCGAGTGCTGTCACTACTGCTTTGAAAAATAGCACCTATAAAATGTAACAGCCTCAATCAGATTGAAAAAGATTCACCCATTGAAGATTCTTCCATTTCAACCATAATGAATTAATGTGGAGCGATGTAGAAGTTCAAGTGTCATTTAAACGAATGTGAATCTCTACTGTAACTTTAGATTCCAGAATGTACTAGGCACACAAGCTCTTTTTAGCCAATATGGAGTGCAAATGACCACATATAGTGGCATCTGTGGACAGGACACTGCTCAGGTTTTATCCCAGATGGCCTAGCTATCGCTGTAGCTCCAGCAAGCACGCAGATGGTTAACAGCCTGTGGATGCCTGGCTAGCATTTGCACTGTACTTGTTTCTAAAAGGCACGGCTGGACCTCAGGGCAATGAGGGTAGCAAAGTGCCCAAACTCAGTCCTTGTACCTGTTTCCAAGAGGGCAACTACATCATGCACAGGAGTGGGGGATGGAGTTGAAAGGCAGCCCTGCTCACGGCTATAAAGCCCCTTTATTACATATCTGCTCCCACTGCTCCTGTCTTACTGTGCCAGAGTTACCGACTCAGTGGCTAATAAGGGTGGGTTTTGCTCCCCCTCCATGTTTTCAAGGAAGTGATTTGGGGGTCAATCCTTGTTTTGCTAGAACACAGCAATGAAACTGCTGCATCTTGTGGGACAGGGGGCCCAGAGCCGGAGACAAGGGCTCTGTAGGCAGCGCTGCCCAAGCCGCGCTAGGCCTGCCCCTCTGCCAGGCTCCGGGCAGCTACGGAGCTAGCCGTGCACCTGACTCCTTCCTTTGTGTGTGAGCTGCTCTGTGGTTACTGTCATCATCCCCACAGAATAAATACCTTATGCTTTTGTTAAGCTTACATTTAATTAAAATGTACAGAATTTGTGCAGTAAACTCAAATGAAACAAATAAAACAAGGGCCCCCTCTCTTGAAGGCATACGTTGTGAATGAAAAATGTCATTACAGACTAAAAAATTTTGCAGTAAACAGGGCCTACAGAGAGAAGTTTCCCCTGTAATGACATCCATAAAATACACAAATGGCACTTTTAGTACCATCCTGAATATGGCATTTTCTGTGCTCTACACACAATCTAAATGGTTTGATCATAGAGCATAATACTCCATTGGGTTTATAGAACAATCAATGTTCCATAAAATGATGTATTTATCCAATAGTAGGCTCAGCAGTTACTGGTCTATGACATTGCAGGACACAGGCATGGGCCCCTCTCAGCACACACGCTGGCTGTAAAACTTATCTAACATCCACTTCAGCAACTTCATCTCAGCTGTGGCAAGTAATTTGTGGAAGCCTCAGCTTGGCTGAAAAAAAAAAACTTGTAATAAAAATTCATAGAGTTTTCAGGAGAATGAAGGCTGATGACAATAGAAAGGTCACATTGTGTCTGCACTAAAGGGGTCAAAGGTTGTTGGCGGTTCTAAAACTGAAAGTAGATTTCATGCATCGTGTAGCAGATAAAGATGGCATTAAAAAGACGTGTCGTGGGGTGAGATGCCTAACGCCTGCAAGAGCGGTGTTAATATCCTATGTAAACCGCGCTGCAGCTATGAGCCAGCATTTACTTGACACTCGGAGCCTCTGCTGAGCAGACTAAATGTTTGTATGGTGCTAGGGTGTGCTCCAGATTCTGTGGTTTAGAGTGTGTTTTGGTTAAGTCACTAAGGCCTGAAAATGCTGGGCTCTTTCACTGTCATAATTAAAGCACCTTGAATATGAAGTGATCCAAAAAATAATACTTTTCATATAAAAATTTGGGGCACACATGACATTGTGATTCTTAAGCCATGTGTAATTTTTCCTGACTTCCATTTTAAGATGTAATTTAAAAAAGAATGTTAAAAAATCATACTTAATGTCTATTAAAATGAAACAATATTAACAGATTATGCTAATAAATTAGAGCCATATTTTAATGTCACAAAAGCTTATAAGTTTCTCAAGTGAAAGCAGGAAAAATGACAAATTAAAATTCAGTGAAATATAACCTTTTAGAAGTTTAAAGCAGGGAATACATTATTCTCACAATAGCAGTCAGCAATAGTTTAGCCAGTCAAATCCATGTCGATAATTGCTCTGTAATTTATTCATCTTAAAGACAGCGACAATCCCTACCACGGTGCAGGGTGCCCGCTTTCACCCTGCCTTAGCATGAGTGCTTTCCAGGCAACCTGGTCCAGACTGCGCGGGAAGGGCCTTGTCTCTGCACAGCTTCTCACACCACATATATGTAGGGATGCCCTCAAGTTCTCACACTACATATATGTAGGGATGCCCTCAAGTTCTCGTCAGAAGACGCCAGCCCGGTGCTGTAGAGCTTGTCTGAGCTGGGATAAGAATGATGGTAGGCTGGGAGAAACTTCTTGGCCTTGCATGCCAGTGAGTAGGGTGTAACTTTTTTTTTTCTTGAGAATATAGGTTCGTCAGTATCTCATGCCCATTATCTCAAGAGTTAGAAAACCATATTCTGGCCAGGGTTATTAAAAGTTATATAGAACAAGCAGGGTAACTGAGATACAAAATTAATAATTATGTTTAGCCCTTTATGTTCTTGGTAAACGTGGCCATCACAACAACGAGGCTTCAGAGCCCAGGCTGTTTTGAAGCTAAGGTGAGCCTCAGTGGCAGGGCTCACCTCAGCGTGTGTGATGTGTACACAGCCATGGCTACACCCTCCTCACAGGAGGCATATGCATGCATAGGCACAGCCTCAACAATAGTGAAGGTCTCTGCTTCCCGAGTGACAAGAGAAATTACCATGATGTAAGAAACTAGCTGAAGCTAAGCCACTGAGCATCTTTTCAGATACAAGCCCAAATATCAAACTGCACAATGCATCAGAGCAAGTTTCAGCGAAGGGCACACACAACGCACCAGGACCAGCGCACAGGGCACCACATGGCTCAACTCCTTTTTCTTAAGCACCATCAGTATTATACTTTGTGCTGGCAGTGACAGAGATGATTATGGAAGACCTCTGAAAAGAATTCTAAGATATCCAGAAAAAAAATGAAGAATAAATTTTATCTCAAGTTGGAAATATATACTTGTTCAGGTTTCTAACTTTACCAAGAATAGTCTCTGTGGGTCCAGGTATTTCCACGGGCACTGAAGAGTGACAAACAATAAAAGACAATATTTTACCTTTAAGGAAATTCTGTACTATATCAGACCCTTAGGTATATATTATCACTTTCATGCATGAGGATCTGGCAGTAATGGGAGCTGGGCACACAAATCTCACTCAGCAAGGTGAGAATGTGGCCTTTAAGGTTCTCTGGCCAGGCTTGGGGGGGGAGGTGAGGGGAGGCAATGGTTAACTGTTTCTCTGCTGAGAAGACTCTGTGAGCTGTATCAATATATCATGAAATGCCAACTATATACTTTGGAAATTCCACTTGATGACAGAAATAGTGTCATCAAGTTTCTCGCAGTGATGAAATGGCACTTTAAAGTTAGACTGTAAAGGGCTCTGATCTTGTCATTTACTCACGAAGAGCACTTCTTTAAAACAGCCAGGTGATTTACCAGCAGAACGCTCAAAAGCCTCAAGTCATTCCAACAAACCAATGGAGAGGTAGTGGGGAGTCCAGGCAGGTGTGAAAACAGGGGAGGGACAGGTAGTGGGGGAGTCCAGGCAAGTGTGAGCACAGAGGAGGGACAGGAAGTGGGGAGCCCAGGCAGGTGTGAGCACAGGGGAGGGACAGGAAGTGGGGAGCCCAGGCAGGTGTGAGCACAGGGGAGGGACAGAAAGGTAGTGGGGAGCCCAGGCAGGTATGAGCACAGGGGAGGGACAGGTAGTGGGGAGCCCAGGCAGGTGTGAGCATAGGGGAGGGACAGGTAGTGGGGAGCCCAGGCAGGTGTGAGCACAGGGGAGGGACAGGAAGTGGGGAGCCCAGGCAGGTGTGAGCACAGGGGAGGGACAGGTAGTAGGGAGCCCAGGCAGGTGTGAGCACAGGGGAGGGACAGGTAGTAGGGAGCCCAGGCAGGTGTGAGCACAGGGGAGGGACAGGTAGTGGGGAGCCCAGGCAGGTGTGAGCATAGGGGAGGGACAGGTAGTGGGGAGCCCAGGCAGGTGTGAGCACAGGGGAGGGACAGGAAGTGGGGAGCCCAGGCAGGTGTGAGCACAGGGGAGGGACAGGTAGAAGGGAGCCCAGGCAGGTGTGAGCACAGGGGAGGGACAGGTAGTAGGGAGCCCAGGCAGGTGTGAGCACAGGGGAGGGACAGGTAGTGGGGAGCCCAGGCAGGTGTGAGCACAGGGGAGGGACAGGAAGTGGGGAGCCCAGGCAGGTGTGAGCACAGGGGAGGGACAGGAAGTGGGGAGCCCAGGCAGGTGTGAGCACAGGGGAGGGACAGGAAGTGGGGAGCCCAGGCAGGTGTGAGCACAGGGGAGGGACAGGTAGTAGGGAGCCCAGGCAGGTGTGAGCACAGGGGAGGGACAGGAAGTGGGGAGCCCAGGCAGGTGTGAGCACAGGGGAGGGACAGGAAGTGGGGAGCCCAGGCAGGTGTGAGCACAGGGGAGGGACAGGTAGTGGGGAGCCCAGGCAGGTGTGAGCACAGGGGAGGGACAGGAAGTGGGGAGCCCAGGCAGGTGTGAGCACAGGGGAGGGACAGGAAGTGGGGGAGCGGAGCCCATGCTTGCCCCTGTACAGGGGACCTGTCACACCCTAGACATGGGGTGCATGGGGCCAGGAGTCTGGTCTGTGTCAGGTGTTCACATCTTCCTGGGCTGCCTCCCTGGGAACATGGACTGCTGGGGACCAAGGCTCGCCTGTTCCTGCACACCACCACCTGGGTAAACATTCTTGCCAAGAGCTGGGAACAGGAGGTGGCACCTTCCCTCCTTCCCACAAGGGAAGTGAGAGGCCTGAGGAGGAGCTACACCATGCCAGCCCACAGGAGTCCTTCTGAAGATCTGCAAGCTCTTCCTGGTGGACAGCACCCATCTGCTCACTGTAAGCCTACCTGGGTTTGACTTCACTTAACGAGTACAGGTTTTCTTTTCTGCTTTATGAAATCAGAAAATTAAGAAGCCCAACGACCTTTTCCGAAGTGTCCTCTGACAGTTTATAAATGCTCAGTACAGATAACACAACATCGGGAGACAAGGCCTATTTTTCAAAAGTTGTACGCATTACACATACCTTAGAATTATGTAAATATGAAGCTTAGCCAGTGCTGCTGGAGGGCATGCCTCTCACAGGCTGACTTCAGAGGGCTAACAAAGCAGATTCAGCTGTCTCCCCTTTGTTTCCTGGCAAGCCCTACGAGAAGATCGCGTTCCCTTTCCTAGTCAGGTCCCTATCTCCTCCATATTATACTATCCTGCTATCTTTCCTGAGGAAATGAGAGGAAACAGACATTTGTCTTCATTGCAGACATTTTTGTATGAAGGTAAAAAGCAAACCGCTTCCCAGCAACAGCACAGGGGCACCATTAAAATCAAATTTACAGTAAACAGAACCTACAGCTGGGGTAAAACACTAACTGTTAGTATTTTAATTATCTGCAAAGCTCTTGGAGGTCGAACATCTGCTCCTAGCCAAATGACAGCAGCTGCTGATGCACACTCAAGACAGTGCGAGTTTCTTCCCCACATCTTAAAGTGAGTCATATGGGCTTGGCACATGGCCACCTTTCCTCTTGATCTGGCTGGGTGAGGGGACACAGGTGTCGCCTGGGGGACAGTCCTGCAAAGTCTGATCTCACCACAGGGAAGCCATCCCAAACCCACACAAATCCCTGGTCCTGTGACGTGAACACATTAGAGACAATGCCAGGCTCACTCTGGCCTGTGGTAGCCAGCAAGGCTGTTGAAGCAGCTGCAGCAGCCTAAGGGACGGGCACCCTGGGAGGACGGCCACCCGTGCTGGAACAGTGAGGAGGACTGTACTGGACAGAGGCCACCAGTCCCCAAGAGGCACAACCCAGGTGGGTGCAGCTCAGAGCTCTGGTTTAACTAGGGGAGGCTCATGCTATTCCATTGGCCCCTTACACTGTCAGGTGCAGGGCCAGGACTGGCAGGTGCTGCCATGGTTGGCATGGAAAGCGTAATGTTTCCTTTTTAACTAATGGATGTTGAAATCTTTACTTTGTCTTAAAAAAAAAAACTATGTTTCCTTCCCATCTAAAATTCTCTCTCTCTCTCTCTCTCTCTCTCTCTCTCTCTCTCTCTCTCTCTCTCTCACACACACACACACACACACACACACACACACACACACACACACACACATACACACACACACACACTATCTGGGCCCTGGGCCCTGGGCCCTGGAGAATAATATACACATGGGCTAATAAAATTTGAAGTTGATTTAAAAATTCAAACAAAAGACAAACCATGAGGCTTAAACTCTGAAATCAGAGAAACAAATAAAAACTAACTTACAATTCCAACGGCCAAGTGCTGATACTCCATAACAAGTGTTTGCAGACACGGACAAGGCAGATTCAGGAGAAGCCTTAGAAAAAACAGTGCAAACCCCAGGCAAGCAGTGACCCAAGGACACTGTGCTCTTGTCCCACTTGGTGCAGGTGTGCATGTCTGAGATTCTTCAGGATGCTGGCCACATGCCTGCATGCAGGTACAGCACCTGATGGGTCAAGAGATGATAGTTTTGGGCTACTTTGTTTTGGCAGTGTGCATGGCAGGCTAGAGCCTTTCAGCAAGCTTCCAAGGATGTGCACATTTAAAGTAGAGTGAAACATAGAATGCATTGGGTGTAGATCATTGGCTATCCACAGGGCCACGCTGGTCCACTCTCATGCTCAAGGGTGGGAATGTAACACTATTTTCTTAAACTACTGTTAAGTTCATGAAGGTGTTCAAAAGCTTCGCTAAACAGGAGTTTGCCTTTTACTCACAAGAACTTACAAGGAGTGGCGTGTTGTCAGGAAAGCAAGTAATGTATTCCCTAGCATTAGTTTTCCAAAGAGGCAAAGGCACAAGACAACACCCAGCTAGCAGTAGAGGCTGCTACTCTCTAAAATGTTTATATGGCTGGTTAACCCTTCAGGTTCTGCAGGTGTGCAATCGAGGCTACACACACAAGCAGGCGCACACCAGCACACACACAGCTGCAGAGGGACTGGCTAGGCTTTTGGATTTCACTGCGCTTCTCACACTGCCCATTCAGAAGTCTTGTGTACACACCCATCAAAGGTGCAAGTGTGTAAGAGGGCAGGTGAGGCATGGATATTAACAGGAAAAGAGCCTCTGTACACCAACGACAGGTGCTCTCTGAAGTCCTGACAGAGCTTCAGCCACACTTGTACACTCTTGACTCCCTGCGCATGTTCTGACTTTGTATTTCCCTGCACAGGGTAATGGGAGCTGTAGCAGCTTAAAAACGTCCATGGCTCAGTGGAGCCCCAGTGCCTGCCCCCTACCACCCCATAATGCAGACCGAGCCCATCATTTTACTTAACTAACTGATGGAAAACAAACCACACCACTGCCCATTCCGAGATCCTAAAGGAAGTCAGATGGCAGAAAAAGGAACCGCATACTGAGAAAGGTGAGCGCGCACAGTGAAACCATTAGCATGGTGATATCTGAAATTTTCTACTCAAACATGCAAGGACATAACCGACACTTGCATGGAGCCACACACGCATCATCACATGGGACATTATCGTCAAGCCATTCTCTTAGGCTTAGAAAGGCAGCATTCTGGTTATGGGGGAAATACAGGCTCCCTGTGCTCTGGGTTTGCCCAAGAGGGCCAGCTCTCCCTGACAGCCTCAGTGAACTGTGGCTAAGAAAGCTGGGACAGATGCTGACTCCCTAGCTAATGCTGTGGCTGTTCCTGAAACAGTTACCTCTAACCTGAGCACCTTATGCCTTCTGCTGTCACCCAGAGACTGTGGCAGGGTAACCTGGTAATTTGAAAGTTAGCAAATCCTCAGATATTACAGCGTACTATAGAGTTTTCTAAACTTTAAAATCTTGGGGTCTCAATACATAAAGTGGGGACAATAGTATTAATGGGCTGTGAAGGGTCTATGGGAGAGTCCAGGTATGATATTCAGTACTGTGCTTGATGTGTGGACAGAGCTCCATCAGGATCAGGCTTTATTGCTATGCGTAGGGTAGTGGAGTACAGCTGTATCTATATAACTTGAGATTAGTATATAATGCGCATATGGAACAAACTTAGATGACTAATATTGGAAGTATGTCACACACATGTAAAATAATTTCATGTGAAACACACAAAGTCCTATAATCAAAGGCTTTTAAAAGCTGCTGAAAGAAGACTGGGAAAGGGATTTCAAAGTCTTAGCTGCCAGGACAATTACTACAGTGACATGGCCGCATGGCTATAACTACTGAGGCTCAGGAGGGAAGAATATGCATGCACTGCAGGTTACACGCTGGCTCCTGAGAGGAACACTGTTAAACAGCTTGGGACTTTAAAACTGCACAGGAGTCTTAGATTCCGGTACATGGACACCGATTAGAAAAGAGGTACATGAAGTAGAGAAAGTGGCTCTGGAGGGCAAACATGAGAGCAAAGGGAAGACAGGGGAATGAACTTTGATCCAGGAATTAAAGCATCATGCTTGGCACTTGTATTACAACAGGTGGGAAACCGGGTTTGGGATATTATAAGGAGCCCTCAAAGCAGGGGCGCTCATGTCCTGTTAACACAACAGGGAGCTGGGGTCATATTGAATGTATCTAAGCCTATCAGACAGGCATTTTGAGGGCTAACACTTTTGAGGTTGGGCTCTGTCTGATCAGGAGGCTGGACAGCTTCAGTCAAGGCACTCAGCTGCGCTCCCAGGGCAGGTGTATAAGTCTAGGTTCAGCCCTGGACACCTCAGCCTACTAGGTAGGTGATACTCAGCCCCCTCAAAAGCAAACCAAATGTTAACTCTGCAGACACAAGACATCTGCATGAAATGTCCAGGCCCCTAATATGGAAGATGCTTTTCAACACTCTATTCCAGGTGCAATTGTGTGATGTAGCAGCTGACCGTGAGACTCTGGTAAACAAAGTCCAAGGAAAAAAGGTACCCAGTCTTAGTGGGAGTTGTCTAGATTTGTGATGAGGTATTGAGAGAAGCATTTCCTGGCTCTCGCAGGAAATGACTGACAGCTTGCCTGGCAATAACTGGGCGTCAATAGCCCAGGCCTGGCTGGCAGAGAGCTGTCCCTTGGTACTCTGGCTCAATGGTGCTGCCACCCGTTGAGCCCTCTCTTTCTCCCATTCTCACAGAGCATTTGTCTAGGGAGCTGATGTCCCCTCTGACTTGTCCTCTACATCCTCCTTTATAGTCACTGCGTCTTGGGCGACTTTGGTGGTTCAGTAGCCCTGGGTGATTTGTGGTGAGAAGGGAAAGCAGAGGCTCCTGAACGTGAGTGACAGTCTAGGTGTAGCGCAGGCTTTTGAGAGACTTGCTGGGACAGAGCCTAGAAAGACAGAGTGGGTGGACGGTATGCCAAGTGGGACGGTCATCCTCACATGAAAAAAAAAAGGCCAAATTCAGAGACAAAGGCAGGTGAAGGCGAAGTGGAGGAGCTCCATGCTCCACATGGTTATCCCGAGCCCCAGGAGAGTAGACTCCTGGCTCTATGAGGAGGTGTTGGGGCACCTGGAAGGCAGATGAAGTGATCAAGCAGGCATGCAATGTACGGTCAATGCCAAGTGGTTCTGAACTGTGGGGTGAGAGTGTCCAGAAAGCACCTCCGAGGACGGAGCTCTTAGGACCCTTGGGCCCACATGGCAGAGGAAGTCAAGTGTCAGGTGGAGCCCTGACTAACACCTGGATCCCATCATAAGAGTCCAAGGGTGACTTACACCTTGGTGGGTAGGTAGGAGCTCTGTAAATAGAGAAGCCTGTGAAGTCACCATCTCAGGTGGCTTGGATGAGCACATTACTGAAGCTTAGAGGGTATAGGTAGTGGTCCCAGGCACAAGCCCATTTAATGCATCAGAAATGAGACTAATGTTTGAGCAGGACTGCCTTCCTGGAGTGGGGGCTGTGGTCACTCCTCGCCGTTCACAGAGCAAATTCTCTGGTTCTAGGATGACTCGTGGATGTGAAGACTGCTTCCTGCCCATCACAAACGCTCAAGGACAGTGCCTAGTAGATTTCCTTGAACATTAGAGGCAGGATGTCCTATGTCAAAACATACTGGGCAACTGTCAGCTTGACGTAGAGCTGAGAGCACGAAAGGGCTCAGGAGCAGACCTGGGTGGTGGTGGGAGGAGCCCTGCCGCTTGGGTTCTTGCCTGCTGTGGTGGGGAAGGACGAAGGGTGGACCCTTGGTAAACTCCAATGCAGCTCTCCCCGGATTCTGGAGCTAGACCATGGCAACCGGAGAGAAACACTCCTCCCAGTGACAGATCTTGCTCAGTGACAGGGCAACAGTGGCTAAAGCAGATCATCTCCCTTATGACCCGGGTTATTAAGAAGTCACTGTACATCCACAGCTGCCTGCTGTGAGTGGATTCTACTGGGATCACCAATTATAAAGTAGAAAGGCCTTGGAATGGGCCATCATCATCTAGAAATGGGACTTCTGGGATCTGGCTGGAGCCTGCATAAGTTGCTCGGGTTGGATGTGGCCACGCTGTACCCATTAGCAGACATGCAAAGTCAGGGGTTTAAAATGAATCTAAGTGAGGATTTCTTTAAAAGGCCAAACATGTACTTTCTTTGAACAAAACTGGTACAAAATTACTTATGGAGCTATGAGGAGAGAATGTCTCCAAACAATAGAGTTGGACATGGAAAGATTAGGGTCATGAAGAATGACGACAGAAGATTACTTTTTATAGGAAAGAACTCTAAACAATTTCAGATCTTCAGTGGGGTTCAAAGCCAGTATTGAAACAGGTTTTTAGTAAGTTCTCTGTTACCCAGTGTACTGTTCTTCAACGGTACATGCTCAGGCTTTGGCTTAATTTATATTACTAATTTAATTGTCTTGGATTGTTTATTATCTTAACTATTCAACAAACACCAACACTGACAGTCTACTATATCCACAAGTCAAATATGAACTATAAAAACTTTGGTGTGGCCAGGCGGTGGTGGTGCACGCCTTTAATTCCAGCACTCGGGAGGCAGAGGCAGGCGGATCGCTGTGAGTTCGAGGCCAGCCTAGTCTACAAAGTTAGTCCAGGACAGCCAAGGCTACACAGAGAAACCCTGTCTTGAAAAAACCAAATAAATGAATAAATAAATAAATAAATAAATAAATAAAAACTTTGGTGTGTAAGGAATTAATAATCTATTAGAATAACTCACATCATCAAAGGTAGGAACCGGGGAAGAACCACAGAAACCCTGCAGCTTGAAGGATGAGCAAGGATTTTTCTAGGCAGTAATAAATAGTGGAGAAATCCTGTATTATTCTAAGCAGATGACAGCCCTGTAAGCAGTTTGGCTGGGTGAAAGGTTGTGGCCTGCGGTAAGGAAGACAGGGACAGAGTGAGGAGGTAGGAGATGATTGGGTATGAAATGTCTAGGGAGGAGCTTGAACTTAGGGATCCGATGGTCACAGGAAGCACTGTGAATGTAGGCGAGGAAGTGCAGCTGAACGTCTGTTGCCAGAAGGGAACGGATGGGATGGCGCAGGTCCCTTCTGGTGCTCCTCTTTGGGCTGGCACTACACTTGGAGGCCTGTGTGGCTGCATAGGTAAGGAGAATAAAGACACTTTAACTTGCCTGCTTCCTGGAGTCCTGTCGGTAAGCTCCCTCCCTGCAAGCTTTCAGCACACTTACTCTGTTTGGCTCAAGCATTCTTTCTATATGTTCCCCCTGTAGGGAACCTTGGAAGCTGGTTTGGGGCACCCCAAGACCAAGTTCTCAGCACAAAGATTTATTTGCCCCAGAGGGACAGGGATAAGGGACAAGGAGCTAGAGGAAGAGGGGGAAGGGGACGGGGACAAGAGAGAGGGCAGGAGAAGGACAAAGGGCTGCTCTGGATAGACACGAGACAGACTTGCAAATGGCAGTTCATAACGGTAAAAGGAAACCGCTGAGTCAGAACGAGGTGTTCAGTTTTAATTTGGCATGTTAATTGGGTGAGCCAAAGGGGTGTTTTGATTGCTGGGCCTTGGTAGTCAGCCTCAGGAGGAGGAAGTGGCCAGATAAAGGACTGGACCTGAAGGCTAGCTTTAGGGACTCAGTCTAAGGGGTTTTAGCAAGGCAGAGGGGAAGGGGAGTAGGGCTAGGCCTGCCAGCGCCATGTTTGCCATGCTCAGGCTGGCTGGAGAAGGAAACTGGATTGTTCTGCAAGTACTTGGCACAATGTGTGGCACACTGCAGATTTATGACAGAAAAGAGGGAGGGTAAAGTGCGCTACTGTGTAGCAAGGACAGGAACAGCAGAGCAAGGGCTGCTTGAGGCACTCGGCTAAGCTTTGACCCACCTTTTTCGGATAGAGACAAATACAGTGGGAAGCAGGGGCTGTGGACGGTGGGAAAGAGGAGGAAGGACAACTTGCTAAGATATCCAAGGGCTGGCAGAAAGAAGAAGCTCATGGTACCCAAGCCGGGAGCAGCCCTCGGCGCCCCTGTGGCTGCTTTAGTCCCGACACCCACGTGTTTTCACAGTCCTCTTCTTGGGGTCCCTCTTTCCCTCTCTTTTGCCTGCCTGAGTGGATGTGGAGCTGAAGGGTGTCCCGCACTATTATAACAAACCCAAGGCCCATTTACACTCTACGCAGCCCTGTCTCCTGGAGCACGAGGGCTTGAGGTGCTCTTAGCTCGTTTCTGAAAGCTAGAGCAGTGCCTACTCAGGACATGCTCACCCACATGGACAGCAGCACACAATACTGCCCATGTGACTAGGTATCACGGAGTATTAATGTTTCCATTCTCAGTCCCACTCCTTTGGTTGCCTCAGGTTTATGTCTGAATGTAAAGAAACATTCAATTTAACATGTAAGTTTTCGGGAGTAATATTTATATAAACAAGCACACTATTTTCTAAGTAGGTGCATACTAACAGTACACTCTCATGGCTTATAATTTAAAATAAAACAGACATTTCTCACATAACTAAAAAAAAATTTATGAAAACAATGCAAGTGGGGTTTCTAAAAGACCATGGAAGACCTACCACAGTTGATAAGAAAAACTTGCACAATAGTGTGCACCTGTGACGCATGCTTGCTTCCTGTGGGAGAGCTAGGGAGGGGTGTCCAGCCAGCTTTGGTCTTGGGGCAAAGCCGGGCTCTGTTAGACTGCACATGTGGTTATCCCCGAGTCCACTCTCAGCACTACAGGCTAACTAAAGCTGCGGTCACCCAGCCAGTGAGTGGAGGAGGAAAGAGAAGAAGACTGAATAAGAGACGTGAGAGACACAAAGGACTCCAGAGTCAGGGCCAACCAAAGGTACTGGTTGTGGGGCATGGGAGGCAAAAAGACAGTGAGGAACAATCTGATGCTAAAAAGAGACCGGGAAGACAGAGACTAGATTTTTGGAAGGCTCCCATACCATTAGAAAGACCACAAAATTCATCCCTCAAAGGAGTGCGCTGCTGTGAATGGCAGGGGTAGGGTGAGCACCCAGGCCTTTCCCCCTGTAGTCAAGCCACCATTGGGACAGTACCGCAGCAATCCTGCTCTGGCCACTGACCTTTATGTCACATGGTCAGTGCATAGTGAACATATGTCCCATTCTATGTAATATCAGAAGACAGGCTCATTAACAGAAGCCTGAAATGGGAAACCTGAGATGCTAGTCTCCAACTGTGGCACTTCTCCTGTGTACCTTTACTTCCGTCCACTATTACAGGGTGTCAAGTGTTCTGCTGAACACAAATGCTCTGTTCTTTCTTGGAGTAGCAAGGCAGTCAGAATGACAGTGCTGAATTAATTCCTCATTTGCTGGCTGAAAGAAACTCAAAGCTAGATTGCCAAAGGGCAAAACAGAGAGAGTGGCACTATATATCTGAGCTTTTATATGTGTCCATCTGATGACTGTGTGCGTGTCTGCATTATGCTGGAGACCTAACCGCCATCTCAGTAATTTACAGAGTCCTTTGGAAGTATTACAAAGATAGCTGGAAATTTTAGAAATTCTAAACGGACTCATGGATAGATTCCTGTGAAAAAAAGAAGAGCATGCCTCCTAGGAAATCCTCCATCAGAGGCTTGCCTGACAAAGCTGCCACCTGACACAGGTTGCCAGCACTGACTGTGACCAAGGCTGCCAAGATGAAACCTCAGGTGTCCCACCAGTTGCTTTCACTGGAGGCACCACTATTTTGGTGTGCAGAGTGACTTTTGTGTGCTGGTTTCCCCTGTGATTAGTTGACACCCATTGGCTAGAATAATGCCTGCTCCAAGTCTGTCCTGCTCATAATTGGACCACCAAACCATCCACTAGCCATGCATAACCAGTTTCCATCCATATATAAACACCAGTTAATCCTTACAACTACAACTTGGCTGAACACACAGGTTCTCTAGTGTCTGCTAATTGTATTCAAGTTTTTGTTTTATTGCATAGATTTTAAAATTTGTATGTGTTGAAGCAGGATTCTAAGTGTCCTATAAGAAGTACTAATATTTTGCTTGAATTTTGGATATATTATTCCTAAGGAACACATATTTTCTCCTTCAAAATACTTTCCAACCTACCAAGAAACTACCATGAGCATGACAGGTTATTTGACTCAACAACTCAGCTTGAATTCGTGAAGGCCAGAAGCTAGGGTATGCCCGGGAAACAAACGCCTGATTCCCACAGGCAATTTAGCATAAGACTTTCGTTCATGACTACACAGAAACACTCCCGCCCGCCCAGAGAAGGGGAGGTAGGGAGGCTTTTAAGTCTTATATTCAGCTCTAGAAAAAATTAACAGCAGGAATTGAGTAAATGTTCCCTTAGATACTGTGGGTGCTAAGTCAAGGGAGACGATGCACTCTGCCTTTAACAGGCTGGCAGACCCTGTGCAAAGGAGGCAGGAAGCCTTGCTGCTGCTGATCACTGAAAGGCTACATGGTGATTTCACAGTCGAACTGTCTGATGGCAAGCAGATTATCAGAACAATTGAACTTTCCCCTAGAACTTTCAAATACATGACACTAAACATGAAGAAACAGTGTCTGAAGTGAGCTGGGTCTCACAGCTTCATGGCTTCCAAGAGCTGTGGTTTCTAGGTGTGGTTTCAATGGTAGGGTTAAGTGTGGCCAGGCCCTCCAGCTGTAGAATTCTGCTACTACAATTCCTCACCACACATACAAAGACTCTTCTACTTATCGAGGAGGAACACATTTCATTTCTCATCCAGACATATCGCTGATAATGCCATCTTACTTACTTTCTAATTTGCTGAAATACAATTTGCAAATGGCAGGATGACTGTCCTGTAGCTGGTGTGGCAGGCCCAGACAGGCTCTGGGGAGTGACCAGGCAGCTGTCAGTCTCTGCCTCACACACCAGGCCCATGACGGTCTTGAACAGAAGAGTCTTAGGTTACACGGAACAATAATGGCCCTGTCTTACTGAACCACTCACCGCCACCACTGACCTATCAATGAAAACCTCATTCTCACCGGAAGCTTGTAATTCTTGGCCAAGGACCATGCAAAAATGGGGGTAGAACAGGGTTATTTAAGTTCAGATCCATTTCCTGATCCAAACCAACACCCAGTGTTGTGTCTAACTCTGGAAGACCGAGAGACAACAAATGCAAGGACAGAAGCAAACACCAAGTGAAGCCGCTTGCCAAGCTGGAGAGAGCAGTGGCCCAAATAACTCACTCCAGGAGCACTATGGCTCCGTCCAGTGCCTTTTAGCCCTGCTCTTTTAGAAACTGAACTGTCACGGAAGCCTGGCTCTGCAGACCTTGCCTCTTTTCTAACAACAGTAACACCCACAAGGTTATGACCTCGCACTGGAACACTGCTCTCTCTTCCTCAAGGGGGAGGGAGGAGCTCACCTTCTCTGCCACTTCCATGAGTAATGAAGATGTGCCTGACAGTCCCAGGGTGTCAGGAAAGGCCAAGAGCTCTTATTTGCTACATGACTTTGGTAGTGTTTTCTTTTTGCGCCCAGAGTTGACCATATCTTCAGTTTTTTCTTTTCTTTTGTTTTTTTTGAGACAGAGCTTCTCAGTATAACAAGCCCTGGCTGTCCTGGACTCACTTTGTAGACCAGGCTGGCCTTGAACTCATAGATATCCACCTGCCTCTGCCTCCAGAGTGCTGGGATTAATGGCATGTGCCACTACGCATGGCTCCTCAGTACTTTTTACGGAACTACTTAATAGATGCCAAAAAGTATAGGTCAAACATAGTATTCAACATAAAGGTTTAGCGATAAAAAAGATCAGGTTGGTGAGATGGCAGGAAGAAACACTGCCACGCCATGAGCTCAATCCTTGGAACAAACAACCAACTAGCAGGGGAGAGTGGACCCCCCCCCCCAGTTGTCCTTTGACCTGCACATGCATGCCTGTATCTTATCCCCCATTTCCTCTCTCTGTGGACATATACATAAAGAAATACTTCTAGGGATTTGATACCTGGGAAACTACCCAGGAAGAAGGTACTATAAGCAAACACATTCAGGCAATAGTAAGTGAACTTAGTGCCTTTAGAGAGTGGGGAGAATTCAAGAGCACATGAATTTAGGAGGGAAAAGTGGTAGAGAAGATGGGAGGAACAGCAGGGAGAGACTGGATTAAAAACATTATATTTATGCATAAAATTCTCAAAAAAATAATATGGGTTTTTTTCAATGTAAAAAAAATCCTGATCATCAAATGGTAGCTGCCTTGTAGGGACATTTTTAGGTGCCTGCATCTGCTAACTGGCCAACTCAGCTGGGACACAGCGTTGCACCTGTCAGGAGGCAGCACACATCAACAAAGGAGTTTCACTCAGCCACTAATCTGATGGAGAAAAACCCAACGGAGGGAGCAGGAGAGAAAGGAGAAGAGGATGGAGCCGGCAAGGAGTCCACAGGCTGCTTCACAAAGTGGGCCCTGGCCATAGCGGGCAGGGTTCAACCATCCTCAAGTAGTCGGCAAGCATGTACTGGAAGGATCTTAGGGACTATGTAGCTCCGTAGCACAGGACACATTTTTTTTTTTGTTTGTTTGTTGTTGTTTTGAAAAATAAAATAATTCATATTACATCTCATTTGCTATCCCAACCCATGCATCCTCCCATTCCTCCCTCCCTCCCGCTTTCACCCCATTCCCCTTCCCTATGACTGTGACTGAGGGGGACCTCCTCCCCTCGTATATGCTCATAGGGTATCAAGTCTCTTCTTGGTAACCTGCTATCCTCCAAGTGCCATCGGGCCTCCCGATCAAGGGGACGTGGTCAAATATGGGGCACCAGAGTTTGTGTGAAAGTCAGTCCCCAGTCTCCACTTAACTGTGGAGAATGTTCTAGGACACATATTTTAACTCACTTACAAGAAGTACTTCTCTAAAAATTATAGCATTTCATGTAGAAATGCACACTAAAAAAGAAACTGTCATCTGCAGTGACTATGAAAATGCAGACCAACCCACTAAGAGCTACACAACACAACTAGGATTTGGCTAGAATTCAAGAAGGCTGATAACACTAAGTGCTGTGGAAGGCATGGGGCACTGGCACTTCCACATGGTGAGAATGCAAAGTGGTGCAATCATTTGTGGGCAACAGTTTGGTCATTTCTTACCACATCATTCCATAATACCCCTCCTAATGAAAAAAAAACTCACAAATTTACTCTGAGAACTGTGCTAAACATTTGTAGTTTACAATCATTCCCAAGTACAGCAACCAAAATGCCTATCACCAACAGAACGGATGAACACCCCGTACAGCCATACAATGGAATACTCCGCAGCAATGAAAGGGCCAAGTGACGTTTGCATCAGCCAGAGTGATGAACTGCAAAACCATTATGCTAGATAAAATAGAAGCCATCATACTGTTGATTCCATTTATGTGTCACTATGGGGCAGACTAGACTGTAGGAAGTTGCAGGCTGAGTGCTGAGAGTGGGGATCCACCACGGACTAGCGATCGGCTGTCTGAAATGCTGACTTGGTTGGGGAGACAGTTTATAAGAGAGCACAACAGACAGAACCAGAGTTCTGTACGGCACATTACCATTTCCTTTTTTAAAAAAGTGCTGGATATCAAAATAATTCAATGGCTTGATTTTAGCATCCAAGGACAAATCTCATCTGTTTAGTTTCCTACTCATTTATCAGAGACAATGCAGGCCTCATTGTTCAAGTAATTCTCCGAAGCTTAAGAAGCCCCAGATCACGACGCTGGATTATCATTTGCTTTTATGTTTCATGTGAATTGAATGCCTGTGAGGAAGAGACGCAACTGACTGCAACCAGATGGCTGATGTCAGCTAAGCATGGTGCGGTACCTACGGGGGAGGCCGGTGGCTTCTGACTGCCATGGAGGCTGAGTTTTGTCCACATCTACTCTACTCATTAAGGAAAGACCATCCTTAGGCTCATGTGACTTTATGGGAGGACAGCAAACTGGACTGTCTACCAGACAGTTGTAACTGTGGTCAATTACTGTTCTTAACTGTCTGCCCTTCAGTCACACAGGAGCGGAACCCTTGCTCCTGCTTAGTTAGCTGTTGCTTGTTTGCTCTCTTGGTGAGTTTCTGTATCAGCCAAATGTGAGGGACGCAAGGTCCTGGCAAAGCCTCTGTGTCGCAGCTAAAATGGCATCATGAAGGTAATATCACACTTCTGAGTGTTTAGGAGTGACTCATTGTGAGGGAACAGGAGGAACCTCAACTTTCCCTGTGGTCATGGCTGCCTTCTTTTACATCCTCTTATGAACACAGCAAGGCTCTTAACTGTTAATGAGTTAGTCTTTTCCTTACTGTCGGTTAGGCAGATTCAAGATTCAGGCAGATCTGGGTTATAATGCACTAACTTCTTCAAGCTCCAAGGGCTTCAGCGTCTCTGTCCATAATGTGGGGCCACAGATACCTTGACAAGCATTAGGGAGAAAATGTATTTGTCTGGTTACAGTGCTCACCACAAAGGACATGCTGTCATTATTTTCTCTAGAACCACTTTTCCAAAGTAATATAGAGCATGAAGTCTAGCTTCAGGAATGGGGCACACTTCTTCCATGTTGTGTGGCAGGCCACGGAGCTCTGACAGACCACCATGTGCAGCCACAGCCCTTTCTGGAGCTCCCTCCTCTCCTGAGAGTCAATGGTGCTAAAAAGGCCATGCACGGGCTGAGCTGCTCAGCAGTCACAGGTGCTTGTCTCTGCTGCAGATGACTTGAGTTTGGTTTCCAGTGTCTGTATCAGGCACCTCACACCCTTCTGTAACCCTAACTCCAGGGGACCTAATGTCACCAAAGTCGCATACATGTCACCTTCATCCATGATGATATACATAATAAAAAATTTAAAACTGCCCAGATGTGAGCTGAACAAGGATGCCATCGATGGACATGCCGAGCTGGATGAGGAAAAGCCCAGGAGGCCTCAGGACGGCAGAAAGAACTCTGTGTAGAACCCTACATACACACACGTGATAACAATTAGTGAACACGAAGCATCCATGAGCTTGAAGGACAGTGGGGAGGGGTCTATGGGAAAGTTTGGAGGGAGGAAAGGAAAGAGACAAAGGCGATTATACAACAATCTCAAAAATTCAAGAGAAGAAAAGCTAAAAACCACAGCTACGTATCAGAAACAGTACATTTACAGATTCAGTTACAGCAGCAGCAATGTAAGCCCCATTACATGATGCCTACAGAACAGCAACTCTGTGTTCTGGTCAGCAAAGATGGCCTAGTAAATACACACAGACAGCTACAGAACAGTAACCAGTTCATCACCAAGTGTACTCAAGTCTCAGCAGCTAAGACTGCAGTCAAGACACACTACACACTCTGAACAATTGACAGGCTATTACTCAGTTAAATAAACAGACCTACTCAATAATAAGCTATAAAGACAGAATCAGCTCTCCATTTTAAATACAGATTAAGAGCCGGGCAGTGGTGGCACACGCCGCCTTTAATCCCAGCACTTGGGAGGCTGAGGTAGGAGGAGCTCTGTGAGTTCAAGGACAGGCTGGTCTACAGAGCAAGTTCCAGTACAGCCAGGGCTACACAGAGAAACCCTGTCTCAAGTCCTCCAAAAACCCAAACCCGGAACGAACCTGTAGTTCTAAAGTCCCTTCACAAGTCCCCTCTAACAAATCCAGCACCAACAGCCAATATCCTCCTGTTTTGCTCCACATGTCAGACTGTGAAGAAGGCACACTCTAGCGGTACTTTTAGGACCTTCTGTGAAAACACTGTTAGTGCTGTGGTTTGAAATGACTTGCTCCCCCCAGGCTCGTGTTTGGTCCCTAGCTGGTGATGTTCTGGAAACTTTGTGGAGTAGGGCCTAGCTGGTGGAAACGGTGAATAAGGATGAGCCTTTCAGGGTTGTGACTGACCTTGGCTCTTGCCGTGCCTTCTGCTTCCTGGTTAGCCATGAGTGGAACGACCTCTGCCACACTGCTGCCATAAGATGAAGCCTTCTGTGCGGCTCTCCTGGCCCCCATGGGCTGACACCCTCTAGCAATCACTGCAGTTAGGAAGAGCAGATGCACCCGAGGCTACTTCATCCTTACACGTGACTCAGGGGGGAAGACCCCAGTATGAAGTCTGGAGGTGGATGCCAACGATGACAAAAGGTGCTCTGCTCATGGGAACTGAGAACTCAGGCAAGCCTCACTGCGTACCACTCACTCACCATGGCTTCCAACAACACTTTCACCTCATGTGAGAGGTGAACCTGGTCCAAGTTGACCCTTTCCCGACTATATTTAGGAAATATGGCCTTTACTGACTGGAGTTAGCATGAGATGCCTGGGATACACTGCCAGGCAAGGCCCTATGGAATGGAGGAGAAAAGGAAGAAAGAAAGAAAGAAAGAATGAGTCAGTGAATCTTGGTCTCTGCATTCAAAAAGTGGTAGGAAATAATGTGCAAAACTGAAAACTTTCAAGTATTCATAAGATATTAAAAAATCATTTAAAACAAATGGTTTGACAGCTGCAAATGCAGGGTAACACCTAGCTGAATTACAGAAACAGTGTGGATAATTACTTTTCTGAACGTGAGGCCCTGTGGGCCAAGGTCCTGTCTGAATTTCCCTGCAGCACAGTTACCATGCAAGGGGGCACATCCTGTCATCACATCAACCTCAGTCTCTTTGTCATCCGCATCAGTCAGGAGGATGGGAGATGTCCCAGGATCTAGCATATTCCTCCGAAGGACCTACATGTTAATTACTGCACTAATTATGGTTTGTGAATAACCAAATGAAGTGAGCATTCTATGGGAGGTACAGACACAAACCGAAGACTGAGAAAATACTAGTTACTGAAGTCGTCAGTGTACACTGACACACGGAATAGGTTCGGAAGAAGTAAGGCAGCAGGCTTGAAAAGACAAGCATCTGAAATAATTAGGGCTCCGCAAAGCAAAAAGAAATGCTATTTCTTAATGGCAAGTGCATTTAAACTGTTATCTGCAGATCTGAAGGTGAGCCTGCTTAATTCACTGCTGCTTCTTTTGTTATTAGGAAAACATAATTGTTGCAAATAATTAGCAGTAGAGTACATCACAGGCTGACAACAAAATTATAGAAATCTTCATATTCAGATCCGTCTAGCTGGCTATTAGGAAACCGTTTCTGATCATAACCCATTAGCTGAAGTGCCGTGAGTTCCTGATTGCCACCAAATAACCTCTGATATCTGACTAAGTTAACAGCCCCTATTTATCCAGAGTTTTCTTGACAGTAGAAATTGCTGAGGATTTTTACAGCTGCCACACAAAAGAACAGCATTCCACGTGTGCTCTTGGAAACTAGGTGGTACAATGATAGAAGTGTGGATTTTAACTACACCGTTAGTGTTAGCTGCCACATTCTGAAGATAAGCCTGAAGCAACCTTCCTGCTGCAGCACAACAGTGGCATCACCCAGTTCTCCCAGACTGGGCGCCACGTGGAGCACTGTAACTCGCATGCTCGGTCAAACTGGGCGCCATGTGGAACATGGTAACACGCATGCTAAGGTTTCTGGTCTTTCTTGTATGTAGCATTTCTTCTTTTCACAGCACCCACTTCTAGTGGTTTTCAGCACTTAATGATTGATATGTTTTTATTATTTAAAAAAAAAACCCACCTGTTTGTGAACCTGCTAAATGCAAGCTTTCTCTTGCTAAGTAACCTGCTTTAACTAGCCAACTAACATTTTGTGAGGAGGGGGGAAAAAGCAAAAGGATTTGGTTCTCTTTTAAAGAAAAAAAAAAAAAACCAAAACACCCTACACTCTCACGGGGATCTTCTGGGTTAGCCTCCTGTGCAAAGAGGCGAATCTAGAACTCTGCTGTGCTGGATTCCGCCTAGCTGCCCCAGCGCTACCAATAAGGCAGCAAATGGCCAGTCTGAGCAATCCAGCAATCTCACCGCTGCCCTTGAAGTTCCTCTTCAAGGCTTCAGCACATAGGGCTGAGCTGATGAATCCACAAAGCTTTATACTGCAACCCGTGAGAGATAACTTTGATTACTTTGGTAATTAATGATGCTGGAGAGTAATATGGATTTTCTGTTAGAATTTGAGTTTGAAGTTAATTAGTCTTCACGTTATGATTTGCTGATTAATTATGGATATTTAGTTATAAAGAGGGATGTTAATTATTAATCTCAAAAAATCATCTAGTGTAATTAACTAAAACTTTGACATCAGTTAAAATTCCCTTCGAGTATAACTTCTAAAATTATCAATTACCAGTGAAGAGAAGAGAGTGTGTGCCCCTGGGAAAGGGCTGTGTTCTCAGAACACACACTGACTAGAATAGCCAGTGGTGCACGGAGCCTGTACTTTTTCAGCACAAACCTGAGCCGTGCCCTCTTTGGTGGTCAATGCTCTCTAAGAACTCTATCACACAACATGTGTGCAAAACCGAGTCCAGGGTGAGGCCCGCCTGGTGGAGCGCCGCCGCTGCCCAAGCGTCTGGGCTGCCGAGCTCCCTGGGGCTTCCAGGCCTTCGCTATCTCTGCTGTACTGGGAAAGGCCTGAGCACCACTGCACATCTTTATTTTTGGCAGCAGCAGCTTTGGGGACTATCAAGACAATGCTGCGGCACAAGTGCTAATTAGTGCTTGCATTCACACAACTTAAAATCACCTTTGTGCTTCATTTCTTTCCCTTCATCTTTCCCCCATAATCTGTCAGTAACACATCTTTGCTACCAAAAAAGGGGAGGGGTATGCGATTAGGAAAAAAGGTTAAGGCCCAAAGCATCGCTGCACATCACTGTCCTGGAATCTCCCCGCAACAGACTCTGAACAGGGATCTGTTTACATTATCTCCAGATCATCTTGACAATATTTATTCTCTATTTACCTAAATGAGGCAATATGATGATATTTATTGCTCAGAATGGCTAAATATAGACTTTTCTTGAGCACGCAGTACCATAGTGGGAGGTTTTGCTCTAATCTACGTCTTTAAACTGACAGGCTGGAGAGTTCCTAATGAATGCTTCTTTTCATCTGGATGTCTGTGTGCATCTGACAGTATAAATATTTAGCAATATCGGAGTCAGCTTGTGATTTTACCCAGATGGACTGATTGATGCCTAGGCTTGAAGCTGCCAGAGACTCTCATGTGGTTATATAAGCCACTTCCCTCTTACTTCCTAAGAAGCAATTAGGTGGCCAAAGGCAGCAACCCCAAAATGGTGGAAATACTTCTCGTATCAGCTGACAACCCTGAGGGATAAATAAAATATGGTACTTAAATTATTACCACTTTACTTTCATGAATCACGGGATTAAAGCTTTCACTTTCAAAGTACATATAAATTGCAGGGTTTCTTATGTCTGTAATTTGCAAGAATCTAAGTTAAAATACCAGCTAATCAGTCAACTTGCATTCACCTTGGAAAAAGTACCACGCTTCCTTGTCATTTTTGTAAATTGCATGCCTAAGCACCAATGTTATTTTGAGAAGAAAAGTTGCTTGTTGTCAATAACATATATTACAGTCTAGTTAAAACAACATTTGTTAAGATTTAATCGCAAATGCAATCCCCTTTTAAAGTTTAGACAGAATGCTCACAGAAATTCAAAGGACAGATAATAAATCATGTTCCTCATCTTGGGTGTGAATGAGGCAGGTCTGACTCACTCAGGCATGTCATTTTAACAACGAATGGTATAAATTCTTTCCTGTGAAACAATGAGGGCTCCACACACACTCAGGAGCTGCTAGGTGACACTACTCTCCACCTCTAAATCATATTTCTCCCTATCAACATTGTTTTCTTCTATGTAAATCACAGAGAAAACGAAACCACAGGATTACACCATTTTTCTCATTTCTGCTGTAATTCATCTGCAAAGGTTGGAAAGGTCCTGCTAAAAGCTAGCAAGGGCTGTTAGCATGCCCCCGCCCTCTGCGTTAGTCCCCTGTGCTCCCTTGCCTCAGCAGCAGATTCCTGGAACAGTTATGTCAGGCACCTTTAAGCATGCTGCTTTGGTATCAGCAGGAGTCCTGCATTTCTGCCATGTGGTCACTCCCCCACCATCCCCAGGTCCCACCACTTCCGGTTGCTTTGTTTTCCGTGAACTCATTCCTATCTTTGTATAACCCATGCAATAACCCAGAAGAAAGGGCAGGCAAGACATTATTCTTCTTGACACAGATACCTACGGACCCTGCCTACTGTGATTCCTTGCCCTATTACAAGACATCTCAGCTAACAAAAGCCCAGAAGCCAAGAACTGGCCCTGAGAATGTACTCAGGGCTGAGGGGATGTGCTGCCTCCTGTTGATCGATCACACACACACACACACACACACACACACGCACGCACGCACGCACGCACGCATGCACACACACATTTGCGTGCACACATACATGTACACACACACACGCGTGCGCGCACACACTCCCAGGACAAGCTATCCAGCTGTAACGGACAGTGGCTTTAGGCCCAGTACTTATCAGTCACTATTCCTTCCTGTGCCTGGTGGTTTTGTACCTTCAAAAAAATTGTTCTACGCCGGCCAGTTGTCAGATAAAAATATCCATCTTTATATGTTTACTGTGTGATTAATAATGACTTGCTTATTGCAAAGATGCAGGCTGCTGGTACTTATCTGTCTGCTCCACAGCACTGCAGGGAACACTGTTATACCACCGCTTGCTTCCTTTCCTTTTATGAGAGGTAAGGCCAAACAGCCACAACGGCAGGAGAAGGCAAGACGTCACTTCTAGAACACAGCGGGCATCTACCTGTCTCATGTTATAGAAAGCAGCTCTCTGCTCAGCAGCACATCCAGCACTTGGTAAACGGGCAACAAAACGGTATCAGAAGAAAAGCTTTTGGGCCAAGCAAACACATTAGTGCTAACCATGCAAAGGGGTGTGGCCCACAGCTTAATCTCCTCACAATGAGCTGTTCTAGATGACAGATGGGGTGTGCACACAACCTCAAGTGCAGAGCTGCCATCTTTCTGCCGTGACTGCTCTTACTGCTGCTGTGATGTAGAACAGCGACTACACTTAACGTGCACATCAACGGCTGCTGCTGTTCACCTGGAGTTACGAGGAAGAAAAGAGCAGATCAACACAGAACTGCAAGTGTGTACATTAACCTTCCACGTGTCAGCTTCCACCAAGATGATGTATAGACACATCTCTGAATTGTTTCCCCATCTATACAACAGTACCAACAGCCAAAGTGTGTGTGATGGAGTGATGATAAAACACACACAATTATGAACCTGAAAGTATACACAGCTATGGTTCTACTAATGAACTGAATCCTTGAAAATAGCCAACATGGTTCACCAATGAGGTTCTCTCCTCCTTTAAAAAAGAGTCCTCAAAGACTTAGCACAGAACAAGAGAGGGAACAACTCTGACTGGCCTCCAACACAAAGCTAAGCCCAAGCAGGATATTCTGTAAACTGCTTGTGCAGACCCCATAAACACACATGGAAACGCCTTTAGCAGCTGGTCAGCCTTCAGTTTCCCTCTCTGTCTCTGTCTCCCTCCCCCTACCCCCTCAACAGTGACTTCCGTGTGAAACGCAGCTGGGTCCCATAAGGCTAAGGGCCATTGACTATCATCTGCAAGTTAGTAAGATGAACTTGTATCGGGATTGTGGAAATATACTTTGACTGGTCATTAAAGCTCTTACCTACATTGGACGAATATGAAGAAAATAGGAAAATAAAACAGTTTCATCATAAATATTCATCACCAACTTGAACAGGATTCTTTCTCAGAGGTTTGGGACAGGAGACAGGAAGAGGCCACAATTTCTTACCGCTCTGCTTCTTTTAAAGGTGGCATGTCCCACGGGAAGCCATCCACAGAAAAACTAAAGACAGAAAATTCTCTTTTTCCAGAACAAGTTTTGGAGACTCTGATTAGCTCTCCTGCCGAGGAGTGAGGTACTCACTGTGCTTTGCCGAGGGGCCGCCGCTATGATTAACACCATTTGTCTGAATCATTATTCTGCACCTTGGTTCAGCAAACACTATGAAGATGGCACAGTAATAAATGACCGCGGGATTCTTCCCTGCTTTGGCCTCGTTTTATCTGCCACCTCTCCACAGTCAGCTCCATCTTTCTGAACCTCTCTGAATCCCCAAAAGGGATGGGGTGTCTATTTGTTTTCCACTAGGTTACCACTCTGTCTATTGTTGTTTGCACTAAAGGGCACAGATTCAATTCATTCTTGTGACATAAAAGCACTGATACAGTAAATTTTTTGCCCAGGAGAAAACAAAAACAAAGTTGCTGAATATCAAGTAAGATTGGAAGCATGAGCACACATGTGAGAGGCTTTCTGACAGCCTTGGTTAGCATGAGCACACATGTGAGAGGCTTTCTGACAGCCTTGGTTAGCATGAGCACACATGTGAGAGGCTTTCTGACAGCCTTGGTTAGCTAATGGCGGGTTCCATGCGTCTAGTGTTGAGCACAAGCACACATGTGAGAGGCTTTCTGACAGCCTTGGTTAGCCAATGGTGGGTTCCATGCGTCTAGTGTTGAGCACAAGCACACATGTGAGAGGCTTCTGACAGCCTTGGTTAGCTAATGGCGGGTTCCCCATGAGTCTAGTGTTGATGAAGACACCAGCACACTCAACACAGACAAAGCTTTTTCACACATGTGCGGGATGAAGGCTAATCCAGCAAGCCGACCTGACCACAGGCTGGGCTCTGTACATCCACTCAGATGATAGAGAGAACTCTGGAGGTAACTGGTCAACAGCTTTCACTCTTCCCACCCCAGGCTGAGGAACAATTGGCAGTTGTTGATGGCTGCTGGCGGAGGGAGAGTGTTTTCTTCAGGGAGATGGTCACTGGTTGCTTGGCCATGTTCTATAGAAGGCCCTATAACACACACAGATTAATAAGTAATACTGATTCACACACATACACACATACACACATACACACACACACACACACACACACACACACACACACTTTTTTAAAGAGACAATAAAGTTGGGACAGGACTGTTGTAGATGGGGACTTGGGAACAGGTGGAGGAGGGGAGTGAAAAGGGGATACGATCAAAATACACTGTATACATGCATTGAATTCTCAAAAAATAAACCAAAAGTATATTAAGATTGCAGCTTTTAAATAAGTAAAGCATGAAAGCGTGCGTGCTTCTCTTCTGCACATTGTTATGATCATGTAAACTCACACAGCCATTGTGAAAAGATTTAAAAAGAGGTCTAGCACAGGATCCAGGCCTACTGCCGGGTACACCTGAAGTGATAAAGCACATGTGCCAAAGAGCCCTTTGTACTTGCATATGTATTGTGCATTATTCACTATGGCTAAGAAATGGAAACAAGTGAGATGCTCATCGCTCACTAGACTGGATCAGCAACAGTGGTCCAGGGACATGATGGAATACTACTCAGCCATCAAAAGAACAAAGTCCCGTCATGTGTGAAAACATGGCTGGAGGTGGAGATTACTTTATTTAATGAATTAAAGCAGTGATAGAAGAAGTGTGTGGCTTCACCATTAGGTAAACCTAAAGCAGCTTGGGGTGTGTGAGTGCCTGTAAAATGCTGTGGACGGTGGGGGAGGGAGGGGTGTGCAAAGGTTGACCAACGGGTACTAAGGTAAGGTTAGAATGGGAATAAGGAGTCCTGGTGTGGATGCCGGGCATGGTGGTGCACGCCTTTAATCCCAGCACTCTGGAGGCAGAGGCTGGTGGATCGATGTGAGTTCGAGGCTAGCCTGGTTTACAAAGTGAGTCTAGGACAGCCAAGGCTACACAGGGAAACCCTATCTGGAAAAAAAACAACAACCCAAAAAAACAAAAAACCAAGGGGAGGAGGAAGAAGTCCTGGTGTGGCAGCACACAGCAGTGAGGCAACAGGTAAGGATAACGTACTACGCCTTTGTAAAGCTGGAACTGTTGTTTACCATGGAGTAGAAAAATGTTTGAGGAGGCAGATGTTTACCCTGATTTGACTCCCTACATGTAAGGAAACATCACACACCCCACAAATGTGGATGTTTTTAACATACAAGCTGTCCAAACACCAAGGAATTCTGTGGAGAATCACACTGGTGAGCTGTAGTGAGCAGCTAACAAGAACAAAAGAGAAAGGAGAGTAATAAGTCAAGAGCAGGTGCCAGATGGACCTCTACAAGTTGGCGTCCACACTGCTCACTTCCTTAGTTCTTGGGGTGGGGATGGCACCGCAGTAAGTCATTACACCTGCTCACAGCCTGTGGGTGCGATCCTCTGTACACAGGACATACCACAGACCTTACAGTGGATCACAAAGCTCACCGAGGCATCCAGAGGGCGACTCCAGCAGTTGCTACTTCCATTGTGGCTGTCACTGTGGAATCTTGTGCTCTAAGCTATGTAAACTCCACATCTAAGGGAGAGGCTGAACTATGTAAATGCCCTCACAGAGCTTGCTTAGCAGTAACTTTCCTTTGCCAAGGGTAACACATTTCCTAGCGAGGCTGCTAAAAAGTGCCAAATACTGCAAACCCCGAAGATTATTGCCAAGTACCTTCTAACTTTGGGTCCAAGCCTTAACAAATGCTTAATACACAGTGAATCTGAAACGCAGTAATTGCTCACAGTTCTTGGAACATTACCTTGTGTACTATTCTGGTTATTATGGAAATACTCTATATTTGTGCCAGAAGTTAAGAAGTTATCACTTGAAAATCACTGGCTAATCTAGCCTGTGCTAAGATGGATTTTTAATGAAAGTTTAATGAATGATAAA
The DNA here is from genome assembly GCF_964271855.1 of Acomys minous. Classification (NCBI taxonomy): domain Eukaryota; kingdom Metazoa; phylum Chordata; class Mammalia; order Rodentia; family Muridae; genus Acomys; species Acomys minous. The sequence goes on along the minus strand of NC_140486.1, from coordinate 4,938,306 downwards.
TACTCGTTTCTTGATAAATGTTTAATTATGCCAATAATTACCAACTGCTGAAAACTACTGTTGTGTTAATAATGGCATCTTAGTACACATGCAGTTCCATGAGTCATGGTGCTGTTAAAGATCAGAGCTCCATCTGTCTATGCAAACTAGCAAAACAAAAGTCTAATTAATATTTTGATAAATTTCCTCCATACTCTAACAACTACGAGTATCCTGGTCTCTTAAAAAGAAGAATCCACTTTCTATCCCACGAGAAAAGAAAAAAGAAAAAACAAACAAAAACAAAAACAAAAGGCAAAACAAAACTGTGCAGAACCACTCTGGGACTAGCATATGTCAGCATCAGTCAAGCAAACAAACAAACAGTGTACACTGTTGCCATCCCTTGTGACATTGCCGCTCTACACTGTCATTTTAATGACTGCTTTCATATGATCTGAAGCTATGTTAAAATGACCCTTAGACCATCCCACAGCATAGGAGCCTCACCTTCCCCTACTAGCTGCTTGCCCCGAGCCTTAGGAGGAGAGCTATAGTCTTCTCTGTCCTTACAAGCACACAGAGCTTATGGAAGAGTGAGCTGTGCCTGTCTGTAGCTGAGCATGCCACTTTCCAGGTGTGCAACCCAGGGCTCTAGAGTTAAACTGATGCTGAATTACTGAGGGCCATTAAGACAGTGAGCTGCTCTAGGGAAGACAAGTACCCCTGTTTTGGGTAGAGAGGACAGATCCTCTGTGGTAACAGACATGTAAACAACCAAGCTCCTATGTGTAAGGGTGGGGGCAGAAGGAAGGGGGAGTACCATGGGGGGGGCAGGAGGAAGGGAGAGTTCCATGGGGGGGGGCAGGAGGAAGGGAGAGTTCCATGGGGGGGGCAGGAGGAAGGGAGAGTTCCATGGGGGGGCAGGAGGAAGGGAGAGTTCCATGGGGGGGCAGGAGGAAGGGAGAGTTCCATGGGGGGGCAGGAGGAAGGGAGAGTTCCATGGGGGGGCAGGAGAAGGGAGAGTTCCATGGGGGGGGTAGGAGGAAGGGAGAGTTCCATGGGGGGGGGCAGGAGGAAGGGAGAGTTCCATGGGGGGGCAGGAGGAAGGGAGAGTTCCATGGGGGGGCAGGAGGAAGGGAGAGTTCCATGGGGGGGCAGGAGAAGGGAGAGTTCCATGGGGGGGGTAGGAGGAAGGGAGAGTTCCATGGGGGGGCAGGAGAAGGGAGAGTTCCATGGGGGGGGTAGGAGGAAGGGAGAGTTCCATGGGGGGGCAGGAGGAAGGGAGAGTTCCATGGGGGGGCAGGAGAAGGGAGAGTTCCATGGGGGGGGTAGGAGGAAGGGAGAGTTCCATGGGGGGGGGCAGGAGGAAGGGAGAGTTCCATGGGGGGGGGTAGGGAAGGGAGAGTTCCATGGGGGGGGGTAGGAGGAAGGGAGAGTTCCATGGGGGGGGGGTAGGAGGAAGGGAGAGTTCCATGGGGGGGGGCAGGAGGAAGGGAGAGTTCCATGGGGGGGGGTAGGAGGAAGGGAGAGTTCCATGGGGGGGGGCAGGAGGAAGGGAGAGTTCCATGGGGGGGGTAGGAGGAAGGGAGAGTTCCATGGGGGGGGCAGGAGAAGGGAGAGTTCCATGGGGGGGGGTAGGAGGAAGGGAGAGTTCCATGGGGGGGCAGGAGGAAGGGAGAGTTCCATGGGGGGGGGCAGGAGAAGGGAGAGTTCCATGGGGGGGGGTAGGAGGAAGGGAGAGTTCCATGGGGGGGCAGGAGGAAGGGAGAGTTCCATGGGGGGGCAGGAGGAAGGGAGAGTTCCATGGGGGGGCAGGAGAAGGGAGAGTTCCATGGGGGGGGTAGGAGGAAGGGAGAGTTCCATGGGGGGGGGCAGGAGGAAGGGAGAGTTCCATGGGGGGGCAGGAGGAAGGGAGAGTTCCATGGGGGGGCAGGAGAAGGGAGAGTTCCATGGGGGGGGGTAGGAGGAAGGGAGAGTTCCATGGGGGGGGCAGGAGGAAGGGAGAGTTCCATGGGGGGGGCAGGAGGAAGGGAGAGTTCCATGGGGGGGGGCAGGAGGAAGGGAGAGTTCCATGGGGGGGGTAGGAGGAAGGGAGAGTTCCATGGGGGGGGGCAGGAGGAAGGGAGAGTTCCATGGGGGGGGCAGGAGGAAGGGAGAGTTCCATGGGGGGGGCAGGAGGAAGGGAGAGTTCCATGGGGGGGGCAGGAGGAAGGGAGAGTTCCATGGGGGGGGCAGGAGGAAGGGAGAGTTCCATGGGGGGGGGGGCAGGAGGAAGGGAGAGTTCCATGGGGGGGGTAGGAGGAAGGGAGAGTTCCATGGGGGGGGGCAGGAGAAGGGAGAGTTCCATGGGGGGGGCAGGAGGAAGGGAGAGTTCCATGGGGGGGGTAGGAGGAAGGGAGAGTTCCATGGGGGGGGGCAGGAGGAAGGGAGAGTTCCATGGGGGGGGCAGGAGGAAGGGAGAGTTCCATGGGGGGGCAGGAGAAGGGAGAGTTCCATGGGGAGGCAGGAGGAAGGGGGAGTTCCATGGGGGGGGTAGGAGGAAGGGAGAGTTCCATGGGGGGGGGCAGGAGGAAGGGAGAGTTCCATGGGGGGGGTAGGAGGAAGGGAGAGTTCCATGGGGGGGGCAGGAGGAAGGGAGAGTTCCATGGGGGGGGCAGGAGGAAGGGAGAGTTCCATGGGGGGGGGGTAGGAGGAAGGGAGAGTTCCATGGGGGGGGGCAGGAGGAAGGGAGAGTTCCATGGGGGGGGGCAGGAGGAAGGGAGAGTTCCATGGGGGGGGCAGGAGGAAGGGAGAGTTCCATGGGGGGGGGCAGGAGGAAGGGAGAGTTCCATGGGGGGGGGCAGGAGGAAGGGAGAGTTCCATGGGGGGGCAGGAGAAGGGAGAGTTCCATGGGGGGGCAGGAGGAAGGGAGAGTTCCATGGGGGGGGCAGGAGAAGGGAGAGTTCCATGGGGGGGCAGGAGGAAGGGAGAGTTCCATGGGGGGGGGCAGGAGGAAGGGAGAGTTCCATGGGGGGGCAGGAGAAGGGAGAGTTCCATGGGGGGGGTAGGAGAAGGGAGAGTTCCATGGGGGGGCAGGAGAAGGGAGAGTTCCATGGGGGGGCAGGAGGAAGGGAGAGTTCCATGGGGGGGCAGGAGGAAGGGAGAGTTCCATGGGGGGGCAGGAGAAGGGAGAGTTCCATGGGGGGGCAGGAGGAAGGGAGAGTTCCATGGGGGGGGCAGGAGGAAGGGAGAGTTCCATGGGGGGGCAGGAGAAGGGAGAGTTCCATGGGGGGGCAGGAGGAAGGGAGAGTTCCATGGGGGGGCAGGAGGAAGGGAGAGTTCCATGGGGGGGCAGGAGAAGGGAGAGTTCCATGGGGGGGCAGGAGGAAGGGAGAGTTCCATGGGGGGGGGGCAGGAGGAAGGGAGAGTTCCATGGGGGGGCAGGAGAAGGGAGAGTTCCATGGGGGGGGCAGGGGAAGGGAGACTTCCATGGGGGGGCAGGAGAAGGGAGAGTTCCATGGGGGGGGGCAGGAGAAGGGAGAGTTCCATGGGGGGGGCAGGAGAAGGGAGAGTTCCATGGGGGGGGCAGGAGAAGGGAGAGTTCCATGGGGGGGGGCAGGAGAAGGGAGAGTTCCATGGGGGGGGGCAGGAGGAAGGGAGAGTTCCATGGGGGGGGGCAGGAGAAGGGAGAGTTCCATGGGGGGGGCAGGAGGAAGGGAGAGTTCCATGGGGGGGGCAGGAGGAAGGGAGAGTTCCATGGGGGGGGTAGGAGGAAGGGAGAGTTCCATGGGGGGGGTAGGAGGAAGGGAGAGTTCCATGGGGGGGTAGGAGGAAGGGAGAGTTCCATGGGGGGGGTAGGAGGAAGGGAGAGTTCCATGGGGGGGGGCAGGAGGAAGGGAGAGTTCCATGGGGGGGCAGGAGGAAGGGAGAGTTCCATGGGGGGGGGCAGGAGAAGGGAGAGTTCCATGGGGGGGGGCAGGAGGAAGGGAGAGTTCCATGGGGGGGGGGAGCAGGCAGGTAGGAAGCATCTCTAGGTGGCAGCCAGCAGAGTAGAGGCCTAGTTAGGTTCCCAAGGCTGCAGCAGCTCTTTAAACCCAGTTGCAGTTTGCTATAAGGCCCTTCCTTGTTCCTCGAGCACCACAAGGCCCTGTGGCACAGAGAACTGTCACCTCTGGCTGGAGTGGGAGACTAGGTTTTTCAAGCTCCCAAAGGGAAGGGGTGTTGGCCACTCAGCAATGCCTTGGCACCTACTGTCTCCTGGCATAGCATTCAGATAGAGGTAACTAACTGAGGTGACCATGTTTTGAATGCATCCAATATCTCCCTTTCAGCATCTTATTGGACCACAGAAATTAGAATAGTGTGGCTACAGAAGAGATACTAGGCTAATAGTCTACATTTATGATATCTCACATTTAAAGGCAGTTGAATCATGCAGACAGTTTCCAATTGTATTTTCAACATAATCTGTTTAAGCCTTAATTTAATCCACAATGCGAGCCATAGGTATGTAATCTCAATTCCTTATTAATCATGTATAACAACAACACATCATATTGATAATAGCATGCCATTTTCTCCAATTGACATTGTAAGACTTAGTGTGCAGTTATGATTGCTGCTGCATCACAGAACTTCATGGCTACAATTTTTAAATTTGCAACATGAAGTTTATAATTCAGATAGACTAACGAAGTTGGAATAATCACATTTTTTTCTGTCTACAAATATCTTTTGAGATAGAGTATGTTGAGATTTATTTTTGTTAGTTATTGGTATATCCATGCCTCCCTGAGTTTCTGAGGACCATCAGCATGCACTTTCCGTCGGAGGCTGGAGGGTGTCGGATCCCCTGGCACTGAAGTTAGAGACAGCTGTGAGCTACCGTGTGGTCCTCCTCGAGAGCAGCACGCGCACCCACCACTCCTTCCAGCACACCATGGGACTTTCAAGACTGTGACTCTAAGAACATTTATTTTGTGTAACTTTAATCTGACGAAGCTATCTTTAGAAAAGTGTTGTCGATATTTCATTGCTTCTATCTGCATATACATGGACTTTGCTGGTGACTGGACACACATGTAACTGTTACGACAGTCACCGGTGTGACATTTTAAGGCTTTCAGTATACTCAAGCACATATGTGCCCATGATGCTACATCCTGAAAAGGAAGACTGACTGCACTGAAAACATGCTTAGCTACAGTTTGCAAAGGTGTGTGACAGCACAGAAACCTTCTACAGTAGTGACCATGCGGAAGCCATAGGAATGGATGGCTCCACCATACACCCTGTGTACATGCAGAGACAGGCTGGGGGCAGCACACACGGCACCCATGTCACCATGCAGGAAGACCGGCTCTGTTCTGGCTAACAGCCAACAGTTCCTAGCACTTCCTTTGTAGAGAAAGAAGAAACCCAGAAGGAAAATGAGTGGAATATTGACAGCTGTGGCCCTTCTGAAATGACACTGGACATGCTACTCACTTGGGATTATTTAGGAAGAAGTTTACCAGGCTGGATGACATGTTCGTGTCACACAGCATCTGGATTCAGCACACTTTGCAACTGTCACCTCTGAAGCACCTTCTGAGTGTGTCTTTATGGGCACATGTAAACACATGAGCATACAAAGGTAATACTGAAAGAGTGAATTTTGGCCACAGCCTTCAAAAATGAAAGTAAAAAGCATCCCTGCACATGTGACACACCGGGTCTAATTATAACTACGACAATAGCTTCTCGTTTACAAGCAGCTGTGACACACCTGAGAGTACAGCAGGTAGAGATGGACCCACTGGTTTTCATGGGTCGAGGACCTGTCTTCCAGTTACTTTACCACAGAAACAGTCTTGTTCATGCGGCATGGGATGTGGCCACCAGGCACACAGATGGTCCCTGAAAGTACCCTGTCAGAGGCAGAGAGGACTGCGCCCTTCAGTTCTCATCTTTGTTCTGTGTAGACAGCAGCTCCTCGTAGGCAAGGACACATCTGGCCATAACTTGGTACCAGGCAGTTTCTGCATACTGTAGCACAGGTGTAAGCACATTGTCTTGGGCCTGTTAGGAGCTGAACTGTGTCTTCCCATTTCAGTGTCAATCTCTAACACCTGTGACTTACTCAAAACTAGGCTTGGACTTGGAGATAAGGCTTTTAAAAGGTCAGTGCAGGCAGAATGAAGCCATTAGGATGGGCCTGAACCCAATGTGAGCAGCGTCTTCCTTAGAGAGTAGCACACTAGCATACACAGAGGAGGGCCAGCAGAAGACACAGAAACTTCTGGAAGGCCAGTGACTGCAGAGGCTGGGGCAGATGACACCTCTCATCACCACACTGTGAACAAGGGTCCCGTAGCAGGCTGGGAGGTCTCAAAGTGCTCTAAGAAGTCACGGGCATTCTGACCCTAACCACCTCCATGGAGTTGCATCTGCTCTCCTCCGCTGTCTTGCTGACCGCACCTTAGGTCCCTGTGGCTGCTCACTGCCCTTGGGCTGACTTGGGATATTAGGGTCTTCAGGACTAGTCCCTCCACCCCCAACCCCAGCAACCACCCTCTGAATCTGTTATCTAGCCCTAATCAGAGAACACAGCATGAGACAAGTGATGAACCCTCCCTCAGGATGGACACCTGGGCGCCATACTTATCTGCTTACATTACCTACACCAACACCCAGGCCACAGGTGACATCTACAAACTCCATCTCCAGAATAAGTCCTGTACCCTGCCTCTGCTTGGTCTCTAAGCTACAGCCTTATTCTGGATCACCTGTGCCTTTGCCCATTTGGGGCTGATGTCAACACCTGAGGAACAGGGGCTCGGGAGATCTCTGTAATAAAGTACAGTCCTGAGGAATTATGCGAACGGAAACCAACTCTTCACTCTTGTACGAGTCTGTCCTTGTCTGAGAGCACTGGGAGCGCTTTTTATTCTGACAAGGATCTGCTCAGTGTCAGGATTAACAAGATCAAATGGGTTTGGGTAAACACCTTTTGATACCCAGGATGCATTACAATATATAAAATACGCTTTCACTGCTCATTTACTAACAAAATATTGTTGCGTTTTCTGTCTGGGCAAGACAAAACTGCTTGCATTCCTCACAGCCCATCTGTTTTTTGCTGGAGCCGTGTGTGCGACAACACTTAAAAGGAGAGGCATGCTATTTGTAGTGGATGTTAATAACTTAACACGGCTATTTACAACGACCTGAAAGCCTGACACATCTCACCAACCATGCAGGTTGATCACTCTCTACTAAACAACACAATTGGAAACAAACTATTTGAAAAAGGTCCAGTTTCTTCTAAGACCTCATTTAGGAGGCCAAAGGGGAATACATGTACTTGGCAACATAATGACTAATTATTATGTTCAAAAGATGACAAAGTTGCTGAGGAAAGTACTGGGGAGACTGCAGCGCCACAGGATGAGTAACTTGAGCGTTCTGATCTGCATGTGGCCATCTTTAAAAGCTCCCATCTTAGGTCAGGGAACAGTCTCCCCAGGAGTTGTTTTTACAGAACAAACCCCTTTCCGATCCTAGAATTCCTTCGGAGAGCAGCAAAGGGGAAGGGGAAGGGAGAACAGGGGCGCAGAGTGAGAAGAGCTATACAGTGAGCAGAGCTGCGCCTTAAAGCCGCGCATGCGCAAAGCAAGAAGAGCTATACAGTGTGCAGAGCTGCGCCTTAAAGCCGCGCATGGAGCAACGGCATTTGCAACCCTACACTGATATTCAAATTTTCTGTCTTAAGCTAAAGAAAGATTGAATACCCTGCTGTTGTGTGGCCAAGATTGAAGAGGTGTCTCACTGACATTGTTCAAAGTTTATGAAAATATATGAATGCTCAAATGTCATTGGCTTTGCGCCTCCAACAGACTGTGGTTTTATGAGAAATCAGTCTTTTAATCAAAATGATTGAATACCTTAAGGTCGGATCCAAAGATATCAGTTAATATCTAGAAACGTGCTATTTCTGCAAATTTTGCCAAGCTGTACATATTGTGGTGCATTTTAAAGTGTTAATTTGTGCACTCCATATTGAAAATTGATCTTGAGTTTTAGCTTTTTGTCAAGCAAAAACATATGGTTACAAGCTCTATGCATTTTACGTGATGGCTGTTGAAACTGTCACATGTGCAAACTTGATAACCGATGTGACACATACGCAAATAATTTGCTTGTTTAGTAACAATTCAAAGATTCATTATTCATGAAAACACACATTTTAAAAAATGATCAGATGGAAATAGTCTCCGTTTTGTAGAACCTAGTCTGGTTGGTGTGCAAACTCAGATAAAATAAAGCTGGAAACTAAGTTATTAAACAAGTCCAAGAATATGGGTATTTTCAGATAATTATTGAAGCAGATGGTGTTTTTTGTTAATTCTGCCATCAGTCTGAGAACTTGATGTCTTACATCTGCACTTGGTAAAATAAATTTTACCACTGACATTATTTCAGTTTTCTTAAAATACTTCCGTCAGTTTTAAACTTAGATCTGCAGACATCAGTGGCAATGTGTGCCTATGAGATGAAATTACTTGAGACAACTCCTTTAAAAATATACACCATTACACAGATCTTCAAATTTATTACTCTTTAGATTTTCAGAGTCACTAGTTGGACTGTTTAGTAACAAGCAGCTAATAGGCTGTGAGCACACTTGAAAACAGGCATGGTAAGAGGTTGTAACAAGTATGCATTCATCTGGAGAAAATATCTTAGAATTTCACACTGCAATGTTTTACTATCTTGACAAAATAGAAAAAAGGCAACGCATCTTTGTGTATACGTTAGGTAAAAGTTCTACTTAGTATGATTACAGGATAGAAACATATGATGAATTAATCAAAAGACACAGTGATAAAAGAATTTTCTCTAAAAATAAGTTAATTAACACCAAAAGAATTCTTCCTCATTATGACTCAAGTAGTCTGGCCCTGTTACCCTGAGACTAGGTCTTCTAATACACAGTGTCCAGAGTGCAGCCTGCCAGCTCCGGGGTCCTCTGTGGAGTACCTGAGTACAGAAACCCTGGGAGGAGGTACTCGCCTGACGCACGACTCCTAGGAGAGCCCAGCAGCAGAGCCTTATTTCCAAGCCTCAGCATGAATCTACAGCTGTTGCTGCTGAGCTGCACTTATGTGATAGCCCACAAATCCCAGGCTCCAAGAGGAATTTTAAGGGGAAGCTTATAAGTTCCACCCTCTCTCTTCTCTTCTTGGATGAGAACAGGCTTAGGGTTACTGTAGTGCCTTCTGAATGTGCTGAACGTGCTGAACGTATACTGACTGGCCAACCAACTAATCAACCAACCAATCAAGTAATCAACCAACCAACCAACCAACCAACCAACCAACTAACCAACCAAACCAAACCATCCATCCACCCACCCACCCACCCATCCATCCATCCACCCACCCACTCATCCATCCATCCACCCACCCATCCATCCATCTATCCATCCAATCAAAAATCCAGACAACTAAACCAATGCAAAATGAGAACATATGATAACTAATTTTCAAACATTTCAAATGTTCTTGTTAGAATAAAGCAAGTAGACAGGACAACCTGATCAAAGGATTTTCTATTTTAGTGAAGGCTCCATGAACAAGGAGATGTCTATCACAACTTGTACTCCAACATGCACTCAAATAGCTACAGCAGGTAACATTTCACAGGCAAGGTTCAATGTCCTACAGAGAGCTTTCAAAATAGGATCAAGCTTGGTTTAAGAGAGCAGATGGACGAGAGGAAGGAGAAAGGCCAGGAAGTGGTCAGCCGTCAGCAGTAAATCAAAGGATACTTCTAGTTAGTTGGAGTCCCAAATTTCTGCTGACTCACTCAAGGGCTATTAAAGTTTGCTACCCTCCATTACTTATTATTTTATATGGCATATCATCGAATATAATTGTTATTAATTATGAGTATATTGGTATGATTCCATTTATAATAAATACCATAAGGTAACCACAATGTCTGGGCGCACCAATAGTAAATGCACTGCTTACAACCAAGCATATGCTAAGTGGTAATTTTCACAAGTACTGTACTCGCTGAGCCCAGGGGATGATGCTCATGACCTTCCCTGAGTAAAGTCCTCTTCAGGGAGGTTAGGCCATGTACCTGCAAAATGCTATACACAGACATTAGGCCACGTCTGTGTGACTCAGGGAAAGTCATCCACTCTGCAGAACAGCTGCCTCAGGGCTGAGTAATACAGTGACAACTGTTGTGTCCTCAGTCCTTAGCATCTAGGCTACTTTCACTGAGCAACGTTGAGGAAATCCATCTCTGTCTCTTTCACATCAAATATAACAACAATTTTAAGACACATGAAGATGTTCACATATACAATTTTTTGTTAATCCAATAAAGAAAAGGTCTACAACTATCCCTCTCTTCTTTAAAATTTGCATTTGTTGAATTAAAAGTTGATGGGTAGCTTTTGTTTAAGCTACATTTTCTACTGTATGATTGGCCTGTCATCTTTTAAGAAGATATAATATTGAGTTTGTATTATTTTCACTATAGATTTGTTGGGTCTCTTTATTAACAACAATGACAACAACAACAACAACAACAACAACAACAACACCGTACGAGATGGTGGAGATGCACAGATGCTCAGCTGTTGAGAGCGCTTACTGCCCTTACAGAGGACCACAATCTGCTTCCCAGCACCACAGCGTGGCCCAGCACCGTCCATAACCCCAGACAAATCCTGTACATTTCCATGTCTCACGTTTTTTCACTGCCCCTAAAAGAACAACAACAGTCAAACTATACACGTTTTCTTTACTTATCCACGGTGAACTACTTTGCCATGTTATTTATTTATCCACTGTGTATGGGAGTTTGGCCCACATGAGTGTTTGTGCACCACATGTGTGCCTCGTGTCCTGGAAAGCCGGAAGGGCACTCTGGATCTGCGAGGATTAGTGCTACAGAAGAGTGTAAGCTGCCACGATGGGGCCTGACATGGAACTGGAGTCCTCTGGAAGGGCAGCCAGTGCTGTTAAATGCTGAAGCACTTCACCAGCCCTAGAAAATGTTTTGATAACTGCAAGTAGTTGCTTTTTACCTGTTGAAACTTTTGTTACTTATCGTACCAGAAAATATAACTTAGAAACTCTTGGTTTCCTCCATTTGTTAGATATTTATTTAAGGCAAAATATGTTTCTTACATTTTCTAGATTCTTGATTATAGTGTTAGTACTATGTTTTATTTCAAGTTAACCACATACTTGTTGCTTCCATTTCATTAATTATATAGTCACATAATCTTATGACTCAAGGACCCACTTCTTGCTGATTGGCTGTCAGAGGCTGCCGTGACAAACCCCTGTCCTTGCTCGTGGTCCCTTATTTTTAACTCAGTTCTGTTTCGTGCACTGGCCCTTTGCTAGGCTATTCCTAATGCTTTAGCTTCATTAGTTTAACAGCACAACACTGTTAAACATGTTGGTGCTTCCCTGGGATCTGGAAATACAGCAGGCAGCATCTTTCTTGAGGAAACAGGCCTTAATTAAGGAGGAATGGACAACTGTGTCGGTGACTTGGGGCTGAAGCTTAGCTAAGAACACCTCCGAGCGCCTGGCCGTGGCCCTGAGCAGACAGCGCTCACGGATCAGATCCCACCCACGGCAATCACTCTGTATACAGTGCCTCTCATAGCAAGCAGGGATCCTGCTACTTTAAAAAATCTCCAGCTTGTCCCCGAGATGCCGCCTCCCACTGGGTTCCCTTCTCCCTCTCGGCCTCTCACCTCCTACTCCCCTTTCGCCATCCTTGCTCCCCTCGCCACATCGGCTCCCATTCAGTTCCCTCTCTCCATCCACTTCCACTGTCTACTCTACTTCTTCTCCTCAATGAGACTCAAGCATCCTTCCTTGGGTCCTTCATGTTCTTTAGCTTCTTTCGGTTTGTGATTTATAGTTTGCTTATCCTATATTATATAGATAAGATCTACTTATTCCATTTGTCTTTCTGGGTCTGGGTTACCTCACTCAGTATGGCTTTTTCTAGTTCCATCCATTTGCCTGCAAACTGCATGATGTCCTTATTTTTTTAATAGCTGAGTAGTATTCCATTGTGTAAATGTACCACAGTTTCTTTATCCATTTTCCAGCTCATGGACATCTAGGTTGTTTCCAGATTCCAGCTATCATGAATAAAGCTGCTATGAACATAGTTGAGCAAGTGTCCTTGCTGTGTGGTGGAGCATCTCTTGGGTCTATGCTCAGGAGTGGAATAGCTGGGTCTTAAAGTAGAACTATTTCCAACTTTCTCAGAAAGCACCAAACAGATTTCCAAAGTGGTTGTACAAGTTTGCACTCCCACCAGCAATGGAGGAGTGTCCCCCTTTCTCTACATCCTTGACAGCATGTGCTGTCACTTGAGTTTTTGATCTTAGCCATTCTGGTGGGTGTAAGATAGAATCTCAAGTTATTTTGAAATGCATTTTCCTAATGACTAAGGATGTTGAGCATTTCTTTAAGTGCTTCTGGGACATTGGAGACCTGTGACAGGGTAGGCTCCTGAAAGGGTGACTCTAGCTGAGACACCTACAAATGAGGTACATGGAGAATGAAGTGGCCACCTCCTAGCCAGGGAGGACTTCCTGTAGAGGGTGGGGGACACCAACCCATCCACAAAACCTCCAATCCCTGATTTACCCTGCCTACAAGATGTGCAGTGATACAGATGCAGCAGAGATTGTGGGAAGGGCCAACGAATGAGTAGTCCAATGTGAGGCCCACCCCATGGGAGAGAGCCAGTCCCTAACACTATTAATGATACTCTGCTATGTTTACAGATGGGAACTTAGCATAGTTATCTTCTGAGAGTCCCCACCCAGCAGCTAGTGGAAACATGCCGAGATCCACAGGCAAACATTAGGCAGAGCTTGGGGAGTCTTGTAGAACAGTGAGGGGAAGGACAGAAGGACCCAGAGGGAACAATAATTCCACAGAAAGACAGAATCAACCAACTTAGGTCCAAGGGGCTCACAGAGCCTGAAGCATCAACCAAAGACCATGCATGGACTGAACCTAGGCCATTGACACATATGTAACCTATGGGCAGCTCTGTCTTCATGTGGGTCCCCTAGCAAGTGGGAGAGGGGTTGTCTCTGACATGGACTCTGTTGCCTGCTTTTGGATCACTCCCCCAATTGGGCTGGAAGAGGACTCACTTAGTCCTGATGTAACTTGATGTGCCCGGGGTTGGTATGCACGGGAGTCGGGGGTATGGGGCCCTCTCCTTTTCTGAGGAGAAGGGGACAGGGAAAAGGAGGGAAGAGGGTAAGAGAGTGGGACTGGGAGGAGGGAAGGGGCTGTGTGTGATCAGGATATAAAGTGAATAAATACATTTAAATTTAAGAAGTCACCTATAAAAACCATGGCAAAGGCTAATAGAGACTTGGAAGAAGAGAAAGTGCAAAGGTCCTGAGGTGGGGAGCAGTTACCTCATGACTAGTGAGGAGGCAATGCAGCTGTAAAATAACAGTTTTTTTGCTGTGAGTGAAAGCTTAAATCATAGCACTATGAGCAGACAAAGAACCAGAATGATTGAATGTGATCAGCTCTGTCCAATAATCTCACTTCACCTGCTTGAACCCTACGAGAGGCAACTGACTGGATGTGTTTGTAAACACAGGTTGAGTATCCCTGATAGGAAATTCCAAAACATAATTGCATCCATGTCCCAACTTTTCTGAGTCACAGTGGACATATCAAGCTGACCTCATTTCCTACACAAAGCAGGGTCAGAGTGCAGGAGCTCTGGAAATACTGCAGAGCTGGCCTGCAGACGGTGGGCTGGAAGCTGTGTCTGAGTAACATAGTGAATGCATATCCACGTGCTTTGCTCCACTATTCAAAATAGGTAAGATATCATCATAAAATCAATAGATTAAAGAATAAAGAAAATGTGGTACAGATCGACAGTGGAGTTTTATCAGCCCTAAAGAATGATATGTTATTTGCCAGCAAATGGATGGAACTGGAGGTCATATGTTAAGTGACATTAAGTCAAATTCAGATAAATATCACTGTTTCTTTCATACAAAGAATCTAAATTTAATGTCCCCTTTCATGGGAGGGAAAATACAAAAATCATATACTTTCTCCCATATTTGGACTCCGTCTGCCTGCCTGTCTGTCCACCCATCGTCTGACATGAAAGTGAGGGCACTGTTTAAGGAGAAGGAAACGGATCAGTGGGAAGATGACCCACGCACCCAGCATCCACCCACTCAGCCATCCTGCCATCTACCCATCTGACTCACAAGCAGAGGGGCTCTACCTGGAAGGAGGGAGGGACCACTGGGAAGGCTCAGGGATGGCAAGAGAGGGTAATGGGGGCAAACAGAAACAAAGAACAGTGACAAAGTCTTATAAATGTTACTAAAGAAACAATATTTTGTATGTTGACTAATAAATTGAAATTATCGTTAGAAATTAACTTCAGGTTGTATGTATAAGGAATATACAAAACACGAATGAATTCTGTGTTTAAACTTGAGACTCTATTACATATATGCAAATATTTGCAAAAGTGGAAAGTCTAAAATCCAAAGCATTTTTAGTCTCAGGCATTATGTACTAGGATTTTGGTGTTGCTGCTATTGGTGCTTCTGCTATTACCACCACCACCACCACCACCACACACACACACACACACACACACACACACACACACACACACACACCACACACACCACCACCACCACACACACACACACACACCACACACACACACCACCACCACCACACACACACACCACACACACCACACACACACCACCACCACCACACACACACACACCACACACACCACCACCACCACCACACACACACCACACACACACACACACACACACCCACCACCACACACACACCACACACACACACCATTCACACACACACACCATACACACACACCATTCACACACACACACACACACACACCATTCACACACACTTCAGCCATTTCAATTGTCCATCTAAATTCAATGCGCCTTTAATCCTGCATGTGGGAATTAGGTAATCTTACATATTCTCTTCTGATACATAACACATAAATAATTAACTCTAGGGGAAAACCCCACCATTGAGTCCTGCAAGTGTACTAATAACCCAGCAGCCCAGGGCACGGATGGCGTGACTCTAGACGTGTAGTTATGTTGACACTGCCAAAAAATGTGCACTGAGGGCTGGGATGTAGTTTTTGCCAACTTCGGGGTTACAAAACCCAGTTTTTAAGCTGACATATGAAAAGAATTCTAAAACAAACCTAGCTAAAACTATCAGTGTATAGTCTACTTTGTTTCTTGTGAGTAGATGCTGCTAAAAGTTATAAAACTAAAAAAGTACTTTTATTCATCTATCTCCTGTTATTCCAAAGAATCTTTTTCTTTGTTTGTATGTTTGCTTTGGAGGTATTTTTTGATATAAACTATAGTGGCATATTAGGAAAAGTTCTGTGTTGTTTTATCTGAGCAAACGCCTTTTTGTCACTAGTCATCAGTTATAAAAGTACGTAACTTGGTCAATCCAACTAGAAAGCTTAAAATTTTATGAGTGACCAAAAAGGAAAAAAAACAAAACAAAACCATAAACTCTCCATTATGATCATCTAAGTCTGTACACAGGTCTGCAATGTTTTCACTGTGTGTACTGGAGCGCATCTCATTTATTCAGAAATAATGTGGCTATCTTGGTGTACTTCATGTTCTTCTAGTGCATTCTGTGTCATCTTGTTTGCACATGTCTGTGAGCATCACATGTCAGTAAGTGGGAGCCACCTACACCTGAGCCCTGAGGAGGGCTTTATATACACAGACTTAATAGAAACACTGATAATGGTTACACACATTTTTATTGATTTGTTTTAAGCTAAAATATTTATGACCTGTATTTCTACTTTAAAAATCTATTCTTCAGACCCCCCAGAGCACATAAATACATTCAAGAAGTTATATTTCTCTTATACTACTCTGAATAACAGCAAAAGATAACACTTTAGTTCTCTCAAAAAAAAAATCAGCTTGCTTCTAGAATACATTAACAGAAAATGATGACCTACTGTTTACGCATCAACAGTACATTCAGGGTCCATCCCTTCCTGGGTAGAGTGTGTGCCTCCGTTCTTGAAACCAGGAAGCAGTATGCATGCTTCTTAAATCATGGGAAGTTCTTCCCCGCTCAGTGGGGGCTGTGTCTGCTGCAACAAGGTGCATTTCAACTGCTGCTCATCTGTATGGCCTATTCAGTTTCTGGAGTTTAAAAATTATTGTTTGTGTATGTGTGTGCATGTGTGTGCGCGTGTGCATGCGTGTGTGTGTCTTACGCAGTACACATTGGAGGCTGGAGGACGACTGTGAGGAGTGGGTTCTCCGCTCTCATGTGTCTCAGGCGTGTGTGGCAAGCACTTTTTCTTGAAGAGACACATGATGGCACAATTCCTTGATTTTTTAGGGAAAAATACTTCATATAAATTATATTAAAATTTCAGGAAAACAAGTGGAAATATTTTGTAAAAATACAGTGACTAATGGAGAAAAAGCCATGCCTTTCATCTACAATACAATCAACTATTTATTACATTTTATCTTTATTGCTGGTTTAGAAATGATGAAATGGACTCAGGATCTGACCATGTAAGAAGGATGAGTGGTGACAGACAAGACTCACTTGTCTGGAAGAAAAGCCCTGACTTAGTTAAGTATATCAGAGGAAGGACAGCAGGTTACTAAGAAGAGACTTGATACCCTATGATCATATACAAGGGGAGGTAATCCCCCTCAGGAACAGTCATAGGGGAGGGGAATAAGGGGAAATTGGGAGGGAGGGAAGAAAGGGAGGATACAAGGGATGGGATAACCATTGAGATGTAACAAGAATAAATTAATAAAGGAGAAAAAAATTTAAAAAAAGTATATGCAGTTGCATGCATGGCTGCTAAAAGCAAGCGTTCGAGATGATCTGACCTTCATGGAGGTGGCAGAGGTGACCTACATTGGAAGAAACTAGGCTGAGGGCATTTGGTGTCAGTTAGAAAAAACATAAAGGGTCTCCCCCAGATGGAGGTGAAAGCGAACGCTATGTGTTTGGAACTGTAAACCCCAGGGGACGTTTAGTTGGTGCATAGGTATTTAACTGGCAGACGAAAGCACAATGTCTTGATATGGGAAGTCAAAGTAAAAAGTGTATCTTAAAATATCAATTTAAAGGCATATACTAGGTGAGGAGTGCTCCTACACTGAGGAGCACCAGGGTCGCACAAGCAGACATTGGTGTCCATCTGCAGCCCTTGCATGCAGTGCTGCTCAGGGCTCTTCATGGGAAACAGGTTGGATCAAGATCCGATCCACAGGCAAAAGTCTCCTTAGCAACAGAAGTGTCAAATGCTGGGCAGATTTCCCCAAGAACACAAGCTAACCTGAAATGGGACTCCATATATTGATTCAGTGAACCCAAATGGCCAATTTAATGTGGTAGATATCACTTGTAATTACAAAAGGCAAGAGTCGGCGAAATCTGGTAGTCAAAAGAACCTGTAGAAAAACAACCAGTACAGCTAGCTTAGCCCTCCCCTTTCTTCAGTCCTCCCTTTGTGTCTTAGGGGTGCCAGAGAGGTCCTGAAGGAGCTTGGGCACATGCTGGCCAGTGGCACTTAGCTCTGCTGCAGCCGCCGTGCCCGTCCTCCCCAATGAGCACCCTTTACTACATGCGAATGCTTCTGTTTTCCCCTTGTGTGGTGGGCACAGGTCCAGAAGGCATTTCTGGGGCTTTCTTTCCTCTGGCAGCTAAGCACATGTGTTTCTCTTTTAGACAAAGCCTTCTACGGGCTTTTAGTAGTGAAGCATACGAGGGAAGAGGTGTGCTTGAAGTAAGCGGCTTCTCCTCTGCGGCAGTTAAGCTGCTCATTAAAAAGTGCAAAGAAAAAGCAAACTCAAACAAAACCCCAACTAAAACAAACCAAACCAAACCCACAAGCCATAGCTTAATAAACACGGACCTACAATCCCTGCAACATCACAGCTTCTCTAAGAAAGGGGAAAACTAGTTTCCCCAGACACTATCTGACTCTACCTCAAACACACTTTGCTAAGATTGCTCCTGCCATAGCATCTATTCTTTCTGAACCAGGCACTAAATATGCACAACCCTCCAACCGCGTACTAAGTCACAGCGAGCATCAGGGGCACAAGTGTCTCAATCTGGACACCAGGCACCATCCCTTTTCCTTCACAGAAGTAGGGGTTCTCTGTCATCTTTACAGTGACAAGACAGTGTGCCAGACCTGGGAGAGCCACAAAATAAAACAAATAAAAGTTACCATCCAATCCCGAGGTCCGTCAAGACTTGGTAGCTCAACGTGGATCATTTACGCATTTCAAGTGAACACATGGTTATGTTAACGAGTGAACCAGCCGCTCCCAGTGCAAGGCACGTAAGCCCACAGCCGAGCTGGGGCAGCTTTATTTTCCTCATCGTGTTCTGCAGTTTCAGAGTGTCCGCTTCTACTGAGGAGCAGTATCCGATCTTTCCACCATCAGTGTCTCACTTAAGCTCTCAAAGCTTTGGACATTTGAAGTTATGGCTAAGAAGTTTCTCCAAAGTTTAGTTAAGCTTAAAAACAAAATGTTAGAGGTACTAATGATACATATCACGTAGCCTAACTGCAGAGCTAGGTCCCCTTCATCTGTGCTCCCAGCCCATTTACCCAGTGCTCTGATGGCCTCTGAAAGGCAGGCACACCCCCTAAGCATACAGAAGTGGGCTTACAGTACAGGTGCCAAGACATTAAAATCAGAAAGAATTGTCAACCGAGAGCTCAAGTGTCCATTGAGACAACTGCAACACGGTGCCAAGGATTTGGATTTTATATTTAAATATAACACTGACTAAAGCGGCAACTGGCTTTTAAGTGATGTGCTTCCCCCTTCCAATATGGGGTGTAGATGTATCATGCACTAAATATTTAAAAACAAAGTGTGAATCAAATTCCACTATTCTTGGTGACTAAGTATGTAGATTTTACTGGGCTATTAAAAACACTTAATATTTTCCAGAAGTTATCTTTTATAATTGGCCAGAATTTTTAAAGAAAATACTTTAAACATCTGTCCCTATAACAAGCCTTCTCAAAGTAGAATTACAATGCAAGTTGAGATAAAATGATACCACAAGTTTGACATTTAAAACCACCAAGCTAAAAACTGAATCCTATATGAATTACTTCATTTAGTGATATTCAAATATTGACAATTATTTTATTAATGTGGAAATAATATTCCTTCTGAGACTCAGGTTGTTTGTGAACATAGGTATTTACATATGTAGTAATAATTTTACAGAGCACTGTTTGTGGTAGCATTAAAGAGAAAACAACTCAAAAATACATGTGTGCAAGTCCTGGAGATGGGAGAATAACTATGGGACAGACGCCATGCAATGGTACCTCACCTACTCACTCAGAAGAGTTAGAGCTACACTATTATCAAACAGAGATGCCCATGACAGCACTGGTCCCATTTCCTCAGGGGATCGCTAAGGCCCACATGCTTCTGCCCACGGAAGGAGGTAAGAGGCTGCTGTGAGCAGGAACCAGCATGGAGCCTCTAGCTTTGCTTGCTTCCTCATCATTTGTGCCTATGTTGTTTTACTTGCCATGGTAATTTAATTACTACTTTGGTATGGTAATGGTCTAACTGGATGTCCACATGTAGAAAATGCAAATAGATCCAAATTTATCACCCTGCACAAAACTAGAGTCCAAGTGGATCAAAGACCTCAACATAAGACCAGACACACTAAACCTAATAGAAGAAAAAGTGGGAAAGAGCCTTGAAGTCATTGCCACAGGAGACAACTTCCTGAACAGAACACCAATCTAAAACCAACAACTAATAAATGGGACCTCATGAGGCTGGAAAGCTTCTGTAACACAAAGGACACTATCAACAGAACAAAACAACAGGCTACAGACTGGGAAAAGATCTTTACCAACCTTACATCTGACAAAGGGCTAATATCCAACATATATAAAGATCTCAAGAAATTAAACGCCACCAAACCAAATAATCCTACTTAAAGAGCTAAACAGAGAAATATCAACGGGGGAATCTTGAAAGGCCGAGAAGCACTTAAAGAAATGCTCAATGGGGCTGGAGAGATGGCTCAGCCATTAAAGGCTAGGCCCACAAGCAAAAATGTAAGAAATGCTCAATGTCCTTAGTCATCAGGGAAATGCAAATCAAAACAACTCTGAGATTCTATCTTACACCTAACAGAAAGGCTAAGATCAAAAACTCAAGTGACAGCACATGCTGGCAAGGATGTGGTAAAAGGGAAACACATGGTCAAATGGGTGACATAAATGACCACAATACAAGGATTTCATCACAATTATTATATTCTAGAAGTGTATTCACCAGCAAATTAATTTTAAAATGTAAGTTTCTCAGCCAGATTAAGCCATGCATCTTCTAATGCAGGTAGTTTGGCTGTGTGCTGATGGGCACAGAGAAGTCAGTTTTTGCATGGATAAATGCAGGGCAAGAGAAGGAATTCTTGTTAAACACTTATGATGCTCCTATACATCTCACATATACAAAATAATTTCATTTGAAAAAAACCCAAGTTATGTCCAATGTTAATGTTTTCATCTCAATAAAAAAATAGTCGAGTTTGGAGAGGGCCAATGATAAATCAGGTTTTTTTTGCTGGCTTCAACATAAAACCTTGTCGAAACAATAGCTTGGGATGGAGAAAATACGCAAGTTCTTTTGTTTTAGAAACGATGAATGCAACAGAGACAAAATACAATAAAAAATGAAAATTCAGGTACAGGAATTATGCATTTCATACTAAATAATTATTTCTGTACTGCCCGCAAATCCTCTCTGGTAAGCTGTGCATCTAAAACTCATCGAACTGCCACGGGGTAAACGCAGCTCCATCCATCAAGCAGCCACTTGACAAATACATTCCATAATAGAAGTTTATTTTTATGGGAGGCTGAATCAAGGACTTTCCCATGCATACAAAAACTTGTCAAAATTATTTATGAGTCTTGCTGAGACACACAATATGTCATATCAAACCCCTATTTTCCTTCCAAGTACAGACTGTCAATATCTCTGCTACTATCAATAATGGGGACACGGCTGATAGCAGCCTCAGGAATGTGAGGTCATGTGGCCATCCGGCTGCATGGTGTGGCTGTAAGAAGCCTCCCTCAGCTCTCAAAGGGACAGATAAAGACACCTGGCACAGCACACAAGGCTTTTACAGTCCACGCTTGAAAAGTTACAGCTGATTATAGTTGAATCAAAACAAAAAAATCATAGAAGATATTTCATCTTTCATTTTGCACATAAAGTACTAGTTAAGTGTGATAAAACAAACACTTGAAAATCATGAAATTGCTCCTCCCTTGTGAATTTTCAACGATGAGAAATTAGCTTGCTAGAGCACGCATGACAGGAGGGTGGTTCTCTCTGAAGAGGGTCTGCTGTGTGGAGGGCCCAGTAACCCTGGCTCTTTACCCTAACACTGCTGTCTTTCATTTCACATGAACCTGGCAGCTGAGCCACACCTGGGCCTCCCTGGCTCCGGCTGCCTCAGGAAGCTCGGTGAGAACAAGAAACTGGTGAAGGACTCTTGAGACCACCTGCAGGAGGATGCTGCTACCTGCAGGAGGATGCTGCTAGTCTCCAGCTCTTGAGACCACCTGCAGGAGGATGCTGCTAGTCTCCAGCTCTGCGGGCAACAGAAAGCCAGCTTCCTGCGGCAGCTGCTCTTGGGGAATAACTGGGAAGCCAGTCAGGTGGAGAGGGCTCCCTGAACGCGGAGGGCATGTGCATTAGTGCGTGGGTGCTCACGGTGAGCAGGTGCACGCAGTGCTCAGGGACCCTGCACAACTCAACAGTGTGGGACTGAGGTGTGAGGAGGGGCGCTGAAGCCCGACCTGGGCATCCGACCTCAGGTCCCACAGCCGTCAGCCGCCTTCAACGTCCGGACAGGGAAGGTTGGGAAGAACGGGGAGACTGGCAGCTGCTGGGCTTCTCAGGTCCCACGAGTGTTACTGCACACACTGTGGCCAAGAGCAGTGCCGTGCTGTAGAGCTCCTCACGTGCTGCCAGGCAGGGTGACCTTGGATGCCACTGAGGCCTTCCTTCCTAGAATCCAGCAAGCAAATGACTTTTTTTTTCTTGGACTCCTGACAGTCAACTAAAATATCTGCTAGTAAGATTAAAAAAATTTTTTTTAAACTTTTTGTTTTTCCCCTGCACAAATTGGAAGGAAATAACAGGAAGAGGGAAAGGGAAGAAAGGCGGGAGGGAGGACTTGCAATTCCTTGTACTTTTTGGAACACACCCTAAGCACTCTACAGAATCCCTGCCAAGGCTCAAAATCCTGCCCAATGCCTTCAAAGGATCACCATTCATTAATCATACAAAAACAGATTCTGTCAGGAAAGGAGGTGAGAGCTGTTTGGCCAGCCTCTGTGTAGGCTAGAGCCATCAGGCACAGTGATGCATCTTTGACGTGGGGGTAGAACTTCAAGCTAGAAACACAGCTGAAAACTTCTCTCCTCCCACACATGCCCAAAGTCAAATCATGATGAGCTGCTCTTGCAATTTTGAAATAGTCATCTGAAATAACGGGCGTTTGTTTCAAAAAGGAACACCTCACCTATTTAACAACGAGTTGACAGTGCTTAATAACCCCAGCGTAGCTACTGCTGTCACATAGAAAGATTTGTGTTCCAAGAACAGAGCATGCTGCTGCTGAGGCCATCTTAGAAGCAATCCTGTAAAGTTTCCTGTAAAAAGTCCAGACAGAAAAGCAAGCATGCACCTGTCTTAAAATACCACAACCACCTGTGAAGCCACGATTCCTAACCTCTAAGAAACGGAGCAGAGGGCACGGCAAGATGGTGACTCACCCGTCTCCAGTTTGTGTGTGGTGCAGTGAACACTGGTCCTGCACCCTCCTGCACCATAGCTGCAGGGCTACGAAGACAGCCAGGGGACTCCTGGGAGGGAGGGGGACGTGGACGGGGGACAGCAAGAAAGGCAGTCATGGAAGGAGTCACTGTGTGCTTAGAAGACTTTGGTTTGAGTAACTCAGTTACTTACATCATGAAATGCTTACTCATTAAAGTATGAGAAAGGAAGAAAGAAAGAAATTCAGTTTCAAAATGCAGAAAACCCTTCACATGAAAAGCCGAGAAGAAACCTGACTGGCAGGTCCGTTCACCTGGCAAACAGAGCCTGCTCTAGCCTTGACAGCTGCTGCTCATCAAGAGCCATGTCTGTGGGCTCCGTCCCAGCCCGGCAAAGCTGCAGTCTGCCTGTGGTCTGTACACAGTCCCGTCAACTGCTTCGTGTGCTCAGCACAAGGCAGGTGAGGGGCAAGTGTCCTCAGGAGCAGCATCCCTGCACAGGAACAGGTCTACTTGGTGAGCTCGGAACCAATGTGCTGTTTGACTCTGAAGCGGGCCAACCTGTCTACTGATGCTTTTTCTTCCTTTTCTGTAACAGCCTAGACCAGGGTTAAGCACCTCAAGTGTTGCTGTTCATGACCAGATCTTTGTGGAGTGGCTGCTCTGGCACTGTTGGACATGACACAGCATGCCTGGCTATGGCTCTTTAGTGTCAGCAGAATCCCTAGAGCGATGGCAATCCCACACATCTCCCCAGCTGAGAGCCACTGAACTAGTAATTAAAACCTACAACAGTTACCTCCATCATATTGGCCTGAGGCAAGTCGGTGGAGGCCCTCCCTCCCTCCCTTTTTTCCTTTCTTCCCTCCCTCCCTCTTTTTTGAGACAGGGTCTCACTATGTAGCCCCAGCTGGCATCAAACCAACAGAGACCCTCCTGCCTGTCTCCCAAGTGTTGGGATTAAAGCCTGTACCCCGCGCTGGGCTGGGGGTACCACCACTGGGCAGGAGTCTGGGTACTTTCTACAGAGAAGCAGGCTAAGCAAGCTATGAAGAGTAAGCTAGTAAGCAGCAGCCCACACCCCCAAAGCTCTCTGCTTCCTGTCTCCAGGCTCCTGTCTAGAATCCCCAGCTTAACCTCACCCAGTGATGGACTGTCAACTAGCTGAAATAATCCTTCCCTCTGTATTTTGGCCATGGTTCATTGTGGCAACAGGAAGCAGACGAAGACATCCATCTTTACCTGCATCTGTATGTAAATGTTGTGCCCGCTGTTGTCACTGTTCTGGTGGGTACTGTTTCTTCAGGTGGTAGGAGCCGTGACAATGGAAAAAGGTTTTGAGACAAAATAGGGCGTGACTTCAGAGTTTCCCATAAAAGATGAATACGATAATATCAGGGCACCATTACATTAAAGAATGACTTCTTGTTTAGCTAATTAAAACTCAAGAGGGCGTCCTCCATTTTTATTTGCTACGTTCAGAAAGCCTGAATCAGAGGTTCCAGAAAGGCTGCCTCCCTGCTGTTTACAGGCTTTACAGGAAGGCAATCTGTGCCTCAGCCAGGTGCAGAGGGACAACTCCATGGCCCCCTGTGTTAAATGGGCCCCTTTGCTCCTTTCCTTGTACTTATTAGCCACAGTGTGTTAGTACACCTTATTATTTAAGCATCTGGTGCATTTCACTCCAGCACCTCAAAAATGTCCTCTTTGCCCAGAGAGTTGTTAGCTGTTGTCCTGCAATGGCTTGTGACTATATAACTAGGAAAGGTCTTCCCCATTCTCAGTATCCACCAACTGTACAACTGTCTGACTCAACATTTCTAAGCCTGGAGAGTTTCCGTGTACTGCCAACAGCCCTCAGCATTCTGTTACAGGGGCAGTGTGGCATGCCCCCCTCCCTGCTCCCCAGCCTCCCTGGCATGGTAACAATGGCCGTCATTATCCCAAACTCAACCTGGACTCAACAGCTCCACTCGCTAGCCTCTAGCCCATCCTGTCTGCTCTCCAAGCCAGAGCTGACATGCTCTCCGATGGAAAGGAAAGGCTCCCATGACCCCAGCAGCAAGACAAGTGCAGTGCAGTCACTGGGCTTTACTACCTTTATCTGTTTGGAACCCTGCACAGCAACCGTCTAATTCTAGCACTCACACACACCCGGTTTGTACTTTCCTAAGGGCCATGGGGCATGACATCATTAGGAGTTACTGATGGTTGGCTGCCTTCTTCACAGGTCTGTCTAGTTAGCCCACCTCATGCTGAGGTCCAAGTCTCCCCCTTCTCCCCCTTCCACGCTGGGACAATGCTACACCCAGATCCTGGCCTAGAGCTCAAGGTCTGCTGGGACCACCCGGTGAGCATTGATAAATTTTGAATGAAAGATGGTTCATGTTTACCAAAGGGCTTTGCATGGTTAAGTCTGGATCTGATGAAAGGGATCTGGCGGGGTGGGAAGAATTATCTGGAAGGGTGGGTCACTGCACAGTCAACAGGGTGAGGACACCTGAAGCTGGTGCTCATGTCACTACTTGAATCATTTTAATAATTTTCAAACATTTTATACACACACATAATCTGTCACATTAGTTCACACGTTCTTATATGGCACAATATTCTTGATCGAAAGATAAACATAGAGTAGGTTGGTCAATATGGGTTAGAATTTAATAATGGATGCAAAGCTATTTGCAGTAATACGTGAAAGCCTTCTGTGGAAAACGCCTGATGGCCTAAGTAAAAGCAGGTGAACTCGTGAACTGAAACAGTGTTTTACTGCTCTGTCTCAGCAATGCCCTGCCTTTACCCCTTGAAAAGACACCACACTTGCCACCGAGGGAAACGGTGTCCACTGCCACCTGTGATACATGCATGCTCTTATTTTAGACCATACCTGTGCAATTTTTTCTAGGCTGATGGTGCATGCATTTCACACAGCAGCCCTCAATCAACAGCTGACGCTAAGCAGCCCCAACTCCCTGCAGCTGCTATACCTTTACCCACTTTACTCATCTCTTTCCATTTTAACTGAAATATCATACCATCCCCCCATTTATACGTTTTAATAACACCTACTTTATTCTCTGCACGAAGAACCTTCTGAGCTAGAAATATATCATGCTGTCTAAAAATTGAGGAGTTTTGGATAGATACTCTACTCACCTGGCTCAAATTTGAAGGGTACAAAAAAGGGTATCTAGAAATTTTTTTTCTGCAACTCATGTTCCCAGAAATCAAGACCTTTAAAAAATGGAGGCTTCTCAGTGACTTGTGGGCTGTCCCACAAGTGGGCACTTAATGACCACCAGAGAAGACACCGGTAGTGCACGCCTGTCTCTCTGTTCTTGAACACAAACAGCAGTGCGTGCTGCCCATAGGTCTGCACCTGGCTTATAGTATTCTGCCCCCACGTAAAGACTGTTCCCAATTTTTCTGCTCCACGCGGGCCGTCTGTGAGCCTCTGGTGGAGCCAGGCCCCCACCATACGCAGGCCCTGTAGTACTTTCTGTCAGGATCCACTGATGCGTAAGGCTGCAGGACGGTTAAGGTTAGGTGCGGCAGAGAAGGGTGGTGAGGGCTCATTCCCAAAGGGACAGGCTAGGCAAACGCACCCAGTGTGTGGCAGCAGGGACACAGAGCATCTTTCACACTGCTCTTCTTCCTGGCCATGAACACGGGATTAGTGGCTTCAGATCATCCTTTCCTTCTGGCTGTGTTGTGCAGTGTGGCTATGGCAGTGACCAGGAGATCAGGCTGAGGGTCTCAGTGAATGGTAGTTACAAAGAAATACACAGAAACTTTAAAACAGAACGACAACATCACTGTCAGCTGGAGTAGTCAATTTACCTTTCTTGGCATCAAAAGAATTTCAAGGGGGGGGGGGCGGGTATTGGCAGCCCAAGCAGCTACAGTCTTTTTCTTCTGTATTTTTAATTTTTAAATTCTACTTAATTTTTAAAAAGATGGTGGGTCTTGCCTCTATAAGACACCTAAGCAAACACTTCCCTTTCCCTTTTGTTGCCTGAAGAACCCAGACACACAGCCACGGGCAGGCTCTGACTGAGGCTGCTGGAGGCTCCTAATTGCGAAGCCCTTACAAAGATTGAACCTGATCATTCACTGAATTGTTGAGTTGATGGGATTCGTGTAGCTGGTTATAAATTGATAATCTAAATTAATTCATTCAAGCAGAAATCGATTCTGTAGCTCCTTGAGAGCTTGTAATAACGCTCGCCTCCCACTGCTCCCTGCCTTCTCTGTTTCATAAAGCTGGTCGGAAACAGCTGGATCCAGGTGACCTGCTAGCTCATTAAATCTGTTACACGTTCGTTCCTTCTGGTAAATGATATTAAGCTGAAATGTCCTAACGTTGATTTTTTTTTTACTTTAATTTTATGACAGAAATAACCTAATTTGTAATACAAAATAACAATCTCCTTGGATTACTTTGCCTTGTTAAAATATTTTATGCATTTTTCATTTACACAAAGGTAATGGAAAAACACTTAAACTATCTGTTATTTAAACCACGGGAGATATGTTACTGAAAGTCTGATAGCTGCAAAAATGATTGTCTCTTCATAGTCTTTACTTTATATCTGTAATAAAAGGCAGACAATTCAATTCATTGGTTAGTAAATAAAGTACGATAGTTTTTATTTTATTTTCTCTGCCTTCCTACAGCTAACATCAGATTGCTTTTTAAATTCATTTAGAAACAGGGCTCATTACTTTCCTACCCTCTTTGCAATCCAAAGTGTCTAGTGTCCGTGTGGAGGCTCCGTTTTCTTTAGCAGAGGCTGTAGCTAGATCCTAAGAGATCACTTCACTGAGCCTCCCTCCCCACGCACGGCCAGCCAGGGGTGCAGCACCCAGACTATTAAAAGCTCCCTCCCAGCAGACCCCTGACCTCACTGCCTTTCCCCGAATACTCAGCAGGCAGAGATCAAGCACTTGCTCAGTATATTATTTTTATCATGACCACAAGTGGTAAGGTTTCTCAAGTCATGGAAAGAGATGAATTGAAACCCCAAATTCTTCATCTTCTCAAATGTGCTACCATTTACCCAGAGGCCAGAAGCACCATCTTCTGCTGTGCAGCCCTCACTGTTCCAGCTAGGGCACGGCTGCTGACCATCCTGCCCTCCCAAGGGCAGTTAGGGGAGTTAGAGAAACAGGCAGACAAACAGAAAACAGCATCAAGGAATTCATAAACATTTTAATATGGAATATTATGTGTCTGGTGCTGAAAATGTTCTGAGATGCTTTTCTAAATATAACCTCTAGCACTGAACGCCTAGCAATTTACTCCCAAAATTTCTATAGTTTGTAACTATTTATATCACAATAGTTAAAAGCAGAATTTTAATACATAAATGACTTTATATGCCTGGTGGTTAAAAATAAATGCAGGTGAGCACAATCAAGTGAGCAAAAGTGTGTGCTCTGCTTCCTAGAGGAGAAGGGTGTGTGCATAGTCCCGGGTGGTGGGAGAGTGACAGAGAGCTCTTCAGCATCAAGTGAGGTCCTGTGTCAATGCCCTGTCCTGGATCCCAGCGATGAGGAAAGGTAAAGCCTTCTGAAACTCCCTGCTCGGAAAGTCAGCAATCATTCTTTAAAAATTCTAGTCTGAAAAAGCCAAAGGAATTAGGACTAGAGTAGGTGCAGAGTAGGTATGCAGCATGGCACACACTATCTTAACCTCTGAAGAGCACACTGTCACCGAGGATCACCACCAGAGTGCTTCTGACGGCATCACCATGAGACTCTGTCACGAGTTGCCCCAAACCTTGATCTTGTCCACAGACGACTATGTTAGCCACCTGCCTCTCCTTTTGAGACTTTGCAAGTGTTGCAGAAGAGACAGGCAAGACTTTGAGAGCCAGAGGCTATGGATGATGATGAGAAAACTGTTTTCTGGCTAAAGCAGGGGCAGATGC
Source organism: Acomys minous (assembly GCF_964271855.1). Lineage (NCBI taxonomy): Eukaryota > Metazoa > Chordata > Mammalia > Rodentia > Muridae > Acomys > Acomys minous. Next base: position 4,909,444 of record NC_140486.1, on the reverse strand, counting down.
ACACCTAAACTCATAGCAGCTGTGGAAGTGTGCACAAGACTTGCACAAGCTCAAGCCAGACAGAATCGCAGCATGGAGAGGAGAGGTGGGCATGGGCTCCACTCTACCTCTGCGACTAACTCACTGGCACCTGATGAGAGCTACTGAAGGAGAAACAGGGAGTTTCCTGCAGGGCTGTAGTGGAAGGAGCACACTGCAGTGGAGGGCTACACAGCCAGCACATGGGAAGCACACACTGGACACAGTGTTGGTGGGATTAGGGGACTGGATCACAGAGGAATTGGGGATGGAGTAAATATTATCAAAATGCATTATATGAAATCATCAAAGAACTAATAAAAAGAAATATTCCATTGAAAATATTCAGGAAGTGAGCAACCTCAGGGTCTTAAATAGTTACATAAGAAGTAAAGAGAAATACTTAAACTGAGAAAATACAATTTCTTAATTAAAAAATTACGTGTGAGTGTGTGAGTGTGTGTGTGTGTGTGTGTGTGTGTGTGTGTGTGTGTGTGTGAATTATGTGCATGTGTGCACACCACAGCCAGTGTAGAAGCCAGAAGAGAACTTTTGGGAAGCATCTTCTGCTGTGTTGGTCCTAGGGACGGAGCTCAGGCCCTCAGCCTTCATGTGTCTTCTTGTGCCCAAGCATAATGTTCCTCACAGGTTCTGGATGCACACCCAGAAATGCAGCTCTTACACTATGACATCTCTCCTTACACTTGCATTGCTTTTATGTGTTAGCAGCTGATAAACCCACAAAAATTTCCCACTTCTATCAACTATTTAAAGAAAACAAACTACAAAACAAAAAGCAAGCAAGCCAGCAAGCAAACACTAATCCCCCCAATTAAGCCCAAATCTTAAATTTACTCTATGGATTTTGTGCCTGCTGTCTCTAGTTGCTTCTGCCTGCTTTGGCCCTCAGTAAAGCCTTCTCACAGGTACACCCTCTGAGCATCTCTTCTTGGCCTAGACCCAAATGCCATGCCCTGTTACCTTGTCCAAAGTCACGTGGTTACATTCCCTGTCATCTAAAAAGCAGAGAGCAGCCCTGCTACCTGCACTGCAGATGGGAGTGCGGCTGTCTACACTCGGTCCAACAGCTCCCCCTGCAAGCTGCAATCTTCCAGATGTGCGCACTCTGAGAACACGCCCCATCTCACCCCATGCTTCTTAGGGGTGTCCTCACAGTACCTTTGCCTGCAGTTCCATAAATAACACACCAACATATTCAGTCTTGTTTCTTATATGTCTGTAATTTCCCAACAGAATAAATTTCAAACTTGAATCTGTAAGGATGTATAAAGACCGCTCTTACACTTTATCTTGTTCTGTAATGTAGACATTTTAGAATCTATCTTTCATTTAACACACACACACACACACACACACACACACACACACACACACACACACACACTCCCTCCCACCCTGACCCTAGACAAGATCTCACCATACAGCCCAGGCTGGCCTTGAATCTGCAATCCTCCTGCCTCAGCTTCCAGAACTTGGATCCCGGGTCTGTGGCATCACACCTGCTACCCTTTTCCTTTGATGAGCCTTTGAGCATAAGTTGTGGAACTGCTGCATTCCCACCTTTGGATGCTACAATGCGAACTTCCTAGATTTTGTCTTACTCAGCCACAGACAAACCATCAAAGGCACATAATTCAAAATGAAACAATAAAAAGAAAGAGGGACTAGAGTGTGGTCCATGGTCTCAACTAGAAACAGCACAGGACAGGGTGATGACACTCAGCCCACAGTCCTTCGTGTCAGTCTTGTCATTGGGAATCCTGTAGCTAATGCAAGCTTATCTGGTTATGAGTGTCCTCCTACTGCTAACATACAGCACAACATTTTACAAGCCAGTGCAAATACAGTTTTCCGCAGGCCTCACCTGACCGTGGAAGAGACGGGCTACCCCTTGGTCAACGGCTCTCACCCCACGCTTTACCCTTCAGCTCTCCTGGCTTGTCCTCATGGAACACAGGGAAGCATGACTGTGACAGCAAGTAAACATAACATAAGCATACTTGTCGTCATCGCTGCCGCCATCACTGCCGTCTGCATCAGCAGTTAGCTGTTGTCACAGAGTAACCGCCTGCTTACAGACTGCTTATCCACTCTCCCAGCTAGGTGCTGGGGGTGCGGGGGCTGTGTTTAGCTTCTGGCTACAGTGACAAGAACTGCTACTGTGAACACTGACTAGCAACCTCGGCCTGGACACATTCTTTTAGTGCTCTCAGGTCAGTTCTTAGCAGAACTGTGGACTCATGTGGTAAGTCTATGTCTACGTTTTTAGGAACTGATAACCTGTTCTGCGGGCAACCTCCACAGCACGCCAGATTCTTAAGTCCCACCATGAACCCTTTGGCCTCCCATTTTGTTTTTTGTTTTTGTTTGTTTTGTTTTCAGATCTCAGTTGTTCTAGTGGGTACAGGAACAGAGTTTTGGGCTTAATTGGCAATTTTGCTGATGACTGGCAATCTTCTGGGCTTTGGGGCTGCTTTGAATGTTCTCTTTTATAGGTCGTTCCTTGTTCGTTGTATACTGAAAGTTGATCTGGCCTATACTGTACAGACTCTGCATTTAAACCTTCTGTCCGATGTGTGTGCAGCACTTTTTGCCTCTGCTCTGTGGCTTTCCTTGTTTCTTTTTCTTTTTCTGGACAGGGCCTTCTGAAGAGTAGACACCATCACTTCAATGAAGGCCAGTCATGTTTTATTTTTTGGCTCAAATTATGTGTTCTCTTGCGAAGTAAGCCGTGATGCAGTCCAAAGCCCAGCGGCTCCTGTGCACTTGCTCCTTGTGCGGCCTCAGCTTCCTCATTTGTCCCTTTCAAGGTTGGTTCTCTGTTCAGCACAAGGCAACGCCAAGGCTCCCCGTGTAAATCTGTGGGTGCTGTTGTCTGCATTAGCCAGCTTGGCACCTTTTGTTACAGATCCGTTGGTACCTTGATAGGAAACCCAGGCAAGCATGTGTGCGAGCTTCTTCACAGGTCTGCCCCACACCATCTGCTCTTCCTACTGCAGCTTCGTAGCACAGTGTCACCAGGAGAAGTGCTGTGACAATCTTCCTCTGCCCTCCCCGTCCTCATATTCATTTTCATCTTTTCCTCTCCTCTGCACACTTTCTGTCCAGAACTTCAAATTCACTATAGTTTCTATGTTTAACATCTCCTAAGTGAATCTGGAAAGCATTTTAGCTTGTCTCCCAGTTTTGAGACTTCAGTATTTTTATGGTTTCCCTTTTGCTCACATTTAAGTAAACACTTCCGCCTAGGCCACTGCTGTGAGGATGCTTATTTAGAGTCCCCCGTCCTTACCCTTTCTGACGACAACGTTTTTCTCCTGATTATGGGTTGTATTATGTACTCCTTTGCACATTGGCCGCGTTTTATTGGGCAGCAGGGAGGGATTTGGCGTTGAGGTTCACGTTGGCCACAGGGACACTTCCATGAAGAGCAGCTTGAGTCACTACAGGCTTGCTGCTCAGTGCTGAGCCGACACGTACGTAAAGGGCGATGGTCGTTAGTGAGCACTTAGTGGGCGCAGCAGTGTAACAGAAACACTGCTCATAAAGCACCTGATTTCATAGATATCTATAGAAGGTTCATTATGGTAAGGATCAATTTCTGAAACATTAACGAACAGCCACTTTAAATTTAGTGACCAATACTGAATACTTATTGATTTTAAAGAAAAATGTATGTGCATCTGCTATAATGCTAATGCTCCACTTCACACTGGGAGCAAGCACCACAGACCCTCCTCCTCACTGAAAACCTAACTACTTGGTAAAATTTTGTTTAAATTGCTTAGATATGCAGTTCTCTAAATTTTGATGCTAAAATGTTTACATTTTTATGGTTGTATAAACTGAAGACAGGAGAGAGCCTTAACTAGTTTTAAATATACACCTAATGCTTTAAGATGCCACCCTCTGTTAACAGAACTCAAGTTAAGTATGCAGATCGTGACGGCTACAATGAGCTCACGGGGACGCCCACTGACTGCCTGCAGATCTGGTCTCCAGTGCTCATGTGATCTCAGCTTCCTAGTCTCACAAATGAGAATGTACCATCACTGGTGTGAGTTGTCACAAGCAGGTAGTAATAAGACAGAGAATCTGACTGACTATGTAAGGGCTCTAGGACAGAGCCCCAGACACTGGCTTCATCCCTGGTGCCTGGCAGTTCAGAGCACCCCTCACACCCTCACAGAGCCACAGGTGTTTCTGGCCCATTTGCACACTGAACTAGGCAGGAGCTGGCAAAACTTTCACTTCTCTAGCTCAGATGATATTTAAAGGAAAATATATAAAAGATAGCAAAGTATGATGGCAAACATCTATATCCTAGCATTTGGAAGGGGGTGGGTAGGAGATTTAGGCCATTTTTCAACTATATACTCAATTCAAGGCTAGCCTGGTACATATGAAACCCTGTTTCAAAAAACCAAAAAATACACCAAAGAACTGTTTTTAAGGTAGCGCTCCATTTCACTAAGCTGTATGGTGGAAAAAAGGCCTCGGCATCAGTTTGAGACCCCCTGAACACCTGATGCCAAACTTGCGCTGGGAATGAGCCTGTGCTTTGTGTCTGCAAGAAGAGTTAATGTGGCATTTATGAAAGCTCATGGCCATACTTCCTAAAAATCATTTGTACAAAGTAAGTTCCGAAGGTTTACACCATACGAACCATCTGTGCAGTTGGGAAACCCTGTTAATAGTCTTGCTTTATGAAAAATACTTCTGTTGTAACACACAGAGTTTCAAATGCTTAATAACATGCAGAAATGGAATATAATCAAGAGTCTCACAGTGAATCAAATCCAGGAAGTTAGGGGGGAAAGATAACATTAAAACAAAATTCCCTTTAATAGCCCAGTTTTGCTGTAGTGCTTTAGATTGCCTTGGCAATTGTCCAGTTAACTATGACAAGTCACATTAAAGCTGGCTGAGTACACTGCGTGGTGATGGGCTTGGGGTTCAAAGAAGGGGCCGACTGAGCTTCCCAGGGTGGGCTTCCTCTTGTCTACTTACCACTCTGTGGTCCCCACGTACCTCATTTTATAGTATTTACTGTTTTCTCTCAACTCCACATACCCCCTGAAAACCACAGCAATAGCATGCATGACACCCACCAAGAATTTTCTAGAAGTAATCGTTTTTGAACTTGGTAAATAATGATATTTTACAAAAGTGGTTCAGGATACATTCAAGCTGCTCAATAATGTACACCTATTTTTAAGAAAGACCTATAGAACAATATAACTTTTGACTCAACATAGAAATAAAAAAAACACAGAAGCAAAATTGATTAAGAAAACACGCTTTTATGCACTTATGACATAGCAAAATGATGCTCATTACTGACATGCCAAGTTCATGCTTTTCTGAAGAAATAATGAGTTACCCCATCTGCCTTTTTTGCTCACTTTCGGGTAAGCTGAGAACACAGGTCTGTGGGCTCACGCAGCCCAGCTGAGTGAACACCACGGTGGTTGTGGCAGGTCTCCGGGTGTCCTGAGTATGTTTCCATGTCACAAGTTGGCATAGCTGCAGCCCAACCAAAGGCTTCCATGTCCGAGCAAAGACCTGCCTGTGCCACTAGTCGTCACTTTTCTATAGTGTAGTGAATCGAACCACACAGACAGCATTTGTGTGTGTTAACCTGTCGCATCCATGAGCTTCACCGCGCTACTGTTCAGGCAATCTCCTTAGCAGTGTAATTACATGTCAGAACCAGACCTGTTTCTTACCTCATCTTTTGACAAACACTTAAGTTACTCATGGCTTCTGGTTATTTTCAACAACACTGCCATGAACACTGAAAACAAAGGTTTTAAATTTATTTGAGTGCTTTGCGTGCATGTACGCATGCGTACTGTATGGGTGCCTAGTGGTGTCTGTGGAGGGCAGGAGACGGTGGGGGAGTCCCTGGAACCATGAGTATGGGTGCCTGGTGGTGTCCGTGGAGGGCAGGAGATGGTGGGGGAGTCCCTGGAACCGTGAGGGTGGCTGTGGGCTGCCATGTGGGCACGGGGAGTCAAGCCTGAGACTCTGCAAGAACAACAAGACCTCTCCATCCCAAATCAAGGTTTTGTGTGGCCACACATTTTCAAGGAGTAAAACTGCCAGGGTATAGAGTATGTGCATATTTAACTGCATAAGAACATGTCAAACTGTGTGCCAAGCGGCTGCCCCATTGTTTATTCCTACCAACAATGTCTGACAACTCAGACGGCTGTGGTGGCTGCACTAGCATTTGGTACTGGCTGCCGAGTTCGAGCTAATTTGATGGGATGCCATCTTCTCACGGTGCTGACTCATCCTGTTGACAACCAGCGCACCGAGAAGCAACCGCGCGCTCGCTGGGCACATGCATCCTGTCCTTGCAGCTGAACCCAGGCCCTCGTGGACCCGAGAAGCACAGTACTAACACAGCGCAATCTCCACCCTCATCTTCTGCCAATGTGGGCAAGGTTTTCCTCTCTTCACTGAGTTATGTTTGGTTTTCTCATTCATAACTCGGGAATTTAGAACCCAACTGATTTTGTATAGATTCTTTAACTTTTTATTTCTTTGTTTTGAAACACAGTCTTGGAACATAGGCCTGATCTGCCTGCCTCAGCTGGAATTAAAGGTGTGTGTTACCTCGTGTCTTTTCTTTTTTTCCCCTAACTTTTTAATAGATAGCAAAACTTTCAACTTGGATGACGTTCCATTCAATTCTTTTACCACTTTTTGTAAGTTGGGTTTTTATTAAATTTGCCTGCAAGTCTATCTGTGTGAGGGTGTTGGATCCCCTGAACTGGAGTTACAGACAGTTGTGAGCTGCGGTGTGGGTTCTGGGAAATGAACCCTGGTACTGTGAAGAAGCAGCCAGCACTCTTACCTGCTGAGCCGTCTGTCCAGCCCCCAGTTATTTTCTTACCATGTAGCATTTATGTGCTGTAGGCCCTCTCTAAGAACATCTCTATCACAAGGTCAAAAAGGTTTTCTTTTGTGTTTGTTCAAAAATACTCCTAGCTTTAGGTTTCTGATCCTGTGATATAAAGGTCACATCACCTTCTCCATTAAGAACATAGAAATAGTCCAGAACTGTTTCTTTCCTTTTAGGTGCTTTGTTGACAATCACCTGAGCACAGGTGCCCTGGTGCGGTCTGTTTGTGGATCCTCTGTACCCCATGTCTGTGTCTGAGGGCATCAGATCCGTTTTCCTTTTCTAAGGCAGTTTAGTTCCAGGCTCTGTGTTCTCATGCAGATCTCAGGAACCTGAGCTGACAGCAGCCCCTCAGGATTGTCACGGTGACTCTATGGATCTAGATCCACATAAGGAGTTGATAATGAGCAACTTGAGTCCTCCCACGGGCCATTTCTGATGATTTTCTAAGTTTACTTCAGCCTCTGAGTGGTGTTTTATTATGAAGACCTTGAAAATACTCTTAAAGTTTTATTTTTTTACTTTTTCCTCATTTATTTCTAGTTTTGATTAAAATTTTAACTTTGCTGGCCACGTTCTTTCTTAGGCCACATGGACAATAGACAGGCAGCAGCTTCACTGTGTCTTCAGAGGTCCCAGCACATGCTGTTCTCCACGAGGACCTCGTCTGAGCTGGGAACAGACGTTCTCCTACTGCCCCAATAGGCTTAGTAGAGGGAGGCTGTGTGTGATGTTTCTGCGGACACGGCTTGCTTTGTAACAGAGATTCTTGTTCCGAGTGTGGGAGAGACCACGTGCCCGACAGCACAGCTTCCAACCTGCATGAGCACTAGGACTGAGCCCAGGGATATTGCTAACAGTGAACTTTCCATTCTCCTGTATTGCTTGAAACATCTGACTAGACACAGTGTAGTCATCTACAAGGAGGGCTGTGCAGTCAGTGCGGTCTCTGCAGTGACTGACGTGCTCACGTGTGCTGCATCATATCATGACATGCTTCCTAAGCAGCAGCACTGACCTTCCAGTGCACATGCACATGACTGATACAGTTCTGATACTTTATCAATTAGAGATGTGAGCAGTTCTTAAATATATATCATTCGGCCAAATACCTGACATCGAGGTTATAATTTACCATAGAAGATATTTTTTAGGCATTGTCCTTCAACAGATAAGTGGATAATGAAATGTGGCACATATCTCAGAGGTGTGCTATTCCACTAGAGAAAAAAGAAATCATGCTTTTCAGGTAGAAAAGATGATATTGAGGGAGGTAACCCAGACCCAGAACAAATGTCACAGACCAGAGTCTTCAGATGTGAGGAAACAACAGAGTGACCACAAAACCCCAGGGAAGTGTAACTGGTATGGGAGGCAGTCCTCAGGGGACAGCAAAATAAAGTTCACATTAAAGAGGAAACAGGAAAGTGGGGAAGGGGCTCCAAGTGGGGACAGGGGAGGGGGGCAATATAGGAGGAGGAACAAATAACAACGAAGTTGTTTGATAAAGCTCCAAGAATCATCATGTTATATTTACCTAGAAAAAAATATACATAAATATATATATTGTATGTGTGTGTGTGTGTGTGTGTGTGTGTGTGTGTGTGTGTGTGTGTGTGTGTGTGACTATAAAAGAATCTGTACCACTTAGGTGACAACAGTTTCCATCAGAACAATAAACAGCAAGCCCAGTAGCAGCATAAGAAGCACCAGCGGCTAAACAGGATAGACTGAGTAACTCTCAATTAAACTAGGCTGTTTCTCTTTCCCTCGTTTGCTCCCAGGGGTTGAAGACACAGCCCTATTGCCAAACCACCCCCCACGTAAGGCACAGGATGATTCCGGTTGGATCTAACCAGAATGCTTCCTTCCTGCAGTCTAGCTTCCGTTGTACCAGAAGGTACTACACAGGCTGTCAAGAGAGGAAGCTGTTAACAGTCCTAGCCAGCTGTGACACCTATGGACCACAATGGCCACCACAGCAAGGTATCTGGATAGGGTACAGTAGGGGCACTCACATACTAGTGGTAACCAACAGCTGTCTAATTGGATTAAGACCCATTCAACAGGACGGAAATCATGCCTGTTACTAGAAATCTAACCAAATACCCAAGGCTGGTTGTCACAGACCGGCTCAGTCGGTGATAGGTCCCTGGGAACGGGCATTTTTGAAGTGTTGGTGGGCAAAGATAAGGCGTGTGACAAACAGCCACAGCCACACAGATTGTGTCTGTTTGTCACATGCCTTGTCTTTGTTCACCGACGCTTCGAGAACCCCCATTCCCAAGGACCTATATCCCCAACTAAGCCAGTCCATAACATCTAGAGAGGTCATAGATCTTAGAAAAGAATCAACAACTGCTACTTTGCTTTGACCAGCATAATTCTTAACTACATTCTAAACCCTATCTTTATATCCACAGGTCGGGCAGCTCTTCCCTCATCAGTGCAGCTTCTGTTACAGCAGATGGCGATCAGATGGGCCCAATGCAGAGATCAACAGGTCGCGGGAAGTCCTGCCCTAAAGAATACATCTGCAGCACAGCTCTGCCGTCTATGCTCAGGGAACATCATAGGAGATACTGTAAGAGCAGGAACAGCAAGGAGTCTGTGGTGAGACTATCTCTTCTAGAAATGCCTATATAAACAAGGCCCAAAACAACAGCAGCAACAGAGATGGTAACTGAGAAGTGGGGACGCATCCCACAGGGTCCTAGGCCTAGGAACCAATGTCTGGCAAGACAGGAGAACTACCCTCACGAGGGATGAGCCCACAGAGTGGTCAGGCCTGAAGTCATATCTACAAACAACACCAACTGACTCAGTAGGTCTATCTATCTATTACAAGGATAACTGAAGAAAAAGAGGCTGTCAATTTGAGAGTGGTGGGGCATGGGAGGGGCCAAGGGGAGGGGACACTGGAGTATGTAGAGGGAGGAAAGGGAAAGGGGAAGTGGTGTCATTACAACTTAAGTAAATGTATTGAAGGAAAAAAAATGCCTTTATATACAAGTCTTACATATGTACGTGTTTATATAAGACTTATAATATAATATAAAAGATCTTAGTATTTTAAGGATACTGTTTGACACTATTGTATGTACATAGCTTCTTATTAATGTACACTGGCTTATTAGAGAGTACATATTCATTAAAACTTTGTTTCTCTTTTCTTTTGTGGGAGTCCACAAAACAATAGGAAAAGTAAAACGCCACCACCAAACAGTATTCTTATCTATAATATATAGGGCAAGAGGTAAACATCATTTACACAATCCTATAAAAACAGGTTGGGTGTGTAGATGTGCATCCTAACCTCCAGTTTAAAGACTAAGGGAAATATGAATTTATTGTAAGTTGTCTGTATCCACTGCAAAGGAACCTGAGAGTGAAAACGTGGTGTGGTGATGTTTCTAAAGCCGCAGTGTCCTGCTGGGCAGCGCGAGGAGGCAGGACCGTGGAGGAGCATGGGAACCTCAGCCAGGACACTGACGGATGACTTCTAGGCCTTTGCTCTCTTGCCCTTTCATACTGTCAATAATTTATAAAACTAGTTTATAATACTATGCTGCCCAAGAAATAAAACTGATACTAATTTTTTTAGCATATAAATTTTAGTTTGGTTAAAAGTAAACTTGATAAGATAAAAAATAAAATTTTGGTAGCTATATTATCTCAATATGATGTGTTCAGAATGTACCCTCTGGTAACAGGGTAGATGCTATAACAGTGTCTTTCCAACTAAGATTTTCTAGTACACTTAGAGCATGCAGAAGCATATCACATATCTCCACTGAGAGTCCGTGCTTGTACCTGTTTTGTATTAATTAAGCTGTAGAAAAAGAGTATGAGATCATACTAGATTGTATTTATGTTTAACAGTTTATAACCGTGTGTGTGTGTGTGTGTGTGTGTGTGTGTGTCTGTGTGTGTCTGTGTGTGTGTAGGAACCACTATGAGTGAGGACAATCCTGAAGGCACTTTTGAGTGACATTCAGAAACATTATCTTGTGGCAACAGCAATGCTGTGTGCTCACATGGGATGCTGCAGCCTCAATCAATTTTACATTCCATTCTAACCAGTAAAAAAAAAAAGGAAACATGCACAAATAGATAAACGTATCGGTTCCTCGTCCTGTGATGATAGGGTTAGAATGGAACCCTGGCAATCCCATGCCCACTACCCTGCAGCCCCGTGCCCACCGCCCTGCAGTCCCTGTGCCCACCGCCCTGCAGTCCCCGTGCCCACCGCCCTGCAGTCCCCATGCCCACCGCCCTGCAGTTCCTGTGCCCACCGCCCTGCAGTCCCTGTGCCCACCGCCCTGCAGTCCCTGTGCCCACCGCCCTGCAGTCCCGTGCCCACCGCCCTGCAGTCCCTGTGCCCACCGCCCTGCAGTCCCTGTGCCCACCGCCCTGCAGTCCCTGTGCCCACCGCCCTGCAGTCCCGTGCCTACCGCCCTGCAGTCCCGTGCCCACCGCCCTGCAGTCCCTGTGCCCACCGCCCTGCAGTCCCTGTGCCCACCGCCCTGCAGTCCCTGTGCCCACCGCCCTGCAGTCCCGTGCCCACCGCCCTGCAGTCCCGTGCCCACCGCCCTGCAGTTCCGTGCCCACCGCCCTGCAGTCCCTGTGCCCACCGCCCTGCAGTCCCTGTGCCCACCGCCCTGCAGTCCCGTGCCCACGGCCCTGCAGTCCCGTGCCCACTGCCCTGAAGTCTCATGCTCACTGCCCTGCAGTCCCGTGTCCCCTGCCCTGCAGCCCCGTGCCCACTCCCCTGCAGTCCCGTGCCCACTGCCCTGAAGTCCCCGTGCCCACTGCCCTGTAGTCTTGTGTCCCCTGCCCTGCAGTCCAATGCCCACCGCCCTGCAGTCCAATGCCCACTGCCCTGCAAGTCCCATGCCCATCGCTCTGTAGTCCCGTGTCCACTGCCTTGCAGCCCCGTGCCCACTGCCTAGAACATCTGCTCTGAGATTCCCAAGGGCATGAGTCCCTAATTGCTTCCTCTATTATTTCCTGGTAAGCTCTTTATACTGAAAGTAACCGTCAGGACCTAGTCAAGTTGTGTCCCTGGTCTGGCCAAGGTTAGGAGCTTAAGCCAACTTCTAAAAACGCTGTGAAAGGAAAGACACAGAGCTTCTTAATTCCCAGACTGTTGAGATAGCTTTTTAGAGGACAAAAGGGTTTCCTCCTTATTTCTGTATGCTTTCTCTAAAGACAGCACAAATCCTAGGACTGTCCTAACTAGGAAGCCAAAGCACTGAGCCTTGTTCATACTACTGCTGTCAATCAGCAGAGAGGCCTTCCAGTTCTGCCTGCTCAGTTAGCACTATTATGGAGGAAAGGGAAGGATTAATATGATTCAGGAGTTGTGCACATGAGCTTAGAATGCTGAAAGAGCCTTTGGGAAGTTGACTCATGAAAGGTTATTTTTTTCTCCTCTATTTTCTAGGAAAAGTAATTCAGAGTCTTGAAAGATGAATAATATTTATCTAATTCTTGTTTTGAGTTTTGTTACTGGATTGGACATACTAACATCTAAAGAATATTTTTAGGAAGTTAAAATTACCGGAGTAATGAACAAAGCAAAATGTTACATAGGTTGATTCAAACGGAGGTCAAAGTTATAGCAATAAGATGGACAAAGGAGAAGTATTTGTATATCAACATATGACCTAACTAGAACAGGGCTCAAATGCTGACAATATATTAGGCTTTAGAGTGTTAATATATCACTGCATATATTAGGAAAGGTAATTTATATGGCTAAGCACCAGCATAAGATAACACTCTAAAAACATTGTAATAGATGTTCTAAGTTGTACCAAGGTAGTTTAATAAATGTACACAGCTCAACATCTATTCACAATCAGACCCTTCTCTCCTTCAAGTGCTCACCTCCGGCATGTTGTAACAGGGACAGGAAAACAGATCAACAGTCATGAAACTGCCAAGCAGCAGAGCTCAACAGGAAAATGCTCCCACTGTGCTTTGCTCTCTGAGGCTCTTGAACAACTGGCTGGCTTGGTCTGTATAACATGGTGTGTGGCCATGAAAAGTCACGTAAGGTGACAAAGTCCAGACAGTCTCACAACTGGGAAGCAGGCTTTCCCGGAACCCCAGTGAACAGGATTGACTGTTTCTTTAGAAGGGAGCGGGAGCGGGGGGATGGGGGGCGACACACGCTAATTCACCAATTAAAAAAATGCTACTGAACAAAAATGACAGGCCCCATCAGAGATAAAATTTCTCTTTGATTTTACATAATTTGGAACCACTAGAGACAGATTTAATTTGTCATTTTGGAACAAAACTTCACTGTCTCATTGTAAGATGCTAAAATATTTCTGGTGTTCTAGCTGCCATGTGAGGAAGACAGCAAACAGAGGTGGAGCCTATAAAGACGGTGCAAACAGTCTGTAGACGTCTAGCCATGCCCTCATCACCAGGCACTGGGCTGTAGTGGGAATACTCACCAAGGAACAGCGCGAGGACACAGTGGCTCACCTGCACTTACAGCCTCCAGTGACTGTAGGGAACCTAACGCAACTGTTCTAGACCAGCAGGATGCCAGAGACATTAGGACTAGTGAGCTAAATGATTGTTGGTAGGAGATATTACTTGCTTAGTGTTCATTACTTTACAGGAAGTACAGTTGGTCTGCTGTTGAGCATTGGCAGCCTGAGAAGAGGTTCATTTTAGTTTTGAAGTCTGTTTGCCTTGGGACTTCTGCAGGAAAGTTTAGCAGGAAGCCTCCCTCACCTTTACAGATCAAGATACGGGAAAAGAAAATTACAAAAGAAGCCTATGAAAATATTATGAATGGCAGGCACAGGTGGACAGACCCCAGCCTGAATGTGTTCCTGTAAAAGCCCAACACTTACTTTCCCTGAGATGCACCCAGCAAAGAAAGCCATCAGAAAGACCCCAAGCCATTTTGTGTGGCTCAACTCCCATTTTTAGTGCACAGAAATCGTGGGAAATGGAAAGCTGTGCTATTTTAGAGTTCAGTTACAAAGCCACTAAATCCTAAAAGTCTCATACCAGCACTGGGTAAGTTTTGATTTTATGTGGCATATATCTTAGAGCACATTTATAGCCCACGTTTATAGTTTTTACAGCTTAAGGCAAAGTGAAGTTGTAGCTGGAAAGTAACCGCATGTGAAATGTAACCACCTGCTCCGTTTCCTCGGAGGCGCCTGACCAGCTCGGACTCACATCCTTCTCCAGAGCACAGCACCCACCGCTCCTGCAGCTCCCGGAGACACCGCAGAAGTCCTAACACATGCTGTCACTATTTTGGAGGTATTTGAGGCCATCACAGAACTTGGAATTTCTCTCTACAATGTGCTCTGTTCTTAGCATTCCACAGAAGCTTTCTGGTTCTCTCTGATCCAAAAGCAACAATGAACATTGTGGAACAGTGCTGTTCTTCTATGACACACCTTGGTGAGATTGAAAGAGCAGGCACTCAATAAAACCTGCTGCTCACCTGGTGACTGCAAAGGCTGGCACTCCTACTGGTGAGGAGGCACCTCTGGGCTGTGCCAAGCCCATATGGCTTCAGTCCTGACACGACAGCCTACCCTGCAGCAGCACAGGGTCTGTCTTATGTAGCTTTCTTATCCTACTTAGGCCTGCTCACACACTGCCTCCATTGAACCCTGAGGCTCCTGACAAAGAAATGGGCTCACAGATCAGTCCCACAACCTCCGCTGTTTCCGGCCCTGCGACATTACTAGGGTTCTGGACTCCTCCCACGAGATCTCCCTACTTCTCTGCCCTGTGCTCAAGCCTTGGCAATGCCAGAGACACAGAGTCAGATAGTGATGTCATCTGCCATAGGATATCCTAGAACTACAGATGTGCCAATGCCCGAAACCACAGAGGACGATGGCCAACAGCACAGCAGCCCTGAGCAAGCTGCTTACCTGGGATGATGAAGCCATAGGTACTCTCCGCCCCCCCCCCCCCTGCTCAGCCCCTCCCTCAGGCCAGAGGCCTATCGGAATTCCCAGCACCTCCAGGCTGGATCTTCCCCCAGGCAGGCTACTCAGTCACATCTTAGATCCTCCTCCATCAAGGTTTCTTCTCCATCTGGGCCCTTGCTCCCATGACCCTTCCAAAATCCTGGGTTCTCCTCCTCAGCTCCTGCCTTAGCAGCAACACTGCTGGCTTCCCTACTTGCTGGATATTTTGGCAAATAATTTTCCAAAATATGTTTTGCTTAGTATATGCTTTAAAAACACATTTAAATTTGCTTCAGTTACTTATTTCTAGTGGTGCTGAGGTTCAAATCAAAGCCTTACCCATGCCAGGCAGTTCCTCTCTGTTCCTCTCCTTGAGGACAGGTCTCACTCAGCAGTCCCGGCTGGCCGAGAAATTGCTAATAAACAGACTGGTCTTGAAACTCAGAGGCCACTGCCTTCCATCTTAAGTGTGTTCTACCATGCCTGGCCTTTAGGGCAATAAGTTCTTATCTAAAGTAACTATAATTGTTTCAAATAAGTTGGAAAGCATCATCCTTTTAAAAAGAAGAAAAATGAAAGCCAGAAATTTAGCCCTCAGAGTTGTATGTAGGGTCTCTCAACTGTGGGAGGAAAAAGACAAAAATGGTCATTGATAAAAAAACAACTTATCTTTTATTTTAACCCTAGGGACTATGTAATTATTTATGAAGAATTTACTTGGGAGTTTTCAAAGAACTTTGAATGTTAAAATCCTCCTTTCAAAAAACAAAAACAAAAACCTCTCCTTTCCTTCAAAATAGATTTTTTTCAACAGTGATAATAGATTACATATGTATGTGTGTGTATCTATATCTATATCTATTCTCCAGCCTTTATTAAAACTTGTCATTTTCTTAAAATATAATCACATATTTTCTTTGTGATTTATGGTGGTTTGAATAAGAATAGCCCCCATAGCCCATATATTTGAAACCTTGGTCAACAGGGAGTGGCACTACTTGAGAGGGCTTAGGAGGTGTGGCCTTGTTGGAGGAAGGGTGTCACTGGCTTGAGCTTTGAGGTGTCCAAAGCATCAGCCAGGCCCACACTCGCCCCCTGCTGCCTGTGGACCTAGATGGAGAGCTCCCAGCTCCTCTCCAGCACTAAGTCTGCCTGTGTGCTGCCATGTTTCCCACTGTGATGATAATGGAATAAACCTCTGAGACTGTAAGCCAGCCCCAATTAGGTGTTTTCCTTTTTAAGAGTTGTTGTGGTCATGGCATCCCTTCACAGCAATAGAACAGTGATTATGACATGATTTAAAGTGGCAACTACACTACACTATATAGTGTAGAATTATCTAATGAAAACCTATAAGAGGACAATGATGGAAACGCATACAGTAGAAACACTGGGCAAATCTTTAACTAGGCTGGTACCTTTTATATGATCCTCCCAACCAAGTTAAAATTCAATTTTTGATAAAACTAGGTACAAACTACCATAGACATATAAATATTGTTTATTCCAAACTATATATTATTTATAATTTCATTTTAAGCTTTGATAATACCATTTTTAGTGCTATATTATATTGAGAAGAATAATTCATTAGGCTATAAATCTGCTTCTACTAAGTGATGGCTTTCTGCAGCTATGCACAAATCAGGACAATGTCTACAGTCTTTGTCACAGCTGAGTGACAGTGTGTGGCTCACCCCAGCTTCACTCTCATCTCCTGTTACAGGACAAGCCCTGGAGCAGGTTCAAAAGGGAGAGCTGTCCCAAAACTGTCCCTCCTCTCACCATTTCCTCCACTCCATTCTACTGAGTTTCATTGGCCACCTGCACATTTCATGTGTCCTTCCTATAGCTCCTGGTGTCCTGTCACGTCCCCTCAGTGTTGTCATGATGTCATGGTTTAGGTCTGTAGTCTTCTCTGCATTTTATGAAGAACTCCAGAGGCCTTCAATGCTTAGTTTGCAATGGCTGCTAGGTATCTCAAATTTGATGCTCTGCTTGTATCAAGAACTCCAACCCAAGACTCTCACACAGCCTGCATTAATAATAAATGCTATCTTTGGTCCTCCTTTCTCACACTGGAGACTGAAGATGCTGCTCCCATGGCTGGTCTCTAGAAAAGCTCATGGATCTGCTTGTAAGTCAGCTTCTGACCACTTACTAATCAAGGTTGCCTGCATGGCGGTCTCTCGGTCTTTCTAATCACAGCAGTGACGGCTCCCCATCACACTGCTGTCACTGAAGCTGACACCACATAACGTGGGTCCACGCTTCTCCTTTGCCAGCGCTATGCTCTTAGGCTCTGCACCACCATGTGACCCTGCAGTCTCCATGGAGATGTTCAATCTGCCCACAATGTTTTAAGGAGCAAGTCCCTGTTCTAACTCAATCCCCAATCAATTCAGTATTACCACACACATGAAGACTTACTGACATGCCATTCACATTCTAAGATATAATTTTATAAGGACAAAGACTACATTGAAAGATAAGAGGTCATATGCACAATCAATAAATAGGTAAAACCTTGAACATGTATTTTGAGCTTAAGACTAGAAAAACAGTAATGTTTACAGTACATAAAAACCGATTTACATTAAAAGAACAAAATACAAGAATGGGGAAAGTCAGCCGGGTATGGTGGCACATGCCTTTAATCCTAGCACTTGGGAGTTAGAGGCAGACAGGTGGATTGATGTGAGTTCGAGGCCAGCCTGGTCTACAAAGTGAGTCCAGGACAGACAAGGCTACACAGGGAAGCCCTGTCTTGAAAAAAAAATGTTGTTAATGTTTAGGGGCTGGAGAGATGGCTCAGTGGTTAAGAGCACTGCCTGCTCTTCTAGAGGACCTAGGTTCAATTCCCAGTACCCACATGGCAGCTCACAATTGTCTGTAACTCCAAGATCTGACACCCCTATACCAATGCACATAAATTAAAATAAAATAAAATAAATAAAAAAGAATGGGGAAAGTCATTAAAAAAAGAAATACAAAATTTCAATAGGGAATTTAGATTTAGAAAAACAAAACAAACAAACAACAACAACATAAAAGAACCAGAGAAACCTAAACATTAAGATGGCAAGTTGCTCCAAGTCAGACTAGAACAAAGCTTGGAAGATCGGTGACATCAGTAGCTATGAGGATCTAGAGGAAAGCACAGCACCCCCCCCACCCCCCCCCACCCCCCGTCTCTAGTTTCCAGAGTTTCAGTTATCATTGAAGGCCAGAAACACTAAGTGGGAAATTTCAGGAACAAATTTCTAGTGTGTAAGTTGTGCCCTCTTCTGTGAAATATGCTACACCCTCCTACAAAGCCCCCCTTCCTTTTCTTTTTGGTCCAGTGCATTAATACCTGTCCATTAATCACACGGTAGCTCACTCATCATCGGATTGTCAGCGGCAGTATTGCACTAAGTACTTGTATTCAAGTAACCTTTGGTTTACAGTAGCTTCAAGGCACAGGGATGTGAGTACATCAACCAGAAGCCATAAGCGGTTTCTTTAAGGGAAAAGGTGAAAGTTCTTACATAAAGAAAGAGGTGGGGAAAGCATGTCCTGGAATTGCTGAGATCTATAGCAAATGTATTTTCTACTTGTGAAATTGTGAAGAATGAAAAAGAGATGTGTGTTAGTTTTGCTGTCACACTCCAAGCTGCAAAAGAAACAATTACCAAGTGTGATAAAGGCAGAGTCAAGATAAAAGGCATCAGATTAAGGCTTTGGCAGCATGCGGTCCCATAACCATGGTAGTGAGGATCTTGGACCACACCCCTCAGCATGATGAAAGACAAGTAGACTTTCTAGTGCCTCAGCGTTCCAGGGAGCTATAGACAGCACTGCTCCCACTGTCTGAAACACCTGTGGGGGCAAGCAGGCCCTGAGGTGACTAGCTTTCCCTCAGAATCTATCTATGCTCTCCAGTTAACTATACCTGTAAGATTTACTTCCCCCAGTAATATATTAGTATGTCTTTAGGTGTAAGTCAAGGTAGAAATCAAGTGACCATCTCCTATGAGCAAACAGGCCTAAGACCCCAAGGTCTTCTGAACCACACTGGAGAGCAGCAGCGGAGGAAGGCTACCCACTTGCCCAGGGTGTTCTTACAGAGCCTCTCCATCCTCTGACTAAATGGAGCTGGGCTCTCCGGGTAGGCATTCTCCACTGAGTAACTGGTTTCAAAAGCTTCCTCTCTGATGAAGCTACTGTGAGAGGGAGCTGGAGGAACCTGACTGAGACCACTTCAGGTGCTGACTTGCTCTACACATTTCTTCTTCTTTTTAAATCGACAAGAACTTGTGCATAGAGTTACTGTAAGACTGTAAGCATTATTCAGGCCAGCAGCAACGCCACCAAAATACACAAGAAGACAAACAAATTAAACACATAAAAACACAGTACTTCAGATGAAAGTGCTAACTGCCTAAATGGTTAAAATTCACACTACACAAGGCAACCTTTTACTTTCTGCCTGCCCAGCCTGTACTATTCCTCAGGGAGCCACACAATCCATGTGCGAGAACACAAGCAGGCGTGGGAGGAGGGTTCAGATGCTTACTTGTCAGTAGCTGTGTTCTCTCTGAGACCAGAGGGAAATTCTCAATGTAGTTAATCCACCAATTCTAAATAATTTGATGTTCCATATCAGAGGGCCACATGACATGACATGAGGCAGGATGCAGGTGTGGCTGTCTGTTCTAACACAACTGCCTGGGCTCCATGGGTTTCGGAGGGAGATATCCTGAGAGCTACTGGCAGAACATGGCCAGACAGCATGTCAGATTTCATACTCTGCAGACATCTACAGCAACTGATGCCTTGTAGTCAAAAGCTGTTAAATTACCTGTGAAGGGTTACTGGCAGACCCAAATGTTTTTCTCATTGTTTATTTAGTTCCTAAAGCTCTTGGTCTTTGTGCTGATTGCCTTAACTGACAGCACAGGAAATCTGGACTTTGTAAACTGGGCAGCGCTCTATTGAATTATAGGTTGCAGGTCTGTAATCAAACTGTAGGGCTAACCTGTATGGAGAAATTCTTTCCTTAAAGAACAAAGGAGCTTAATATAAGCAAACACCACTAACTATAAATAATATTATAAAACAGATGAGCTTGGAAGAGGGGCCGAAGGACAAATATCTCTGTGGACAAAAAGGTCTCAATGAGATACAATGAGCACAGTATTGATGATCAAGAAAATGCAGTTATTTTCTGACTATAAAAGAACTACTTAACATGGGGAGTGTGCCAAACTGGAAAACGAATGTGAGTGACTCAACTTCCATAAGCATCAGCCTCAAACACACAGAATCAAGTAGTGACCACCTTCATAAAAGTAGTGTAAACTGGAAGGGCCAGTACCAGTAAACACGTGTGTAGCAAATATTTTATGTAGTCGTTGATTAAAACACATAAATAAGAAGAGAGCCACTACGTTGGTGAGTGAGAGAATAAACACCTTAAGGAGAAATGTCTCCACCATCACGGTTCGGGTCTTTTCGGAAGGCCCTGCGCATGGCGGCAGCAGCAAAGCAGCCTGAGTCTGGGTTTGAGAACGCACCGGGGTGGGCGGTGCGGAACCAGCTCCCACTCAACCGCACCCGTAAACAGACTTGCACGCTGTCACAGCACTGTGCCCCACAGACCCACTTTTGCAGGCTGGAATTAGAAAAATCACTGGTATGCCCATTCATATGGAACCTTTTATGTTCTTATCCTGAACTCAGATTTAATCTACACAGAAGCGGTAGGGTCCATATGCTATTTCCTTCTGGGTTTATTATGGAAAGAATGAATTATAATGTAGTAAAATTATAAAAGTAAGCACAAAGTACTATCAGTGAGGGTTTACTTTATTCTTGCTGCTGTTTTTTTTTTTTTTTTTTTTTTTTTTTTTTTCTGAGACAGGGTTTCTCTGTGTAGCTCTGGCTGTCCTGGACTACTTTGTAGACCAGGCTGGCCTCGAACTCAAATGAGCACAACTACACCTGGCTATTCCTGCTATTTTTTATTTCAAAGGCTGAAACAGAGCTTTATTAAACAATGGATGTTTTCATGGATGGCCTTCAATCATTAGTAAATACAGTTCTCACTAAGAGTTGCTTTTCAAAGCTACTTGACTATAAGAAGCAGCTTCCACAAGATAACACATGCTTAGATAACACTATATCAAACAATTTAGATATACATACCATAGAATATTTAAATGCTTAACTACAACATATGAGCTACTCTGTGAGCCAATGCTGTGCTGTAAGCAGACTCACATGGGTAATATATCGCCATAATTCTGCTTCAATTAAAAGCATATTTCAGCAGAAGGCCAGGATGTCGGGTCTGTGGGTTTAATGATGCCAGCTTAGAGTCTGCGTATGCTAAGTGTACATTACTCAGATGGGCTCAGAATTATGCTTTACATAAATAAAGACTGAGCACATTAAGACAAAATCTTGCATAGTCTAAGTATATATTAATGGACACAGTGCCAGAATCTGCTGGCAGTTCCACACATTGTGCATAAGACCCAGCAAATCGGGTTAAGATTTTACTAATACTTTCACTTGAAATTGTTTCTCCTTTTTGTCCTTCCAAAGATAGAATGAAGTAAGGGCTGAGCAGAAGAAATACTTCATGAGTCTCGCAGAGCACTCTACATGGCGTGAACGGACGATAGCTTAGCAGCTCGGAAGGCCGTCATGTTTTACTGTGCCCTTGGAAACAGTAATACCAGGAACATGAAATTCTGCTAAGTTGGTCCTAAATTAGTTCCTCCAGTTGATGCTCTGCTGCACACTTTCCATGTAAGGGGCACTGAATGATTTTTTTTTTAAGAATTAAAACAACAACAGGAACCCTCCTACACTATCAGTTATTGTCAGTATGTCCTCTGCAATGAGTGACACCGATAAACATCAATACAGCCTCTGGAAATTCTAACAGCCCAACCTAGAGCGGTTCTTGTTTAGCATGATTAACATAATTAGGTGACGTTGATGAGGGTGTGTGATGCCATTATAACCACCTTCTGGCAGCAGCAGTGTAACCCACGACCATGCCGTTAACATGGCCATCTCTCTTGTTTCTGTTAACTGTTTATTATGATTTATATGCATTTTAAGGTTTTTAAGGACTAAAGGTTGAAACCCTGCTGTTCACTGTAAGATGTGACTAGAGAGCAGTACCAAGATGTCCACAGCAGTGCATCACAGGGGTGGGGACAGCAGTGCATCACAGGGGTGGGGACAGCAGTGCATGACAGGGGTGGGGACAGCAGTGGCTGCTCCCAGAGAAATCACATGCTCTACAGGGTGCACGGCACTCGGGTGTGCAGGTGAATGTCCAGCTGAGATCTGGACAGTGCCAGTGCCTACCAAGCTGCTCATCAATATCAGAAGGTATCTGAAGATTATATAACTAAGCTGACTGCTATACCCTAGATGGAAACATGTCTCTCCAAAACTCCTAAGTCCCAACTCTTAGTATCTCTGAGTGTGAGCCTACTTAGAATTGGATCTCTAGGGATAGACTTAGTCACGATGAGATTACACTAGAGCTAGGAAGACTTCTTGTTCCTTATGAAAAGAGAAAATGGGGATAACTTCCTGTAAGACTGGATATGCAGACCCACATGCGATCCTTCATCTTGATTATCAACTTGACAGGACTTAGAACCTCCACGAGACAAGTGTCTGGGCAGGCTGAGAGGGGTTATTTGGAAGGTCCATGGCAACTGTAGGTGGTGCTATTCCCTGGGCTACAGTCTTCTACTGCATAAAGATGAGAAACAGGCTGAGCACCAGCACAAACACTGCTGCCTCTCTGCTTTCTGACCACGGACTGGAGTGCCTAGCAACACCTGGCTCTTGTCCTCATGCCTTCCCTGTCAGGGTGGACTGTATCTCCTACAACAGAGAGTCTAGGTAAACCCTTGCTTCCTCAAGCTGCCTTTGTCAGGTATTTTATTTTGAAAAAATGAAATCTCAGGTATGTTACAACCACATCTAAGTTGAACATTACATTAACAACCACTGGAAGAGTACACAGACGTCAAAACCAGGTAAACAATGCTCTGCTCCCAGATAGCCATATGCAAATGCAGAAACAAATAAACATAAGTATGAGGAGGGTGAAAGAAAGAATATGACTCAATGTTATAGTCACAGACTTAACTGAAAGTATGTTTAATGACATATTAAACAACAAATTTTAAAAATGATTATAAGATTGTTCCCCCCAAAAACCAAGAACACAAATCACCTCTGTGAGGAGGACACAGGGAGATTGTGAAAACCAGCACACAAAGGCATGGAGTGAGGGTGTGACAGACGACTGCATGAAGACACACAATGACATTAAAAATCAAACGGAAATGTGTAAGGGAACAAAATAATCAAATAAAAATGTCAGTATAAATTCTCACCATGAGAATATGTCAAGTTGACAGGATGGGAAGACTTGAAGACAAGGCCTAAGAATTAGAAAGCTCAAAGTAGGATAAAGATAAAACACTACGAATGAAAAAGAGAGGAGACCAAAGGAATATGATGAAAACACTGAATTTCCAAACCATGGACACAATGGGAGAAAAAGGACAGACTAAAGGCATCTACATTATATCCAGTAAATGTAGCTGTAAATTTCTAAAATGCAACATAATCAGTGACTATATAGAGACAGTATTTACTTAAATACCAAACTCTCACATTGTGAGAGCCAGCCTTATTTTTTTATTTTTTATTTTTGTTTGTTTGTTTGTTTGTCAGGAGAAAATTAGCAGACATCCCATGCAACCACCAGAGGAGGCCAGGAGTGCTCCACTGGCTCCTTCCAATTCTGCCTGCAGGAATAAGCAAGGGGCGGGGGGTGGGGGTGGAACTCATCCTGATTTGGACTTCTGGTCTTTAAAAATGGAAGACAATCGATCTCTGTTGATTAAGCCTTTCAGTTGGAGAACTGGGTTACAGTATCCCTAGCAAATTAATGGCCAATATTTGTCTCATTTCTTTTTTGTATTAACATTATTTAGTTAATACCACGAAACTAGAGCTGTCCAAAGGATATTCAAGCACTGATGTCTGTTCCAGATAACTCTAACAAGGATGCTTTTGTGGAACTGTGTATTGGCTGGTAGTCTCACCACAGACAAGGACTGAAAGATTTCAAATTATAAAAAGAAAAAAACAAAAACTAAGACACTTGATGCTGGTTGCCCAAAGACTACAATTTCTTACATATAATTTATATTTTTTTCAATTCTCCAATTATTACACATGATGATAATAAAAAAATTGTAACACTACTGAATATGGCTCTCAATCCAAAGAGTTACTATAAACAACCTCATTACAAAAAAATAAAAAATGAAAGGATGATGAAGAGCAAATGCGCATGAAGCTTGTACACTTTGCACAAGTGACAGAGCAGACATTTTAGAAGGCAGTGAGTGGAGTTAGGTACCCTAATGAGCAAGACAAGCAGCCACTAAAATGCTCTACAGAATGATATGTCCAAAACTGAACCTCAGTCTAGAGATATTCAGATCAACCATGGAGAGGCAAGAAATGGGCTGGCCGCGGAGCCCTTCTGTCCTCTCAGCCGTGGAGGTCAGTGGGAACCGAGAAAACTGAAGTTGTGTATGAAATCATAGAAAACTGAGGCAGCACTGGAACCACAGGGCACAAAATTAGGCTGCGTGTTGTATTTCAATGAAGTAACTTTATGGAGACAAAAATCCAAACATGACCTAGACACACAAAGTAGGCAAAATGTCTGGCGCACCATCACCTATCATAGCAAGAGCCCTGAAAGTCACAATGTGATAAGAAAAGAAAATTGTTTGATGCTAGTATCAAGATAAATGTAATACTAGAATAAATTGACAGGAGGTTTAAAGCAAGTATTATAAAAATGTTTTCAGCAAAACATTTTCCTGAGACACAGATAAAACAAGTTATTCACAGCTAAGAAACAGAGGTTACCAAAGAGAAAATAAATATTAAATAATGAAAAATACAATATAGATTTTAAGACTTCCTGACTGGGCTGAGTAGGTGGAGAAAGAAGCCCCACACAGAAGGTATGAAGAAATGAGCATAACTTGGGGCAGTAACAACCCACCCTTAGATCAGTGGGGGCAGTAACAACGCACCCTTAGATCAGTGGGGGCAGTAACAACGCACCCTTAGATCAGTGGGGGCAGTAACAACGCACCCTTAGATCAGTGGGGGCAGTAACCCACACTTAGATCAGTGGGATTCCAGAAAAAGAAAGGAAGGGCGAGAGGAATTTAAGACTATTTAAAGAAATAAAGGGTAAAACATCGAAATATGATGGAAGACCTGTTCCTGCTGATCAAGAAGCCGCGTGAATCTGAGAGAAGAAAACTGAAAAGAAACTCTCACAAAGACACATTATAATTAAACTTTTGAAAAACAAAGGCGAAGAGAAACTCTTCAAGTCAGCCAGAAAGAAATGACACACTCCCTACTGGGAGCCCAGTTGACACAGAAGCAGATTTCTCACTAGAAGCCAGGAGGCACAAGGGGCAGCCAGGGTCTAAGAGATAACAGCCACCACGACTTCCCTGTCTGGTCAAAGTGTGTTTCAGATTGAAGGGGAATTAAGATTCCTCTAGAAAAGGTGCTTCTTGTCAGAGCTAGTCCAGTCCTTGCTTAGAGGAGGAGATGGAGAAGCAAGGTTCCAGAGCAGAGCTGCAGTCAGTGCAGAGGGAGGAGGAACAGGAAGAGCAAGCCAGCTGCAGCAGGCTCCTTCCTGCAGCTCACATGGCTCAACTGCCTTCCACTGGCCACATCCAATGCTCATCCACCTGAATCTCAAGGTCACAGAAGCTCTGGCCACCTGCTTCCCGAGAGCACATATTTCTCTTACCAAGGTCAGGAGGCAGCTGCCCAAGCCGCCCAGAGCCCTGGCTCTTGAGGAAAAGACTCTTAGTTTGTATGCTTATAGGCTTAGTGCCCCAAGAAGAGGCAATTTCTACCACAGTTTAAAAATAAAAGCAGCAAGTGGCAGTCACTGGCAACAGGTTAACAATTCAACACTACTAGCATATAGGCCACCTGAGATCATACGCTAGCAAAATACAAGGTGATTTTAAAAACCAAGAAAACAAATTATAGAATAATTGCTCTTTCAATGAACAGTTCTTGCTAAGAAGTTTTAAGACCATTGCATAGAATCTACGTTTATGCTAAATTCTATAACTATTCAAATATTCTAAGCATTTTCATATATTTGCTATATGTAAAAATATATTTAAAATTAAATTTGAGTAGTCCCTAGCAATAATTTAGGGTTTGATCCAAACATAGCAAAGGCACAAGGGGCTCTACGATGCAGAAAGTCTGTCTGAAATGTCGCCCAGCATATCCAGGGACAGCCACTGTGGGGTGTGAATGACAAATGGTCCCCAGGCCCTCCCCAGGCCCAGGCCCAGCTGTGTGCACACTTAGGGAAGGCATAGGACCTCTGCACACCACAGTGCAGGGCTTGAGGGCTTATGGACTCATCCATTTCATCTTTCACTCTCTTTCTCTCTGCATCTTGTGTGCTGATAAAATACGATCAGCCACCGTCTGCTCCTGCTGCCATGCCACCCTTGCCATGAGGACTTCACTGCTCTGGAGCCATAAACTAAAGCCCGTCTTCCTTAAGTAAAAGAGCTGCTTTTGCCAGCGCATTTCATTACAGCAACAAGGAAGTACCCAGGTCTACAGCTCCGTGGTTGCTCCAAGTGAGGGAGGGTACCACCGCTGACACTGCCAGCGCACTACAGGAAAACACTGGCTTTCACGCGCTCCCAGATCTTAAAGGACGAAGATCAGATATCACAGGAGCAAATGCTTTAATTCTTACATAGTAACATTCCAAAATGCTGAAAATTGATCAAAATTATTCCCTACAGGGTTTCTTTGAAAGCACTGGGTGTCACAGCCCGGGCATTTGCATCTATCTGTACCTGGACATGTTTTGTTGATGTGGGAAATGGACTTAGTGGCAGGAACTTGCAGCCTTATTAGACACCCGGTGTCATGAGTTTGAGACCAGTCTGAGAACATGGTAAGACCCAATTAGAAAAAAAAAGTATAAATATAAAAGTATACTTTTCTCGTCTAACTGTAAACATCTCAGTAAGCCTTTATTAAAAAAGAGAAAGAAAAAACAATGAGAAGGCAGCTGGATTCTACAAGCTCAGACAAGAACAGTGGCAAGTGGAGGACTGCGTGGGACACAGGCTGCTGCCACGCTGGGCTTGGTGCCTAGGGCTGCAGCACCACACAATGACAAGCCGCCGCCATCACTCGGCATATGCAATGGTGAGCTGCAGCAAGGAGACTTCCAGCCAGCAAAGGAAACAGCATCAGGCCTTCTAAAAGCTTGCAGGAGGGCAGCTGGGCCGCTCAACAGGTGTTCCGAACACCTCCAGAGGTGTTCTGAGACTCTCAGCAGGAACATCACTTCCATCCTGTATCACTTTTTCATCCAGGACACTATTTTTTCCTCCTACCAATAACCACTTTGAATAGCAAAGAATCCAGACCAAATGCACCCTTGCCCCATGTCACACCGCCTCCCCGACAGCTACCAGCCCTTACTGTCTCCATCAGCTCTGGCTGTGTTATGCTTGCTAAACATATTATGAGGGTACACTACAGCATGTACCCAGTGTTTACACACTCTACAGGACAAATGGTAACATAACCAAGGGGATTAGATAAAGATAATTGTAGCATTATAATCTGTTTTAAAATAATAAAAAATACAGTTGGAAAAGAAGGCTGCAGAAACATTAGCTTAAGAAGCTGCATATTCAACGCAGCACACACGCTAGCATTTCAGAACACACACAGGGACTTGACATTACCGAGTCTTTGTGCTGTAGGCAGACACACACACTGAGTTTGGATTCACAGACTAACATCAGCAAGGTCAAGATGGAGGCTGCCAGAAAAAAATGTTTACCAGAATGGTGACAAAGTTGTGAAGCAGACGAGAAGAGGATGTGGAGATGAAGGCTCAGGACTAATAAAACCTACAACCTTACTAGTCCTGCCTCTGGGACTGCCACTTTGCCTTGAGGTTTTCCATATGGGTTTCCAATGGTGTCGCTCGAATACAGGACCGATCTCTGTACCATAGTCACTTGAATAGGGACCTGCACCTGTACCATGGTCACTTGAATAAGGGACCTACATCTGTACCATGGTCACTTGAATAGAGGACCTACACAGGTACCATGGTCACTTGAATAGAGGACCTACACCTATACCATGGTCACTTGAATAGAGGACCTACACCTGTAGTATGGTCACTTGAATAGAGGACCTATACCTGCACCATGGTCACTTGAATAGGAGACCTACACCTGTACCATGGTCACTTGAATAGGGGACCTACACCTGTACCATGGTCACTTGAATAGGAACCTACACCTGTACCATGGTCACTTGAATAGGGGACCTACACCTGTACCATGGTCACTTGAATAGGAGACCTACACCTGTACCATGGTCACTTGAATAGGGGACCTACACCTGTACCATGGTCACTTGAATAGGAGACCTACACCTGTACCATGGTCACTTGAATAGGGGACCTACACCTGTACCATGGTCACTTGAATAGGAACCTACACCTGTACCATGGTCACTTGAATAGGGACCTACACCTGTACCATGGTCACTTGAATAAGGGACCTACACCTGTACCATGGTCATTTGAATAGGGACCTACACCTGTACCATGGTCACTTGAATAGAGGACCTACACCTATACCATGGTCACTTGAATAGAGGACCTACACCTGTACCATGGTCACTTGAATAGAGGACCTACACCTGTACCATGGTCACTTGAATAGAGGACCTACACCGGTACCATGGTCACTTGAATAGGGACCTACACCTGTACCATGGTCACTTGAATAGAGGACCTACACCTGTACCATGGTCACTTGAATAGGAACCTACACCTGTACCATGGTCACTTGAATACAAGCCTACACCTGCACCATGGGTCTGCACAGGAAACAACTAGGGACAAGCACATAAGAAGAAAGCGTATTTTCCTTAAGTTCTAAAATGGCTTTTTAAAAAAAAAGTTCTATTTTTAATTATCAGAGAGAGAGAGACAGAAAGACAAAAAAGAGACAAGAGGGGGACGAGCGTCTCCCCATCACATTGGTAGCTGGAGAACAGGCATGTGATTCTTGGAGAGGAGATAGAAACCCCTCCAAGCAGCCTTACATGGTGCTGGGAACGCCACCTCTGCAGGAGCACTGCATCTGGAGTCTCAGCTTTCTAAGACAGGGCAACAGTATGAAGAGAAGGGAAGGCTCGGCCACTGACAGCACACGGTAGTGCCTCACATACAAGCTGCACTGAGCAAGTGAAGTTCTCATGCAAAGCCACATGGTATTATCTACACCATGACATGAACAGCTTTTGAAACAGGTAAGGGCAGTCAGTCGGCAGACAAAAAGTCTTTTGGGAGTTCTAGCTCCTACGGCATTGACAAGACCCTCCTGACTTTCTTGGCAGTTACCAGCCCACAATCTAAGTGATCAAGACTGTGCTGTCCCCACACAGACACCAAACCAACACAGGGTACTCTTTTACTGACAGGCCTTTAACGGTTTCTCATTAGAGTCAGAAGAGAAAATGCTGTTCCTCCCACACCTTTCTCAGTCCGTGCCCGTTCTGGCTCTATCTTCCTGCCTTTCGGAATGCCTGCTCGGCCTGGCATCCATAATCCCAGTCTTGACCACAGTCACTCTTAGGTTCCATTCCACAGCCTGTTAGAAGCCCTCCACCTTCCAGACCCATTTTTCCCTGGGTGCTCCACAGGTAGTTGCAGGCCTGAGAGGCTCCTGACACATGTTCACAGGTCTGATCTTATGCCACACGAATCTTTGCTCACAAAGCAATTTTCTTGGGAGACAGATGATAGTTTCAACAGTTTTTACTCATGTCAAAACACATCAGTGCATACTTTAACCGTATGCTGTTTATAACATGGTCATTATCCCCCGAGAACCCATCTCTGTCCATCACTCCCTCAGATCTCTGCAGCCTTGCTTCCTGAGAGAGCTAAGCTCCTCAGCCCCGGCCTCTGTGCTAGCCGCTGTATTTCCCTCTGGCTAGAATGCCAACCAAGCATCGCTCCAGCGGCATGCCACCAGGAGGAGCACTGGTCAGCGTCCAGCTCATCCTCAACACTCCTCGAAAGATGGGGCTCTTCACAGTCTAGACCCACGGCTACTAGATTTGGGAGATCCATATAAAACTACGTATAAACGAAAAGTATTCAATACTGAAGAAATGAATCCATACATTAAAAAGCTCAGTAATTGAGGAAATGGGAAAAGGAAGACTATATATTGAAAGGATGGTATGTTTTAAAGTTTTCCGGTAAGTTAAAAACATGAAGGGGATTGTGATGGTGGTCAAAAAGAAACATCAAGACACTGGTGCAGACAGCCAACCAATAGGAAGGCGCGGGGATGGAAGGAAGAGGAGTCTATGGTGGCTTAGTGAGGGTTTGCCCATTTTCCAGAAGCTCCATGTACAGAGATGCTCAGTCAAATTAACTTAGTGGCCAAGTCAACTACAGTCTGAATAATTCAGACTCCCAGAGCAGAGAGGACAGAAGGGGGCAGCCTGTCCCACATAACACTGGCTTTGTGAGACTCCAATTGCTAACAAAGGACTGAGGACAGGGATTATTTCCTACTGGGCTCTGTATGTGTCTGTAGCACCAAGAAGAAAATCTGGGCAAGTCTAGGAGTTTAGAGCCACCTGGGAATCCCAGTTACTATGATCTTAACAAAGAGGTGACAGAGACTCCTGGGTGCTCAGCTGCTGTTAGAGGGACAGAGGGAAGGCTGTTGGCCCTTTATCTTTCATTGTATTCTTTAATGCGTGCCATTCCAGAATCCAGGGAATGGAGGAAAGCTGCAGGTGAAAATATTAAAATTGGTGTGGTGCTAGCAAATTTTCAGTATAGACAATCAATTCAGGCTCAGCAAAGGCAGTGGTAAAAGGTCAAAACAAAATCATTAAAGAAGTTTCTAAAGCTTCTAGAAGCCTCATTAAAACCAAATCCTGCTCAAAGTATGAAAACCCTGGAGAGTCAGGTGAGAGAGCAGGAAGTAGGTGTTCAGAGTGCTCCCATTAGCAAAGAATGGGAGAGTGCCCTGCGTTCTGAGGGCGGGTTCCAAAGCTGCTTAACACACAACCACAGACGAGGCATGAAAACACCAAGAAGCTCTCAGGAAAATGCCATCAATGCTGCCATGATGGTCTGTACAGGGACCAAAGCAAACAGGATCTCTATAACTGCGCGTGACAGTTAACCGATCCCACAAAGGGCCTCAAAGCCTGATCCTTCCCTGACTGACAACACAGCACCAAAATGTCATTTCCTTCTGTGTTGGCCCTGCTACACACACATTTCTATACCCCAACAAGACTTCTGAGTGAGGACTTACACTGTTTTGAAGATGGCCCTGAGCTGAGTAAACAGCAGACACAACAAAATCATTGCTACTCTGCACTGAGCACCTGAGACTCCACTGACTTCCACCTAGCTCACTATTTTATATAAACACTAAAGAAGGAATATGATGAGTGAGTCACGGGAGCCACTGGTGCCTCATTCTCTGCTGCCATATGAAGAGAAGCTCATTACATAAGGAAGAGGAGGTTGGAAGATATGAGGTGTGTATTTTTATGGCCATCAACCAGTAGTAGTGCTTGGGTACCACAGCATCCTGAAGAGGACTCTGGGCATCTTTTCCTATGCTGCTGATCTGTGGAGCATCTAGGTAACCGTGGTTAGTGCTTCTTGGCAAACTTGTGCTATGAACCTATTTCATTTTTGGCTCCGACAGCTTCTACTGTTATTGGGATGCTGAGGTATAACCTAAGGGTAATTGGGTCCTTCTCTTTTTGGAGAGAGGAGGGTAATAGCATTCAAGAACATGGGCCATGCCAAAGATAGCAAGTACACCTCTTCTTCCCACTAGGCTGTGCTCCTGGAGTGCACGGCTTGTGCTAACCCTGTTGAAGATGTGCTATCAGGTGTACACAACACTGTCCAGGAACAGTCATGTGATGTTTTCACTGACTATCCAAAGATGTGGTCACAAGCTCTTACAGTGCACAATGCTACTTAAAGACTCAGGTTTTGTTTTTGTTTTTGTTTATTTTTATTTTTCCAAGACAGGGTTTCTCTATGTAGCTTTGGCTGTCCTGGACTTAACTTTGTAGACCACGCTGACCTCAAACTTACAGAGAACTGCCTGCCTCTGCCTCTCAAGTGCTGGGATTACAGGCATACACAACCGTACCTGAATGTTACAGCTTTGTTTTTATATAATGTAGAGTCTGGCTGTCTGTCGGTCTGTGTGAATGTGTTGTGAGGTACTGAGATGCACAACCAGCTGTCACTTGAGTCTTCTCAACCTGGGCATCCACATATTCTCCCCAAAGCTGCTTCTGAAGAGCAAGGCTGCTGGCAGGTGCTTTGCCTTTCTCATGGTCTCAGAGGAGACAAGCAGTTAGAGTTAGCTGTGAATTAGAGGTACTGTCCAGGACCAGGTGAGACTTTACAGATTGTGGCAGGAGTCAGCAAGCTCATTTTTAATGTTTAGTCCACTTCTTTCACATTCCTGGAAAGCTAATCACACTGCTGTGCTGTCACAAGCACAGGCACCTTCTTTAAGTATCTGACTTCAAACACGTGCTGAGCAGGCCTGCACTGGCAGAGGGTACCTCGAGTGGGCTCTCCTATACTGTGTCTGATAGTCAGCTATTAGGCACATGATTCCATCTGCAGATTTGTTCTCACTCCCCATCTGCTCTAGAACGCCGGCACCACAGCTAGCCAGGCTCCACCCTTCTCCACTGCTCTTTTTCTTTGCTCCTTGCTCTGTGATTTGCATGCTGAGATAAAGCCTTCACACAACACCTTCACAGACGCACTCACTATCTCTTCTCTACCTCCGACTTTAATGTTGATCCTGGCACCACTCTCCAAAGGAGGCTGCATTCTAACTGCCGGCTTCTATGCTTTCCAGTCAGCTCTCTGCCTTCCTATGTACCGGTCTTACACTGATGGACACTAGCAACTTAGAAGTATTTATACATTTATTTTAAATCCTGTATATTCTTGTAATTAGGTCTTCTCTTTCTCTCTAAACATGAATTTGAAATTCCTTAGGTTTGATAATATATGGGTTAAATAAAAAATAATAATTTTCTTAGCTATATAATTTTCAGAATACAAATAAAATATTTCCAAGTCACATGTGAAAATGATAAGTTAATCTGCCATTGTTGGGTTTTCAGGCTTCTTGTATCACAAGTCATAAGGACATTAATAGTGCTGCCAGTGTCGAGTCTGCAAAAGTGTTGTCTCTAGACACAGAGACTTCTGTCAGAGAGGCCAGGCAGCTCAAGACCAGAAATCTGGGCTTATTTTTACAAATAAACTGTAATCTAAGTGATGAAGACACGTGTAGGTGAGTGTAATAATGAATGGCAAATCATACAAAATATCCCCAAAGTATGGTTTCCTTGTTAAATGAAAATAGAAACAAACAAACAAAACAAAACACCAAACCAACCATGAGGCAAAAGCTCCCACTCAAGAAAACCAGTGGACAAAGGTGTGTGGAGAGAACTGCCTTCTTGATAAAGCCACAGAAGCTGAGAGAGGAAGTGACAGAAAGAAATGCTGCGTTCTTCAAGAAAATAATACTGTTCTTAAAAATAATCAGCAACTCACACTTCTGACAGGGCTCTCTCTATTGCTGCCTGGGAGACAAGAGCGCTGAGTTCTGTCCTCAGTCCTGGACATAATTAATTTACCTCTCAGGCATTCTGTCGTTGACTCTCAGGCTTGTGGGTGTGAATTTACAGCACTTTTCTACGGATTTTTTGGTAAAAGAAAATAAAAAGGAGAGGGGGTTGAGAGGCCATAAGAGCTGGGGAAAAGAAAGGAGAGGAAGAGAAACACCAGACACCAGGAAGATTCCACTCGGGAGTGAAGGGCTGAGTGCTCATCAGGGCTCGTCCTCAGGGAGTATAACTGCTGGGTCCACGGGGCGCTCACTACCTCTGTCTGTACACGCATCCTTCAACGGTGCAACCAGGCTGACTGGCACTGCTGCGCAGCCTGCCACCAGGACGCGCTCTGCCAGAGAGTGGGAGAGGCTGCCACTCTGTCCTCCGTGGCTGGCATCTGGTCAGCATCTTGCTGCTGCAGCCTGACCACGCTTCCATTCTCTTCATATCTGACACACTCCTTAAATTAAGTCTCAGCTCACATGATGTCATTTTACCTCAGCCCTGTTGAGGAGTTCTGTATACACGCTGTTAAATTCAGTTCTGCCACAAACGATACTCTGAAATTTCCACACAAGTTGTAATTCAGAAAACAGCTCAGCTGAAGTGGCCATGAAAAACAGAAGGACCTTGGACCTTTCTGAACGATATTTTAAATTCTGCCTGGTCACATAGAACCAGTAATGATTTCAGCTAAAATTAGGCGACACGACTCACTGACAAGAGACAAAAACAAAGCAGGAAACTACACAGAGGGGAGCGCCTTGTCTCAGAGCCAGGGAGCTACTCCTGTCCTCTCCAAGATTACAAACTGACACGGACAAGGAGTCACTGCCAGCTTTCCCAACAGTGAGGTGACCTGCTTCAAGTCAAATGGCGAGATGAACACAGACCTGCCAGTCTTCCCTCTGAGGAGCAAAACAAAAGCTTTTTGTTTTTTAACTAAAAACCACAGCTCGTTTTAAAGCTGTAATGGTATATTAACTAAAGCCTCTCACTTCATATTTTTAAACATATTTTTAAATTCAAGAAGAATTCATTAAAACATACTTTTAAAGTCCAGCTCTCAAAGATACATGGTTTATGTTTTCAAGGACAAAGCTTACAGTCTGCCATATCATAATTGCCTAGGATACTGCGTTCTTATCATCCTTTTTACTTTTTAAAAATTGTTTTTTTATGTACCAAGTTTATGCTGGGTTTCTCATACTTAACTTTGAATTTAAGTAAATTATTGAAGCCATAGTGAGCTTTCAGTTTCAGTGCAAGAAAACAAAAAGCAAATAAATTGATACAACACAGACAACAATGTTTTTCAGTTACAATTTAAAAACATGTTTCATTTAAAATTAAAATATAAAGTAAAAAAGCAAATGAAAAATTCAAAATAAGACTAAATTATTTTATCTCTGGAGGCATGCAAGCTTTTACAACTCACAAATGACAATTTTTAAGGTACTGAATTTCATTACTAAACAATATATCAAGCATGCACAGAGCTTGCTCCAAAGGACGTGCTTTTGCTTATTCCGAGGGTAGAGCAGAGACTAAATTTCACAGCTACTAGAATCATACAGATTCCCGATTGTAACACTAAGTCTTCCTTAGAGAATCTGCGAATCCCACCCAGTCCCCTGGCTAATCAGAAGGCCCAAGGGTCTCTCCGTTACTGTCAATGCTCAGGACAGGTCTCGCTCTGATTTCCATTTCAGTTCCTTTCATAAAATCGTTTTCTTACATGTGAAATGTATTGCTTTTCTGCTGTATACTCCTAGACACCGAAGCTTAAATATACGGCGCTAATTAAGCTCACACAGCCGTCCTCCCACAACGACCACTACCTCAGGGAAGGGCTAATTTGGAGGTGAGGGTGTGACGGTCGCCAGGGCCTGGCAGGGGCAGCACTATGTAATTTTAGAAATGAAATGGGGTGTTAGGGAAGCCTGTCAGTTGTCACCACAGCTTCTGGGGTAGTGAAGTCAGACAGCCTGGAGGTTACAGTGCTGCAAACTCCAGCGTCCTGTCCTGAGGTAAAAATACTAGTGAGCTACAGCACCCTGAGCGGCCCGGGGAGAGGCTACTTCACATGACGATGTGGTTAGTATGAGATCTCGCTTGATTAGGAAGAGAGAGACACACTTATTACGGATCAAGAAAACCGAATTGCATATCTGACACCGACACTAAGGAAGAAAAACCAAACAATACTGTAAATAAATCTCAACGAGCTTTTACTCTGTGGTCCAGAATTTTCCTGAGTCTTCTAATTTGTTTTCAACTTTAGAATTGTAATTGCCATATATTTTGGGGAAAGAACAGTTTTCCAAGCAACATACACTTTACTTTCAAGAAACAAAAACTGAGCAAATGTTGTTAGAGAAAACATCAACTGGAAAGTGAGAGGCAGACGGTAGTCTCCAACATGCTGACCGGACATTTACTCTCTTCTGCTGCTGGTCACGGCGGGGGGAGGGGGAGGGGGAGGGGGGGGGGAATATGTGTGCACAGGTGCTTTAAATAGTAGAATTTTCACTAAATTTCAAATACAGATAGAATGTTTTAATTTAATCCATACAACTTTAGAGGCAAAGAAACTTCTATACACTCTAGGTATAAAAATAAGTAATAGACTGTCTTATTTCACTTGTTAATTCCTGGATGCTTTCAGTAAATTAATAATGCAAATTATAGTTATATCGAGGTTGCTCACACTGTAGGTGAACCAGCGATTACACTCTGGTCTAGTGAAATATAGGTGGAGATAAATTTAAAAAGTAAGCCAACAGTTTGCAATCGTAATCTTAACTCCACTCTGCAGCCAGACAAAGAGTCAGGATTCCAGGCAGTGAGCACCCCGCGTAGCACTGTGATACTCAAACGGCTTCTTTAAACCAGAACGCAGGCTTCCCTCGTCTGTGCTAATTATACACTTTTCTGTTACAGAAACGAATCCTTTATTGCTCATAATTTCCGCTATCACTGGCGTGGGCATCTTTTCAAATCAATAGCAGATAGTTAAACAAAGAAAGGCTAAATGCGATAGCTGTTTGCAAATCAAGGAGTTTTGGTTTTCACATGTGTTCTTGTGCTTCATATTAAAACATTAAATATGAGTCCAGATACAGGATACGTATACTTCCAAAGCTTTTTGTATTAAGCTAAGCATCTATTATTATTAATACCGAGCATTTGGCACAGTTTATAATAACACAGGTTGTGTGCATCCTGCAGTTTTACAGATCCCATTGCAGGTGGCCACACACCTCGGATAGCAGAGATGCACTGTAGCACCTTCCTGATGCTCGGCACATGGACGCTCCATCAATTGCTGTCAGCTGACAGAACCACCAGCGATGAACTAAACTTCCCAGCTAAGGAATCCAGAACAAATTAGGAATCAATGTAGATTAACTGGCTTTTTAATAACAAATTCATCTGCAGGTCTTATTTGCTATAAAAAGAAAGAGGCTAGACAGCTCATATTGTGGCCTTGCTAAGAAATACATGCAAAGAGCCCAGCACTACACATGTCTGACGGTTGTTCTTCTGCTGGTGTACGGAGGATAAGCATCTATTTTTGGATTTTTGGTAACATGCTGGTTTCAGCCCGCATCTCATCTTTCTGTATTCTTCTGAAACAGACACATCTGGCCTCCTTTTGTCACCTTCTAAGTATAATGGGACACTGTTGAGCACGTGGGCGTCGCCTTCGTATAGAGAATCTCATGTTAACGCTGACCTCTAGTTGTATCATACTGAAAAGCGTGGCTCTCCCAAGGCTGGATGTGAGCTTCAAAGCTGTAGGTTAATCATTACTAAACAGTAAAACGGCTCAATCAATGTACAAAGCACTAGAGCCTGAATCTGGATCCTTAGCACCTGCATGAGAACCTGGCTAAGGCTGTGTGAATCCCAGTGTTTGGGAGGCAGAGGAGAGAGGGTCTGGAGGCTTGCCTGCCTGCCAGTCCAAGCCAAGTCACTGACCGCAAAGTTCACTGAGAGAGCTTGCCTCAATAAATAAGGCCCAACGAGGCTGAGAATGACACTGGACACTATTCTCTGCCTGCACACATGCGTGCACAGTCATACTCACAAAACAAAAAGCAAGCTAAAAGTCCCAGTGTTTCTTATTCTGTCCAAACTTGGCAACTTGAATAGGACAGTGTAACTTCGGTGTCTTAGTATACCTGCTTCTCTGCACCATGGATGACAAACTACGCTGTGGTGTGGTTCTCCTGGAAGATTCTCTAAGATTTTACTAGTTCAGGTATTCAGATAAATGAGTGTCTCTGCAGAATGAAAACGAATGCTTCCCGGGCAGAGTAACAGCTGTGAGAGGACTGCCCTGACTACAGCACCGGGACACGGGAGCAGCCAGAGAAAAATCTTGGGAAAACAGTAGACTAGTAATTTCTCAGATTACACATTTTGAAATTGGATTTCTTGATGAAAATGTATATAGCGAATCCATTCCTTTATCAAAAAATGATTGGATATTATTTTCAAAGTGATGGATTTCAGAGTAGACTGAACAAAATATCTAAAAAATTAATAATACATCATGCAACAGGACCTAATAATATATACGTCTCAGATAGAAGTATTCTTTAATGTCAGAAAAAGAAATCTCACTGAAACAACCCCAAATATAGCATAACTATTTGGTATCAGCAGACTTACTAAAAAGAGGGAAGGGTTTCTTCATGGGTTGGAGGCTAACAGACACAGGCAGGTGGACTTGTGAGTGACAGCCACCTTGAGGCCCAGAGTGGCTAGCTAAAGGAATGTCAGGCACACAGCAGGGCAGACATACGAGTCAACGAGAATGAAAGCCGGCCATCGTGAAGAAGAGGGTCCTAGAAGGTGAGCGGCACCAAACACAGTGGCCTTTCTGAAATAATATCTTAAGAAGTTTCCCTTTAAGATGATCAACATAGGGAAAGTGCTGTCTTTTGATTCAAAGTCAACCTTGATTCCACAATGCAACAGGGCTTCCTGTTTATGATCCCTACCGGCCACTTCTTAGTCATTCTTCCATTCACTGTCACCAAGTGTTTACTGAAATCTTTGGAAAAGTAACAGAAGACCTTGCTGCTAGTCCACCCGTGTCACAAGAAGTGCCTACTGACAGCTGCAGTGGTCTGACCTGTCTGGTCACAAGTCCTATATGAAGCTTTGAGCCACTTTCTGAGTTATGGTACCTTGCATTCCTTTGAGTGCACTTGTTTTTAACTTTCTTTTCATGCTTATGATACCACGTAATCTAGGTCTAGGCTCCAGGTAAGGAAACAGACGAAAAGCTTTATGAACGCAAGCACCCGAAAAGCAAACACACTCGATGTCCCCACTGCCTATGGAAAGGTGAGCAAGGGCCAGAGAGAGTGCAGTGACATCAGGCACCCTCACTCAGTGGACAACAAAGTTAGCACTGAGATCAGCAAACCATAAGGGAGAAAGGGAACGTCTTTGTAGATATATATGAGCACACCACAGAATCTACTAGCAGGCTCTGTGAAAAGCAACAGAGGGAACTGCTCCAAAAGAAAGGACTTGGGTCAGACACTAAGTGAGGGGCAGTGCCATGAGGTCACCTGACCCAGCTGCACAGCATCCTGGCAGCCTGCATATCCTTCTCTGTGGTCAGGCCACCCTGAGCTAAGAAGAAGCCACACTGCCACAGTGTACTGGAAGACACTGAGTGGGTTTCACATACGTGGCTCGTGTACCCCAGGTGAAAACAAAACAGTGAAAGCAAGCTGAGCAGTGCCCTCACGTTAGTGGGCTGCCACGGGCACAGAGCTAGGGGAGGGTGGAAGGGTGGGGCCGGCCAGGGGGGCACCCACCCTTCACTGAGTGAGCTCTACAGAGCACGCCCCAGGGTGAACGCTTCTCTTTCTTCTGTTCCAGAGGGATTTTGTTTTTGTTTTGTTTTTCCCTTCAGTGTCTTTAAGGAAACAGAAGCCCAGGAAAGCTGGGTGTTTTCACAAGGCATAGCACCCGTGAGTGCCACAAATCTTCCCAGGTCACTCATCTATTAGCAACTTCTGCTGGTTTCCTAGTTAAGTCATGCAAAATTCTCAACACACTTTCAAATCCAGAAACCAGACCCCTG
This sequence comes from Acomys minous, assembly GCF_964271855.1. NCBI lineage: Eukaryota > Metazoa > Chordata > Mammalia > Rodentia > Muridae > Acomys > Acomys minous. Next base: position 4,869,555 of record NC_140486.1, on the reverse strand, counting down.
TGAGGCTCTTCCGTGGCATCTGCAGACTTTCTCTAGCTCGCCAAGGCTGGTCTCTCACAGGATTCTAAAGGTACTTTCAGGTGCTGGGCTGACAGGCTCTTTCCCTCCCTAGTCCCCAGCAGAGCCCTGTTCTTAAAGGAGCCATCCTGGCCACTACTGTGCAATTTCTGTCTCTCCTGCAGCAGTGAGCTCCATGACAGGCACAGTCGCCTATGTTCTGCTCACAAGTCTAGCCCTGCATGGAACAAATGAACTCCCGCGCTTACGCCACTGCTTTAGAGTCTTAGGTGAGGCCCCTGAAAGGCAGTGGAAACTGCAACAGAGATCACAGGCAGTTAGACTGATTCTCATGGCATGGCCATTGAGGCCACTGAGGCTTTCCTATCCATTTCCCATGCAGGGAAGAGAAAGCTGACAGCAGTTGGGTAAGCTTGGCATGGCGTTACACCAAGAAAAGCGGGTTAGCTTCAAATGTGGATGTTTTACTTAACCATGTGTTTTCTACTTTGCCATGTTGTTGCTGAACTGAAGAAAGGAAGCCTTTCTCCTTAATTTCTACTCTGTAAAGCTTAAAGTAGTTCAAACATTTTCTTTTGGGTTAAAAAAAAAAAGGACTAAAATATTAAACTCACAGGAAAGCCTGAATTTTTTTAGGGTTATGCTGTTTCTCAGTAACTCAAACAGTAAAAACAAACAAGTGCAGAGTCATGCACAGGTAAGTTATGTATTAGTCATGTAAAAGTCCTTATACAATAGTTACATGACCAAAGAAAATAAAGAAAGAAGGAAAGCAACTATTTACCATCTAAATCTGTCTTATAATGACCGACATTACTAATTTGGTAGGTATCATTTGTATGTTTATGCTCAAACACATTTGAATACTTTTTCTTTTTTTACATTTTAAGACACACATGGACATAACAGTCAAAATATTCTGCAAATTTCCCTTTTCATGCAGCTACATGCTGCGGTTTTAGCAGCACATCTATATCTAATCCTTTTCTAACAGCTGTGTATCTGTCCACTGCATAAATATGTCTTATTAACGCCCCCATAGATATCCATTTCCTGCCTGTGTCTGCTACGAGACTCACAATGTAATGCTTTAGCTGGCAGTGCACTCACTCTGTCAGACAAGCGCACACTGCTGAGTCACGTGGCATCAGCATTTTACACAGTGATAGTGAAGCCGACACACACCATCATGAATGCATAACAAACATATCACATGTCAACCTATAAGTATGCAAAGATCAACTAGTAAAAAACCCAGATTTCATTTATTTAAAACTCATCATCATAAATTCCTATCAGACCTGTCCCCTATAAACATGTGAGGGGCAGTACAGGACCACTGATGTTCTGTGGGATGCTCCTCCTGTCAACACACTGTCTGTCCTCGCCGGCTGCTCCTCAGTGTCCTGTGCCTTGGAGTTACCTCGTCACTGTGAAGCTGTCCCTGTCATCTAGGAACTATCGGAGGGCTTAAAACAAAAATGAAATTCATGAAGAATGTTTAAATGTCCAGTTTATTAATTATTTAAAGTCTACTTTTGTACCATACATATCAATTATTAAGTATCTATGGCTTAGATGCAAACCATAACTAGTTCTGTAAGTAGCTGTGTATGTCGCAGGGCACTGCTGATACTAGAACACCGCTATGTGTGGCATGCTCGACTTAATGACACCTTGTCCCTAAGAAATAGTATAGTGATACCCATCTATGTTGCTATGTTGCAGTTTCAAAGAAAACTGAAACATTCTATCTTTCAGGGAAGCCCATTAGCAGGAAAAAAACAATTCAAAATAGCTTTAAGAAGTCCCTAAAAGAGGCAGGATTCACTAGGCCCCCTTCTTCCCAAGAATACATTAGTAGTAAAAACAGCTGAGAGTAAGTCTCAGATCAGGAGAGGTGTGCCCGCCTGGAAGAGTCAGGCACTAGACAGGTAGTCTTGAAAGCAGCAGAAATGAGCTATACTGCTTAGAACAGTGGTTCTTCTCAACCTGTGGGCTGTGACACCCCCCACCCCCTCGCCACAAATCCCTTTCATAGAAGTCACCTAAGAACATCAGGAAATACAGATGTTTACTTTATGATTTCCAACAATAGCAAAATTACAGTCATGAAGTAACAATGAAAATAATGTTATGGCTGGAGTTGCCACAGCATGAAAAACCGTACTAGGGCTCTCAGCATTAGGAAGGTGGAGAACACTGCTCTTGAAGGAACAAAGAACAGCTGTGGTGCCCGTCAGAGCTCAGCCCAGCCCAGCCACCTGGAAAGGACAGGGCAGCCTGCTGCGCGCGCGGCCTGCAGGCGGTGCAGTGTGCGCTGTGCGTGTTCTTCAGGTTTCCAGCCTTTGTGAGCTGTCACCCATGTGGAATGGGCCTTGGCGATACTGATGTATTTGAGTCACTTCTGCTTCTGCATGAAAACTCCTCACCCACATACGTGTAAGTAACCAGAATACAATTCCCTGAGTCACCACACTGGAGTTTGTAGGTATCTGTACTGTGGTCTATTCTGGGCTCCCTAACTGAGGTGAGTATAGCATGTGTTGTATCTCTCCAGGAAAGGTCTGTCACACAACAAATAACTAAAGATTAAACTAAAGCAACAAAGATATGTTTTCTCATATTTCAGCGAGAATACTCAGTGTATTTACTCCCATGAGTCCAATCTTAGAAGAAAAAGCCATGCAAAGGGAAGGGGAGCAAGAAAGCCTGGACAGTGTTTTAGGTTTGGTGTTAAGACGAAAAAACCTTTACCCACACAACTAAGGTGATATGCAATCAAAACATATGATTAGACTCTAAGGCCCCTGCATGCAGGGTAGAAATCAACCACGCCAGCATGGACACGGAGCCTTGGAGCTTGCTCATCCTGCAAGGGCAACTCCATCACTAATGATTATTTTCTCTTCCTGAGCTTTTGTAACCTAGGCAAGGACAAAGGACAGCTTGCTTCACTGGCAGGGTGATAGCTCTTTATCCCTACTTGCTTGGTTCAAACACAGTCAAGTCCTTTATGAAATGATCATTTTCTAGAGGTCATTTAGACCATAATTTTAGACCCCATCTACTGTCCTGATGGTCCTTCTTAGGAAACTGGACCCAGTGGGGACGTTTGCGCCTTCCTTAGTCTATGGGTCAGCATTTTCCTTTCCTTGTAGTTCTTAATTCCTGTAAGTGGCAATTATTTAAGATACATTTAGAGAAGGTACAATCTACATTCATCCAATAAAACTTAAATATCAAAAAGGACAGAAAAACCCACCATGGTTACTAAGGATAAATGTGCTAGCATTTCACAGTGGAAAGGGACCAGCAAGGAGACGTCTGAGGAAATGGGGAAATTAAAAAAAAAGTTGCAGTTAAAAAAAATTAAGCAGAACTAAAAGGGCATACTATGTGTCAAAGAGACAGAGCATTTTAATTACAAAAGGTTAATATCATAGCTAGAGTCGAGACACAGGTGGAAAGATCATGCTAATAAATAGTACCTGCAAATCCACTCAAAAGGTACTAGATATGGAATGTCCAAAGTTTAGATTTCTTTCTAACAAGTACATGATTAAAAAAAACAGACTGGAACAGCAGTACACCACACACATACACGCACGCACGCACGCACGCACGCACGCACGCACGCACGCACACATGCACGCACTAATGCACACTTCACAGAGCAGCCTATTTGGCCTAAGAGCCACACCTGTGCAAAACCATATAGGGACAACCACAGGAACTGCATGGATGTGGCAGGTTCTAAGCCATGAGAGGAAAGAAAGAATGTGAAGTTATGAGAGTCCACTGTCAAGCTGGTAGCAAAGGTCCTTGGATGGACAAAGACAAGGGAGTGAATTAAAGGACACGCCCACGAGGCATGCCTGCCAACGCCCTCAGTGTGAGTATGAAGTCGGTAATGATGACACAGTGTTTCACATCTATCATGGCCTTTGATTTCACCTAAAAACCCCCTAGTTTTAACAAAAAGAGGAGTTGTCAGGAAAACTCAACATGTGTTTAAGATATTGTACATATACTTAAAACTTCCATGCTTAAAGTGCAGTTTCACGCCTAAGACTCAGTTTGTTATATTAGGACTCATTGAAGGTTTTAACCCTCCCAGTTTTCAGAAGTCCAATCCGTGTAATGAAGTCCTTGCCCCGTCACTAGCGTGGCTCTCCTGTGAGAGAACTGTCCCTGATGAAGCGCTCTGGGTGATGATTCCTCCAGCGCCACACATGTCACTGCTCATCATCTTTTACAAAGCAGCAGCCTAACCGTGGTTACAATGACACTGAAGGCGGCTCCGGGCTGTGCTACTCGTCCTAAAGTAGTCAGCACTCGGCAAACAGCGAGTGAGTAATGAGCAGCTACGTCACTCAGTTGTGGCCATTTACTGAGAGCACTGGAGTTGGTTGGTTCACGATTCCCGAAAGCCCTCCCTTATGTTCTTCCCACACAGAGGCATCTGCAGGGATGCCTGAAAACACGGAGGCTTTGTCCTTACGCATCTCCTAAGCCATGCCACACCTACTTGTGTGGCTGCTCCACTGACTAATACCTGCCAAGGCAAGGGACAGCCTGACTGCTCACTCTGACACCTGCGGTGTGGAAGGTGACTCTGGATAGAGCTCATGTATAGCATTTCTTCAATGTCTACAAATTCGAGGGCTCTAACCTATTAAATCAATACAACAGCTGGTATCAATAAAAATTAATTTCCAGTTACTAAGATATTTTCCAACACGGTTGGCAAAGAAAAAAGTAGAAATTAAATAATGAACTTACATGCTTTCAAAACCTTGCTTACTACTGAAGCTTAAAATTTAATTTTTTCTTCTCTAGAGACATGGCACGAAGGTCTCCGACTAATAATTTGGACATAATGAAGAGGTTTCGGTTAATACATCTTGAAGTTGCTGAGTATGAATGTGAGGGAGGTCCCTGCGTGTTCTGACTCATGGAGAAAACCCTACACCACAGACATCACTGCCTCGCAACGCCTAGGTGTCTATGACATCAGTTAAAGGACCGCCCGCCCGGTGTTTGCTCAGCCCATGGGAGAGACTATCCATTCAGGGAGAAGCTACTGCGGGAGGGACAGTGCAGCTTTTAGTTTTTAGGGGATAATGGTTCTTTTCACTGTTTATCACAACGAGAGATGCTAGTAATTGCCCTGAGCATGGAGAAGTGTACTATAACTAAATATAAATTCTCAGATAAAATATCTGTATAAATTAAAATTCTATATTTCAGTCCTACTTTGAACAAGCATTCATTTTTACCTGTACTATGATGATAAAATATTTTTTCCTATAGTTAGTGGAAATGACTGTGCACAGCAGTGTAACCAGAGTCCGCTGACATCTTCACGCCTAGAAGTGGACACACCCAACTCGGTCTTGCCACAAATAACAAAACACACAGTCCTGGATTTGAAATCTTTCTATCAAGGAAGTTAAGATATTACAAACTTGATATCTTCAAACAACATAAATACTCTAAGATATTTTATTTGACACCGAGAAATTAATGTGAAAATATATTAAGTACTATAAAGAATTACATATAAAAGAAAACTACTTTGTGGACTTAGTTCTACCTCATAGCCAAAAACTCATAACCTAAAAGCATTTATCACAAACACATTTATTTATTTATTGTTTCATTACATACTAGGGAGTAAAGGCCAGAAATACGGATACAGATTACACAGTAGAAAAATATTAAAACAGAACAGAGCCCTGTACTGTTAGCAGGTGATTTTGCTCTCTCCCCTCTGCATCTCATCACATCTACATGGTCTAGCCTGGCAACCTGCACTGTGCACACATGATACTGAGCCTGGAGCCTCTCTGGCCTACTCCAGGCTTCCACCTCATCTGCTAACCTCACTCCTCTGAGACTGAGATCTTACAAGACAAAATGTCCCTCAATCCCTTCCTACACTGACTATCAATCAGCTATGTGAATTCTTGACTACACAAGGCAGAGCTACAGCACCATCCCTGAAGTAAACACGACCGCCAGCTCACCTTTAACAGCAAGAGCACTTACAAGTTGGAAGAATTAAGTAATTATATGTGCACAAGGACAAGACTCCATATCTATTTTATTTGGTCTTTGATTTAAATGTGAGTTTTGCTCTGTCTAAACGGTCAGAGAAATCTAACAAACAACAGTTTATCCACCAAACACAATAAAGTGTCATAGTTCAGTGTTGATTGGATGTTTAATGAAAACATCAAATAGTCAATAAACATTTCTTACATGAAGGATTCACTTAACCACTGGATCAGCAGGAATGATGAGGAGCTTGTTGTCCTATGACACAACAAAACCTCAAGTCACATCAAACACTATTAACAGGACACAAACACATGTATGTCTCTGTGACAAGATACTAACACGTTCTTTTCGGCAGACATTTTACTACAAAGTCATGTTTCTCAAGAGAATAAGAAGGAAAAACATGTTAGAATACTAAGAGCTATAACATGGCTGTGTGATCTGTGTTAGCAGTCCAGGCCATCTGTATTAACATAAAGTACAACATAGAACATGGACCTCTGTCAATCAAGAGGAGCATCTACTGGCATAATTTAAAAGAACACAGAACAGAGTAATTTTTAATTATGTTTTAATTGTAAAATGCTTAGAGGACTTACTAGAAAGCCTTACAAATATCAACTCATTTAATCAATCCAAGGCGTTCAGTATTGAGAGACTGATAGCAACTTAATCCCAATTGGCAAAATAAATCTATTTTACCATTTAAGACATCAATTTTGTTTAAAACAAAAAGATCCCAGTGTGTCCCAGGCCACCATCGGGAAAGAAAACGGCACCGCAATACACTGTAACGACAGCATGAGGCTGGACGACACTTGAGAAGCAGGCTCTGCAGCCGTGCCCAACAAGCATCCTTCCCCCAAGGGGAAGCCACTTTATATTCCATGCGCTGACTGAACTCATCCATGCCGCCTGCAAAGGAATCTTGTCTTTTCCTTTACAAACAGGAAGTCATTTATGCTAGATTTTTATTTTAAGCATGCACTAAAATTATGAGTCTTTAGAAGAAAGAATGAGTCCCTGCCAATCACACTGACACGCTACTCAACAAACGGCACTAATAGCGGTGACAAGAGTGAGCATGTCTGAGCTACAGCAGCCATCAGAAGCACTGCTTCATCCAGGCAGGGCCTACGCTGTACCTGCTACATTAAAGCTATTAGGTGACTCAAGTGACTACTTCACAGCGATGGATTTTCTTCTATTTAAGGAATGTATCTAAGTGTTTTTATTCTTTCTTGGGAAAAAAATGAAAAACAATAAGAAAGTAAAAGAGTATTTAAGAAGTTCGAATATTCTCCTTTTTTCTCAATAAATTAATTTTGAAATAATTTTATTTAAATGGCTTTTATATGCAAATGTTCACTAACATGAGCAGTGTAACACCTTTGGGTCTATTTAACTTGAGGCACATGGCGTTCATGTAACTCTTGTACTAACTCCTCCTTTCGAGGTGACCACTCAAACCCCTGAAAGTCACTGGCAGAGAAAAAGCAGTGCTCAGCTTGTGTGACTATGGTGGGATGCATATCTACCAAGTCTTTCAAAGGAAGGAAATTTAGCCACATGCCAGGATGTGGGGGAATGCTGAAGACACTATGTGAGCTCACTGAAGACAATGTCAGTGTGACCCACCTGCATGAGACGTAGAGCAGTCTCCTGGTCATGCCTCTTTCTCTAATACTTGATTTCAGAATCATACTTCCTTCATGACAACAGCAAGCACATGACAGACAGACACTCCGACAGACTCATAGCATATCCAGACATGGATATTGATGCAGAGATACCTAACACATTGCTTATATGCGTACCAGGCTATGACACCTGAATTAGTCAATGATAACAATGAAATTGCCTAACACCATGGTTCACAGAAGGCCTCTCAAATGACCTATGACTGTATGTGTCCTGTTCAGGGTGGTAAGGTCATAGATGTGTACTATATTCTCAATGCAAATATACAGATTTCATTTTATTTTTCTGTAAGATTTTTTAAAATTACAATGTAAGTTCTCCTCAGTAAGAAAGTCATCCAAAAAAAGGGAAAGGCAGTGACAAATCAGACAACTCACAGAACAATGAAGAGATGAAGGAGATAAAACAGAAAGGAAATGCACATACTCAACTATGGCATTTTGAGAAAAAAAATTAAAAACCCATATACACTTGATTTGAGAAGTTTCTATGCTAAAATAAAGAAAATGGCCCATAGAAATACTGCTAACTTTGAAGAGAAATAGAGAGACACTAATTGAAAAAGGTAATGTTTTTCAATCAATAATATACTTCTTTGTAGAAATAAGAGCACAACCTGCATTTCATATGTTATAAAGTGCAGTGTGCATCATTGTGAGGGCAGCAGGCTGGCTATCATGGTTTCTAGCCCCAGCGCAGTGGCCTGGGGATCCAGTGCTACCAATGGCATCAGAGCTGTTTCCTTCACGGCTCCTGGCAATGGTGAGTATTGGCAAAGGGGCCGTGGATGAGAGATGCATGCCCAGAGGAGGTCCTAGGTGACATGCTTTCTTCCAGCAGAACTTACCTCCTACTGCGCACTCTCTATCCAGCCACACTGATGGAACCAGCGGTCACATCCAGTCACCTCTTTACAACTGGAGTCATCAGCTGGGGAACAAGCTATTAGGACGCAGGCCTTTGCAGGTACTTCAGATTCAGATAGAGCCCTGAGTCTTCAGTCAAAAGTGAATTAAAAGCGTGAGGCGAAGTCTGAAAATAATAACTGTATAGCACTGCATTTGTATTTGAGGCGTGTTTTCCCACTGAGTCAGCAGGCTGAGTGAATTTTGAAATTTTTACTGGGCACTGGGCACTTCTCTTTGAGGAACAGATCTTTGGAGTTTCCCTGATCTTAATGAGGACATTTGCCCTGCTGTTGTTAAATGTAAGAACACTTTACATATTTGTATATAGGTTCCTTAAAAGACAGAGATGCTGATTATTCTCTGCATTTTTATACAGTTTCCTATGATTATTTAATAACGTTCGTTGAAGTACAAAGTTTGATTTGGTTTGGTTTTTTAAATGAACTATAACTTAGCTCTTTTGTTCTTTCTTTTTGTGTCATATCTACAAAAGCCACTGCTTAACCCAAAGTCATAAAGTCTAACTAACCCATGTGCAATCCCAGGAAGCAGTAGGCAGTGTGCTCACAAGTGCGCACTGCCGGATGAGCCTGCCTAGAAGCAGCAGCACACAAAGGCAATGTGCACAAATGGGATACAAAGCCGTTTGCAAACCAGAGGATTCTGAAAAACCCAGGCAGGGCACACGCAAGAAGAGCTTGGGGCACAACACACTGCCAGAATGTATTTTCAAAAGATATGCAGTCATTAAAGAGGGAGAACTGCTTTACAGTGATGGAATCTTTAGGACCCCATCTCATTCTGTTCCTCAAAGTACCATGTCTAGCTGTAACAAATGTGCCCTTTACATCCTCAATTAAATCTTATATAAACCCAAAGTATATAAACCCAAAGTAAGGGAAACTCTACACAACGATTGGCCTTTATCTATGTATGTGTCAAAGTCATGAAAGATGGGAAGTGGTTATGAACCAAAAAAAGATAGAGACATGACAGTCCTAACAAATGATGGCCATGTGATGAATTCTACTGAGAGAGAGGGAGGACGGAGGGAGGAGGAAGAGGAAGGGAGAAGAGGGAGGGAAAGTGGGATATGACTGAAGTAGTCCACAAAGCACAGACAGCAGCACTGTGCTGATGCTAGATTTGCTGGTCTGTTGTTTTTCTATGATAACATCATGGTGACATTTAGGGATGTTGGATATATTCTATTATTCTGTACTATTGTGTAATTTTGAAATTACTCTACAAAGCTGAAAGTTATGCAAATGGCAATTTTACTCATTGCAAATAAAAATGTCAAAAATAATATATTGTAATATTTTTAATAAATTTCAAGGATAATTATAAAATCTATATAAATTTATTTCGTAATTTGAAAACTCTATGGTCTTTTCTTCATTAAATAGGTTCTATTAAAGCAACAACCTAATACACAGAGCCAGGGATAGGAAGTATCAACACATACAACAGCTACCATGTAAAACCACTTGTAATTGGTAAATGTACCACACTTTATCCTTTCTTCTACTGAGGGACACTTAGGCTGTTTCCATGTTCTGGCTATTATGAATAAGGCCGCTGTGAACATGGTTGAGCATGTCCTTGTTGTGTGCTGAAGCATCTTCTGGGTACATTCCAAGGAGTGGAATAGCTGGGTCTTGAGGAAGCCTTATTCCCAGTTTTCTGAGAAAGCGCCAGATAGGTTTCCAAAGTGGCTGTACTAGTTTGCATTCCCACCAGCAATGAAGGAGTGTTCCTCTCTCTCCATATCCTCGCCAGCATGTGGTGTCGCTTGAATTTTTGATCTTAGCCATTCTGATAGAAGAATAGATAAAGAAACTGTGGTATATTTACACTATGGAATACTACTCAGCTATTAAAAACAAGGAATTCCTGAAATTTGTGGACAAATGGATTGACCTAGAAATGATCATAATGAGTGAGTTAACGCAGAAGCAGAAAGACTCACATGGTATAGACTCACTTATAACTGGACACTAGCCCAAGGGACATGGACTATAAAAGTCTTCACCTACCAGAAAAGTGGGTGAGAGGTGAGGACATCCTATTGGGAGTCTAGGTGAGAGAAGCATGGGAGATGGGGAACCAGAAGGATCTAGAGGGTCCTAGAAACCTACAAGAAGAACATTATGACGGGCAGATCTGGGCCTAAGGATTCTGCTCAAACTATGGCACCCACCAAGGACAATACGTACAGTAAACATGGAACCCCTACCCAGATCTAGCCAATGGACAGGACATTCTCCACAGTTAAGTGGAGAGTGGGGACTGACTTTCACACAAATTCTGGTGCCCCATTTTCGACCATGTCCCCTGGATGGGGAGACCTGGTGGCACTCAGAGGAAGGATAGCAGGCTACTAAAAAGAGACTTGATACCCTATGAGCATATACAGGGGGAAGAGGGCCCCTCAGTCACAGTCATAGGGGAGGGGAGTAAGGGGAAAATGGGAGGGAGGGAGGAATGGGAGGATACAAGGGATGGGATAACAATTGAGATGTAATATGAATGAATTAATAAAAAAGAATGCTAAAATTAAAAAGAAAACCTTGTAACCAGGACTCTAAATATGGGGTGGTACATAAACTCTTAAATGAGATTATACTGAACACACAGCTGATGAAAATCAATACAGAATAAAAGCTGGATCAGTTACTGGATTAGACCAAATTGTCTGCACTCTAACTTTCTACAATTAATTTTCCCTTAAAATTCTGATGAATAAAGTTGTTCTGGGGCAAACAACAACTTGGTCTCCTTCTCTTTTCAAAACTCTCCAAACCTCATTCTTTTTTTTTTCCTCCTTTATTAATTTATTCTTGTTACATCTCAATGGTTATCCCATCCCTTGTATCCTCCCATTCTTCCCTCCCTCCCAATTTCCCCTTATTCCCCTCCCCTATGACTGTTCCTGAGGGGGATTACCTCCCCCTCTATATGATCATAGGGTATCAAGTCTCTTCTTGGTAACCTGCTGTCCTTCCTCTGATTGCCACCAGGTCTCCCCGTCCAGGTGACATGGTCAAAGGTGAGGCACCAGAGTATGTGAGAAAGTAGTATCCCACTCTCCACTCTACTGTGGAGAGTGTTCTGTCCATTGGCTAGATCTGGGTAGGGGCTTAAGGTTTACCGCCTGTATTGTCCTTGGCTGGTGCCTTAGTTTGAGCGGGACCCCTGTGCCCAAATCTGCCTATCATAATGTTCTACTTGTAGGCTTCTAGGACCCTCTGGATCCTTCCACTTTGCCATTCTCCCATGATTCTCTCATCTAGAGTCCCACTAGAATGTCCTCCCCTCTGTCTCAGTTTCCTGGTAAGTGAAGTCTTTCGTGGGACCTGCCCCTTGGGCTAATATGCAGATATAAGTGAGTATATACCATTTGAGTCTTTCTGCTTCTGGGTTAACTCACTCATTATGATCATTTCTAGCTCAAATACCACCAAACCAAATAACCCAATTGAGAAATGGGGCATGGAACTAAAAAGAGAATTCTCAACAGAGGAATATCAAATGGCTGAGAAACACTTAAAGAAATGCTCAACCTCCTTAATCATCAGGGAAATGCAAATCAAAACAACGCTGAGATTCCATCTTACACCCATCAGGATGGCTAAGATCAAAAATTCAAGTGACACCACATGCTGGCGAGGATGTGGGGAGAGAGGAACACTCCTTCATTGCTGGTGGGAATGCAAACTAGTACAACCACTTTGGAAATCTATCTGGTGCTATCTCAGAAAAATGGGAATAGGGCTTCCTCAAGACCCAGCTATTCCACTCCTTGGAATATACCCAGAAGATGCTCCAGCACACAGCAAGAAAATTTGCTCAATCATGTTCATAGCAGCCTTATTCATAATAGCCAGAACATGGAAACAGCCTAAGTGTCCCTCAGTAGAAGAATGGATAAAGAAACTGTCGTACATATACATTATGGAATACTATTCAGCTATTAAAAACAAGGAATTCCCAAACCTCATTCTTAAATGCTGTACATGCTGCTCCTGATTAGACCACGGCTCACGATGTGAGGTAGGCACGATGGAAGGAAGACAGTTTACCGTGCTCTCAACTACACAGGCCTTTAGGGCCAGGGAGGATTCAGCCTATCTCCTTGGTGGAATATGTAAACAGCATTTTAAACTTTCTTTAAGACTCTGTAGCCAGCAATGGATATTTCTGAGTCAGATCTATCCAAGAGTGTTTAACTGAACAAGTTTCTGTGATTTTCAGGTACCTATAAGGAATTAATGATAGATAACATTGATAAAGACTTATTTTAATTGTGTATTCTGCACTACCATGAAGCTGAGAAAGGAAACACAGACTTATTGAGGGGCTTGGTCACAGCCACACACCAACAAACTCATTTTATTCCACCTTCCTACTTCCTTTTTGTATGATGCAGGGACAAGAGAGAAACCACTGTGAAAATACTCATCATAGTGGATTTAAAGTTATTGTGCAATGTCACGCCCTAATACACATATTCAATTAATCTGAAATCTGAAACTCCGTTCCCCCTCTTTAAGTTTACATGGTAAGAAGTTGATTCAGTAGATTTTCTTCAAATCTCCTATACATGCAGGATTAGACTATATATTGGAACACTCAGAAGGCATTCATGGAGTTTACTCAGCCAAACTCCAGCTATGTACCCTTAGGCAACTTAACTACTGGACAATCTATTGTTAAAAATCATTAATTGGAACTTGTGATCACCAGAGATTTGGGGTTTTTTGTTTGTTTGTTTTAAGATTTAATGGTCTGGTGGGAAGCCTAGCACTGTTGTTACTGTTTCCCTTTCTGTGTAACTAAAAGGCATAACATGATAGTGGGAAAAGCAGAGTAAGTGCTATAGCACTGCCACAGGCCCCTTCTCGGGAAGCTGGCAGGATTCAGTCTAGGCTCAGACTTCAATCAGTAGACTCCACCTCCTCTCAGGGTTGAGAAGAAGAGACGGTGTGCCAGACACACAGCAGCAAATGCTTCCTAACAGTGATCCATGGTGAAGAGTGCAAAAAGAAGAGGTATTCATACACAGCGCTGGGACACTAAACACCACTTCATTCTCAAGCACATGAAGCATTAAAGTATGTAAGGGCTTATCACTGTAAGTATGTAAGGGCATATCACTGTAAGTATGTAAGGGCATATCACTGTTTAAGTATGTAAGGGCATATCACTGTTTAAGTATGTAAGAGCATATCACTTTAAGTATGTAAGGGCATATCACTGTAAGTATGTAAGGGCATATCACTGTTTAAGTATGTAAGGGCATATCACTGTTTAAGTATGTAAGAGCATATCACTTTAAGTATGTAAGGGCATATCACTGTAAGTATGTAAGGGCATATCACTGTTTAAGTATGTAAGGCATATCACTGTTTAAGTATGTAAGGCATATCACTCTAAGTATGTAAGGGCATATCACTCTAAGTATGTAAGGGCATATCACTGTTTAAGTATGTAAGAGCATATCACTTTAAGTATATAAGGGCATATCACTCTAAGTATGTAAGGGCATATCACTGCAAGGGCATATCACTGTAAGGGTACATCACTGTAAGGATGTAAGAGCACATCACTGTAAGGATGTAAGGGCATATCACGGTAAGGGCATATCACTCTAAGTATGTAAGGGCACATCACTGTAAGTATGTGAGGGCATATCACTGTAAGGGTCTAAAGAAAGAAGAATATTACTGACTAGAAGAAGTGGTGATGAATCGCAAGTCTGCTTAACTAATCAGTAAATCATATACTGACAGACAAACACTCAGCAATGGGATTTTCCTGGAACATCAATTATAGCACTAAAAAACCAGGCTGATGAAAATAGCCTTTCGGATATTGTTCACTCAGGGACTATAGAGAATGCTGTGCGGGTCACCTAAGCTGAGGAGCTTGAAGAGCACGAGAGTCACAGGAGGCACAGCTGCCACGCTGGACAGGGAACAGGACTGACTGTGGCGGAGGCACTAGGCACAGACAGGAGCTCGGAGAACAAAGACTCTTCGCAGCATTTAAGTAAACGCACTCGGGGTCGATGACTGGGTGAAAGACTCCCACCCCTGAACTGTTAATTATTTTAGGAAGTCTTTTGTTAGAATGAAGAATGAGGAGACTAGAAAACAAGGAATCCAAAAGAAGAGGGGAGAGAGAGGCTGAAAATTATAGACCTGTAAGCCTAGCGTCTATATTAGGAAATAAATTTGAGATGATACTCATGGATGAGCTTAATGATACATTTGGAGAAGTACAATTTAATAGCAGTGAGTCAGCATGGATTTACCAAAGGCAAGCATGTCAGAAAAAATTCCTTCCTTTTTACATTGAAGTAATAATTGGTTTTTGTAAAGAGGAACCAATGAAAAACTGTCAGGTTCTTCAGAGTTTTGGACTTTTTCATAAAATAAATTACTGTACAGGATGTCATGACATGTGACAGGGCATCAAACTGACAGTGGGTATGAAAGGAACAGGGTAGAAATGGAGGGCCAAACCCTGGGTAAGAACTGCCTTCCACCAGCACACAGGCCGTCTGCAGAGGACAAGCACGCCTGGAAGTGGGGCTCAGCAAGACAAAGGCTGAGCCAGTTTACCTTAGCTGTGACGGGTTAAGCAGGTGGGCTGGAGAAGAATATCAAATTTAATCTAAGTATAAACCAGTAGAATTAAAAAATCAAGTAAGTATAACTTAAATAGCACTGAATTGTTATAATTAGAAAGGAAGACAGACGGACACGGGGTTTTCATAACAACCTTCCCCTTTCTTGTATTTATAACTGGCTAAGAGGTAAATGCTATACAATATAATTAAAATACATCATAAAGAATATAAAAACCAATTTAGATAAGAATATAAAGATCTAGATCTGTAAGGAGAGCATGGTACATTCATATCACGCTGTACAGATAATATTTAAGGCACTATTTAACTGATCATGTCTTGGTGTGTAGTATGAAAAATTAATTTAAATAAGATAAAAATATGACATCAGAAAACTAAAAAATTAAGAAAAATACCATATCATAGCTCACTGTTTAATTTTTCCTGAAGGAGCACATTGCTTGCTCTATCACTGTCTTCAAGAGTCTCGGTTTCTCAGAGAGAAATGTGAACTGTAGGGAAAAGGCAGCCACATCCCCCTGGAGCTCCAGTGGGACTCTCTCAGCAGCATGAGGGGTAGGTACAGCACAGCAAACTTACACTTGTGCCACAGAAAGTCCTTCTTCTCTGGCACCCTGGAGCCTAAGCTTCCTGTCCCTGCAGTGGATTTCTCTGGCATCATCTCCCTTTCTCTGGGCTGGGTTTACAGCACTATAGGATGTAACTTCTGAAGAAAAAGAATCACACATGAGTGAGTATGGTCCCTGTGTGCCAACACCGTCTCAGGGGGCAGTGGACTTGCACAAGCTTATCCCTGAGTAAGAGAACCTGCAGAAGTGTACTGTTGAACATGTGAGAAACGTCAGGCAGGAAACGTACAGGAAACGGATGATCATGGGAACTCTGACTGCTTTTAACTGGAATCTGATTTTGTAGGGACCAATGGGATTATACTGTCTCATCCCACTACCTACTTAGAAATCTAGTAGTGGGCAGGATGATTTTTAGTGACAAACAGAGCATTCCTGGTTCTCCTGGCTGGACACACGTCTGACCTGATTGAGGGTTAAGGCACAGACTCCGCCAGGACTACTGGGTTACAGTGACTGATGGCCAGAGGTGACAGCATAGCCAGACACTATAGCCAGAGGCTGGCACCATATAGGATTGTATTTCACGCAAGTAGCGTTATTCACAATAAACTTTTTGTGTCTAGCTTACTTCATCCGATGATATGACTAAAAGATTTATACAGCATTGTTGCTTGTAGCTTTAATTCATTTGTCCCTTTTTTCTGATGGTTAGAGTACTCTTTTATGCTGTAATACATGATCACATACGCACATAATACATATGCACTCTACCTGGCACATATGTATGTCTTCTTGTTTTTGACTAGAGTGAACATACCCACAGCTACACTAAATATGAGCAGTAAGTAAAAGTGAGCGTTTGATGTAGAAGATTACCACTGAACACCAGACTAAAAACACACAAATGTGTGCTACATATAAACTAGCTGGTGGGCTGTACTATATAAACACAGAATTATGGCAAGAGGTATGGCTAAAGGCAGAAAAGGAACATTTCATTACCAAAAGGAAATAACCAGACATATCTCATCAGATATGTGTGTACACACACACACACACACACACACACACACACACACACACACACACACATTCATGTCTGTATACACGCATGTATCTATGTATGTAAAATATCCTAAAATGCTATGTACCCGTGATGCACCTTTAACAGAATGAAGTCACTGGGTGAAAATATACTAATCTGCAATAATAGGAAATGAACACTAAGTTTTCACTAACAGTTGAGAGAAATGATATTAAAAACAAGACACAAAACAGAGGTTGGTAAGAGGCACAGATGGTAACAGCACCTGTCACGCAAGCCCGACAACTTGAGTTAGATCCTTAAACCCACAGTTAGGGAAAACCAACTTCTGAGGCTGTCCTCATCCTCCATGCGTGTGCTGCCCTGTGTGCATGCCCGACTCCACTCTCCCAACACAACACATGCACGCACATGCACACGTCCTCACAGAGAGAAAGCCAATTCCAAACACCACCGCGAACAGTGAGGGTAAGAAGAGACACCAGGCTCTCGTCCCACTGCTGGCCCTCCAGCCTCTTCCAGCGATCTGTTCAGTCACCCACACTTACCATGTGCTGGATAAAAGATAACAGCAGGGCCACCCATCTCGGAAGCCTCATGCACACAGGGAAATGAAACAGCTTCCTCAAAGTCTGTCACGGCAGTGTGACACAAGTATCTAGCATCACTGGTACATGGGACATGCGGTCTGTGCCTTCAGTCTACAACTAAACGGACATGAAGGCACCGTCTGTGACGAGCTTCCCCTGGTCTTTGGTGTTTATTTCTTTGATAAGCTGAGACACTTTACCTCAGGTAGAGTATATCATAAACATCTAGGTTGGTGACAGCAGTTTGAGAGATGCCATTCTGCCACAGGCAGCCAGAGGACCGGTTGCAGCAGGGAGGGGCTCTGCTGGCCGTCGTGGAAGGCAGTGCACAAGCTGAGCCCTCTTTCCAGGTCAGTACTTCCAGCTCCTCTGCTGTCAACTCTCACGCTGATGGAGAGCCCGGGGTAGGCATGGTCGACACCATCTATGTGTGTGAGCTCCATGCAAGTAATCGATTTTAAAACTTCTAAGGTGCCAACCTCACCACAATAGAAAAAGTAGAGACCACTGCCTTCATTTGTCTCCTACAACGTCCCTGGCATACAACAGAGGTCAAGAAATCAAACATCCAACTTTCACTTCAATGTACTGATAATATGATTTATTTTAAATAGAGAAAATTGTAAGAATATGCCATTATCAAAGTTGACATAGTCACATATTATCAGATGCATTAAGGACATTATCCAAAGACCATGCGTGGTCTGACTGTGCCTAGGCCCTCTGCATGATGCAGCAGATGCACAGCTTGGTCTCCATGTGGGTCACGCAACAACTAGAGCGGCCCTCTCTGACTCTGATGCCTGCCTTTGGATGCTATTCCCCTAACTGGGCTGCCACATCTGGCCTCAGCGGGAGAGGATGCACCAAGTTCTGTAGCGACTTAATGTGCCAGGGTGGGATGTCCCCGTTCTCTGAGGGGAGGGAGAGGGAGAACGGGAGAAGGGGAGAGGAGAGTGCTGTGCTGCAATCAAGATGTTAATATTTAAAAATATAAATATACGGGGAAAAACCTATTATCCTAACTTAAGTTACCCACCAAGTTCTCTGTTCTCTAATGTGCATGTTGTATGAGCAAAACCACATACCTTAAACAGTCTTGTCTATATGGAAGGCTTCCCTTGGTTTAACACACACAGAGATTCCGCCTCCACCAGCCTTGCCTATGATCCTGTACACAGAGTACCCTGAGCTAATAGCTCCATTGCACGCATCATACAATGGCACTCACAGGTATATACTAAGAAGTACCAGGCATGGTGAAGCGATGGCCGACGCGAGCAGCAGAGGTGACCGGCCATCAGCCTCAGCAAAGCAGGACCTACTGGCTACATGTGGATAGTGCAGTTAGGGTCACATCACAGGACATTCCTACAAGGATTTTAGAGGTGCTTGCATTCTTAATCAGAACACTATGCCTACAGCCCAATGATTCCCAATCTGTGCAGAGATTCTATACCCAGGGACAATGTTTAATTAAATGGAAAACTGGGTAACAGGAACCAATTTGCTTTATCTAGAGAAATTGCTACATGTGACGGCTTCTATCACATCTGACTTACACACCAAGGGGTAGGAACAATATGGCGGCCATGCACAGCCAGGCTCGTCTCCTGCTTACGTGTGGAGAGGGAAGAGCTTGTAGCCCTCAAGGTGCTTGAGTCCCAGTTACCTGCTTCCAACGCCCATGTTTTCACAGAAAAATGGCAGGACAGAGAATACAGAGTAACATTTTAAATCACAAGCATACGGAACAAAAAAGTAAGCTCTACCAATTAATAAAAACAAAGCTCAGGAAACTCTTGACATCAGGATGCATGTTGTAAGTATTTGCTACTAACTTTGATGTTCTACAGTAATTTAGTTAGCTGTGCATATGTGATTAACACGCAGGAGTAGGGGCTATTTCCATGTAGCTGGGGAAGAAGCTGGATGAACGTCCATATAGGGTCAGAAACAGACTCCATCAACACCGGACGCCAAGGTAAGACCTCACAGTACCCTGTGAAAAGCATCCTGACTACTGTGGCGAGTGAAAGGAGATCCTGTTAAAAACCACAACCCCACAAGGGCTTCAACGGTTTCCACTCCTTACCAGCGTGCAAGTATGCAAGGTCGGGGTTCTCAATGTCAGGGTGCTGGTCTTTCAAGTGGTTCCGGAATTCCACAGGCACGTTTGTCCCATAGTCACATTTTGGGCAGTTGTACATCTTGACACCTTCATGCTTGCCGGTGTGTAGAATATGTTTGCGGATGTTCTCAGCACAGTTTGACCTATCAAGTAAGAAAGTAAATGGATGTAAGTCAAATCAGTATCATTACGTCACAAGTGCTCAACTGTTTACAAATGCTAGGTGGTAATCAACCTGTTAACTTCTCAGTAAACGTAATTAAGAAATCATCAATAGGACAATGTCAGTCCTATAACCCAGGTACTAAGTCCAAAGGTAGTTTTTTGCTTCAGCAATTCAGTTCCGTGTAGAACTAGTGACACAAAATCCCAGGTTGTTTCTTTAACATCAAACTGCTCTGGCACGACTTGAGGGCAGTGCTATGCTTACGTACGCATCAGGACACCAGCACCACTGCGGGGTGGAAACAAATGGGGCAGGACACTGAGCCCAGAGCACTGAGGAAACCAAGACTCTGCTTAGGTTCTGCCACTAAAAGCTGCATCCATTTACGGTGCTGAAAGCCTCAAGATAGACAGCCACAAACAGTCACTGCATTTACCCTTGTTAGCGCAATGTGTTGGTGCCAGGGAGTTTCCTGTGATGGAGTTTCAGAGGGTAGATTGGACCACTAGCCAACACAAACAGGAGCAGAAAACAGTAAGACATGCATCAAAATTTCTGGAAGACAGTGCTGAAGAAAGAAACCCTGCAATCATTCTTAGAACATGCGAGGCTGAGGAATGACAGTAGAGCTGCCTTATGCCATGCCACACAATTAAAGGCCATGGAATCACCTTGGTGTCAGTCAAGAAGGCTTAGGACTGTTAGAGCCAACAATTTCATATCAGCCTATGCTATCATGCATAGGTAAAGGTAGCAAGCAAGGCTGGAAACTGAGAGGCTAGCTAAGTACCCTTTAGGCATGGAAGAGTAAATGAAAATGGCATGAAGAAGAGGACACCACAGATACAGGAGTGTCGACCCCACTGATAGAATGGTAAATGTGGGGGGGGGGAAGTATGACACAGAAAGTTAATACCACAAAGAAATACACCAATATGTTAATACTACTAACACTGCACTGCCTGATTCTATTTACTTTCCAAAATTACTTTAAAATTTACATACCGAAAATAAAGATAAATCACTAAACATCACAATGGGTGGGGAGAGAATGGGAACTAGAGATTTGCAGCTAATTTCAGTATATTTTGGGCAAGGGCTTGGCCAAGGCGCTGTTAAATGCTTCTTTGCCTTTAGACAAAATATGCATAAGCTAGATCTTGTACAAATGCATATTTCATTTTTCTTATATCACAGATTACCAAATCTGTTTTGCCCATGAATTCCCTATAGGTAATCAACAAAGAAGAAAATCACCTGTGTGTGTCACATGGGCCACTGGCCTGGGACATGCAATGCCAGCACCTGAACCTCTGAGGTGACTGCTGTGGCTTAGGGTGAGGTGCCTTTCACGGGCTCACAGCTGTTCCTCAGCTGACTGCATTGTTCTGGAAGGTGCTGTACACTTTAGAGGGTGTGCTCCTTCTCCCTCTGCCCTTTCCTGACTCTCTTCCTCTGCTTCTTAGTCTCCATGGTCTGAACACAGCCACCAGGGACACACATGCATTTGAGAAGCCTTCTGATCAGTCCTGCTGAGAACCGTAGAGCAAGCACCTAGAGGACACACTGGGCAGGCCTCTGTCCTTCGGCAGTACTCCTCTGGCCTGCACTTCCATTTCTGAACTCCTTTCCTTTGCCATCAGGATCTCGACATGGCCAGAGTTTATTCCTGTCCCTAGCTACCTCACTCTGCATCCTGTCTTCTGCAAGGCTAACTTATGAGGAGTAAAAACTCTCCATGTGCCAAGAAGTTCTCCGCACACTTCCAACACTCAGATGAGCTCTCTGTGCCAAATGAACCAGGGAGAAAGCCAAGAGGATTTCTTCTGGATAAAGAAGAATGCAAAGCACCTGCCAGGGACATAACAGGGGAGTCTGGGAACCTGGTTCTGGACCAGCAGGAATATGTGGTCCATGCCGCTGCCCCGTGCCCCCCCGTATTTTACTACCACTCCAGCCGGTATGATGCAAAAGGCAGAAGAAAATTTAGGTATGTGGTCAGGCATGAGGCCTCTATATATACAGCTCTGTGGTCTAAGGCAATTACTTCAATTCTGAGATCCCCTCCCCTTAACTAGAAAATAAAGGTAAGACTTACAAATCACCTAAACCCTGAGTTTAATCTTTATAGAAAGGCAGAGAGATGCTAAGCACACTGTTTCACCAGGACCTCAGAGTGGCCTAAGGCTGTCCCTGTTCACATTTGGACTCTGGGTCTCCTAAGCTAGCACAGATGAACAAAGGGAAACACTGTGGCGCGCATGCACCCAGGCTTTAGCACACTGTAGGAACCAGCCTTCACCAGAGAGCCACTAAACTCGAAGATCTCATCAAAATGCTGACAGCTGTGCCTGTCATGTCTAAACTCAAAGGCTCTAACTCCACCAGGTGGCTCACAGCTAAGGAAAGCTCAGACACTCTACAGAAGATGCTTTTACCCTTGTGGGAGCCAGAAAGTTAGGTTTCTCTACATAGCTCTTGAGGCTCACATAATCCCTGCAAACCTGCCAGGACCAAAGCCCCAAATACTGTTTTTATAAGAACAACATTCTTTTAAGAGTTTTTAGTAATTGTTGGATGGTGGAGGCGCACGCCTGTAATCTCAGCACTTGGGAGGCAGAGGCAGGAGGATCTCTGAGTTCAAGGCCAGCCTGGTGTACAAAGCTAGTTCCAGAACAGTCAAGGATGGAGATGGGGACACACACACACACACACACACACACACACACACACACACACACACCGAGAAAAAAAGCTTTAAAAAAATTTAATTCTTTGAAACTTTCATGCATGCATGTACTGTACTTTGAGCACATCCTTCTGGATCTCCTCCCCCACCCCACAGAACCTTTTCTCCTCCCCCAACTTTATATCCTCTAAAAAATTTACAACATTAATGCATCCTGTGTGGGAACATCCATGCTACTAGTGAATGAGTTGAGTGTGTGTATGTATGATAGTGTGTATGTGAGAATGTGTGTGTGTGTGTGTGTGTGTGTGTGAGAGAGAGAGAGAGAGAGAGAGAGAGAGAGAGAGAGAGAGAGAGAGAGAGAGAGAGAGAGAGAGAGAAACAGAAGACGATTTCTCTCCTTCTGCCATGTTCGTGTTGACCAAGCAAACAAACTCAGGTTCTCAGATGGGGCATAAGCACATTTCCCACCAGGCTGCTTCGCTAGCGCCCATTTGTTATTTTCTGACTCACTGCATGCAGTTTGTGGCTGTCTATGTATGCACAGACACTCCTTTATGGGAAGCGTACACTCCCTCCATCAGAGGGTCCTGACCTAGAACTGAGTGAGGCAGCTATCAGGTTAGGGTTTCTGTCCTGCAACACCATGACTGAATGCGGCTTATTTCATCTATACCTCATAGTCCATCGTCAAAGCAAGTCAGAGTAGACACTCAAGCAGGAACCTGGAGGCAGGAGCTGGAGCCGAAGCTACGGAGGGTGCTGCTTCCTGGCTTTTTCCTCAACATTTGCTCAGGCCAAGTTTCTTACACCTCAGGACCATCAGCCCAGGTGTGGCGCCACAGACAATGGACTGGTCCTTCCATACCAATCACTAATTGAGAAAAATATATGCCAGGCTTGCCTAAAGGCCAATTAATTGTGGTTCCCTTTTCTCACATAACACTAGCTTGTGTTAAGTTGACAAACAAACAAAAAAACCAGGACATTTTATTTGTGTCTACTATATGCCAAATAATATTATTAAATATAACCTTTCCTTTTTTGCTTATACCCAAGATGTCATGTTAATCTTAATCTCACAGCATAAAACATAGTATATCTTTAAGAGCCACAGTCTTTAAAAATTAATACTTTAAAAGCTCAGTTTCTTTAAGACATGCAGAGCCTCTCCAAAATGTCCAACATATCTCTAAAATGTCCAGTCTTTTTAAATTTCCAAAGACTCTAAAAGTTCAGTTGCCCACCTGTGAACTCCTGTAAAATTAAAAACTTCATGTTAACTACATTTTTACATCAAAAAAGAAGAACTGGGACGCTCATGCTCAAATCAAAGCAAACCAGAGCCCACTGTAAATATCTCCATGTCCAGTGTCTGGGCTCCGAGGGCCTTGGCAGCCAAACTTGTCTGGCCTTGCTGTTCATAGCACACAAAGCCCGTCTGGTGCTCAGGCTAGCTCTACACCACAGGTGCTGCTGCCCTTGGTTGTCATCACATGGTATCAGTATCTCCACTGCAACTCGGCTGCACAGTTACTGACTGCTTCTCAGGGCTCTCAGCAGGCCTGTCCTCTTCAGGGACACTGAGCCTGTGGCCCCTACTGCAATTGAGGACATATTTTCACCAATGGCCTCCCAGGTGACACTTCTCATTATCAAGTGCAAGCTTAGCACTGCGGGGACCACCACTTCTGTGTGCTCACCCTGAGGAAACACGCTCCAGAGAAGCTTGCCTCAGTGTTGCTGGTCCCTTACACCACAGTTGACTGTGTAGTTCTGGCTGATCTGCATCAATTGCTCCGGCAAAGCAAAGATTTGACCTCTGTAGTACTACTTCCCTGCTAGTCACAGCCAATTCCTCAGGCCCAGTTAGCAGAACCACAGACACCTAATTCAAACTATGGCATGGCCCTGATACAGTCCTTAAGGGACTCCTAAACTTCCCTTTTAAACTTCCCAAGCTAGGTGTCCACTGTCTGTTCCATTCGCAGCAGCAGTAGCAGCAGCAAAACTCTCACAACAATGCACTGAGCTCTCAATACTCAATGGCTTTTCTTGCACCAAGTTCCAAAGTCCTTCCACATTCCTCCCCAAAGCAGCCATGTCTGTCCCATGATGCTGCAGGACCTGGTACCAATCCCTGTCTCAGGGTTTCTATTGCTGTACCAAAACAACCAGAACAAAGTAGACTGAGCTCGTGACTTCACATGTCTAAGGAAGCTTAACACTGAAAGACTCAGGAAGAGCCCTCCCAAGCATCATGGAAGCAGAACGCAATCATAGGAAGGAGAATTTGAGCAGCAGAGGTGCTGAGAGATCTCCAGGATTAGTGGAGCTGCCTGCAAGTTGCCCAGAAAGCTCCAGGGATGTGGTGTGCATTTTAGTGCTACAGCTGCTCTGAGTCCCCTCTGCTCCTATTCGGATCTCTTCATCACTGGCTCTCCAAGGTGACTTTGGTGAAATTGTTACTTCGGTCTGTCATGGGTTTCCTTTCTGGGTGAGTAGGGGTGTGTGGATGTGTCAATGAAGTCTCTCACACAACAAATACTTACTAAAAGCAATTAGAGGTGTGCTTAAATATAGACACACTCATACATACATGTACAGAAAATCTATCACCTCGGGATGTTCTGTATGCACACAGTATAAATTCACACTAGTGCTTAGAAGAACAGCCCATGAATAGTGAGCAGGGATAGTCTGGAAAGGGGACTGGTGGGAGGGATAGAGATGCGGGAGGTAAGAGAAAGCCCTGCACAACTAAATCTGTTATTTGGGGGTGTGGGTATTGGGTATTACTTATGATTGAAAGATGGGGATCCTACATTTATAGCTAATGCCAAGAGAGAAATTAAGTGGAACAATATTCTTTTGAAAATTATATTTATGAACTCATTGTCATCAAGTTAAGAGGGAAGGCTTAGAAATAACTGATTTCAGCAAGGAGAAAAAAAAGGACTAAGTCTATGCAATTGTGGGTTAAAATATTTTTTGACAAACCAAAGAGATTTCACAATGAATTCCAGATAGATGGCATCTTATAACTTTAAAAACTGCAAAAGGAGTTAAAAGTAACTTAAAGGAATATAGGCACTACATATCTAAAGAATGAACCTAACTGTATGGTGACTCCGTGTGAAAGTATTCAAAAAAGAGGAGGGTTTGGGGTTGAGATAGTCCATTCAAATATATGACATGTAGAAGCATATAACCACATAGTGTGTATATGCAATTGTATATGTATATATTTATTAACTTGCAAATATTTGTAAAATTATTATTTTAAAATGATATATTGCTTTGGAATACTGCTTGCCCAAATTATGTTTATAAAATAAACACACTCTGTATATGCAAAGGATCTGCTTTATGCGATCTGGACTGTTGGGAGTATGCTATACTCCAGTCTCCTTCAGCCTCAGAGTCAGCACACTGTGACATTATAACCAGGCATTCTGTCTGTGACCACACATGGGCAGTGACGGTAGCTGGTGGGTGTTGCATTTTTATTAGCACTACAGATAACATAAATGACACATAGCAGCTAGTCACTCTACCTTTTATATTACTTTTCCAACAGCATACTAACAACAAAATTCTACATCACTATATACAGTATTTTCTTCTTTGAAAAATATTGCTTAAGAGAGAAAGCTCTGCTTTTTATTGAGACATAAAGTGAATATTATGAATAATGAAGGCCAGGATCATAAAGTCAAATATAGATATCAGTACACAAATACTGCAAAATTCTGTAAACCAAAACCCATAGGTATTACAGAATGTATGTGAAACAGCACACAGCATCTGTATGGAGGCTCACAAAGCCCTCCTCCGACAGTTGTGATCTCCGGAGGCCTGCAGATGTGAGGAGACACCACTAGCGAGCTGACAGCAGAGCGGTGAGGAGGCTCCCTATTCAAAGGCATTCTACTCATGGAAACAGCGTAAATCGCAATAAAAGTTTCTGAAGGTTTTACCTGTTAAGTGTTGACATAAGATGTTTATTTTTAACTCTGTGCATATGCATTGGGCAGATATGTGTGAGAGTGCAGGTGTCTCCACAGCCCAGAAGAGGGTGTGGGTCCTGTGCAGCAGGAGTTACAGGTGGTTGTGGCCCACCTGATGTGGGTGGTGGAAACTGAACTCTGTCCTCTGAAAGGGTAGCATATGCTTTTAGCTGTTGAGTCATCTCTCCAGCCCCAAAGTATGTTGAATAATTTGCTTCCAAACTTTCTGATCACAGAATATTACTTATGAGAACACTATCTCATAAGGCTGTCTTAAGGATTAATGTAAACAAACTAAACATGACAGGATAATAAGAAAAACACTCATTTCCTGCCTTACTATTACTATATTAGACGAAATGCATCGCAAATATCTGGATAAGGCTGGGCGTGGTGGTGCACGCCTTTAATCCCAACACTCAGGAGGCAGAGGCAGGCAAAGCTATGTGAGTTTGAGGCCAGCCTGGTCTACAAAATGACTCCAGGACAGCCAAGGATAACACAAAGAGACCCTGTCTCAGAAAAAAACCAAACCAAAACAACAACAAAAAAACAACCCTAAATACCTGGATAATTACCATCAAGTGTTTTACTATATATAAAAACTCATTTTAACTTGAATTAAAACAGAGGACTCATCCAACTTTTTTAAGTGACAGTGACTACACTTGATGTATGGTATTTGCAAAGTTTATTAGGCAACTACATATATATTTTCTGACTGTTCAAAACTTGTTAAATTCATTCATGAAAGTAATTACTATGACATTAAGTCCTAAAACAATCATATCAAAGTAAACAGTACACTGTATTTACCCAAATGTCTAGAAAGCAAGTTTTACAGCACTTTATAATAGCAATCCAAAGGCATATAGAGTAACTCAAGAATGTTTTTATAGCAACAGAACAGGCCAGCTTGTTTTCACGGCACCGTTATCTAACGATGAAGTCTACAGTCAGGAGAGCCACTAGTCTAGGAAAGACTCCACAGCCCTCCAACAGCTGCAGGCTGGTGACATGTCTTCACCTGTGCCATCAGGGTTTGTCTCACAGCCTGGGCAAGGCAGCCTGAGAGCCACACACGCTCCTTTACCACTTATGTCCCACTGAGGGCCTACAAGGAAAGGATTGAATCATTTTAGATTACTGATCACCTGTGCTGCTTAAACTTAAACCTGGTTAAAATTAGTAAGAATAAAGAAACATGTGGGGTTTTGAGAGATGGCTCAGTGCTTAAGAGCACTGGCTGCTCAAGGAGAGGACTCAGACTCAGCTGTCAGCTCCCTCCTGGCATCTTACAACTACTTATGAAGCCATTTCTAAGGGATCTAGGAGTTTTCTTGGACCTCTATAGGCACTGCATGAGTGAGGTGCACTCATACATGCAGGCAAAACACTCCTAAAGTAAAAATAAGCACACACATCTCAAAAAATAGGGACACTCATGTCTAGTAAGGAACTTGTCACAGATGATGAGCTTATAAATGCCACTGGGAGGAGGGATGAACTGAGTACATCAGGAACAAAACGGAGAGTAAAAGGGGGACATATGTAGAGAATGGTGTAGCAATGAAAATGATTAGGAATAATGGGCTATTTAATAAACGGTGATTAGTCAACATCAAGCTGCATGTGTGTGTGTGTGTGTGTGTGTGTGTGTGTGTGTGTGTGTGTGTGTTCTCTTCCTCTTTTCTTCCTGCCCCTCCTTTCCCACTCATCTTTTGTTTTTGTGTGTGTTTGTGTTGATTAATGTTTCTGAAGTAAAGACTCCCTCCTGTTGCCCTAGATGGCCCTGAGTGCCTAAGTTCAAGCAGTTCTTCTACTTAAATTCTCAGGTGTCTAGGAACACAAGTGCATGCCATGTGCATGACTCTTAATGTTCTACTGATCCAAAACCAAAATATTCAGGCTTTAGTACTTAAAGCAGAACAAATGGAAAGACTTCTAAAAAAGTAATATTAACTTTAAAAAGAGTCTAGACAGATGCACTGTAGGGTCCTTTCAGCATTTCAAACAGAAACGCATGGTTAAGGTGTTCATGCGTAAGAAACCTAGTTAATTTTAGTGGAAATCATTTTTCCAGATCTAAGGAAACTTTGGGGTTTTACTTTATATATTTTTAGATCGCCAAAATTACTCATAATAGCATCTTTGCTACACATGTAAACTGAATCTGATCAAAGTATCAATTTCAAAACCCACACAGTGTTTAACAAAACTAAAACGGCCTGTATTATGGAAGAAATGCTAGCTCCAGGCTCACTCCAGGTGGAAGAGAAGTGCTGAAGCACAGGGAAGTCACCATTTCTCAGTCAAAACTAAGGGATCAGGTTTAAGACTTAAAGAGAAAAGGCCAGGGTGTGCAGAGGGAGCCAGAAGCAGGAGGAGGTGACTCATGACAACAGGGGAAGAAACATAGGAGCTCTTGCTTCCTTTCACAGTGACAAGATACTGCTGTGAGTATCACGAGGCAGAGGGACGGCCAGTTAGGCCATCTGTGGGAGGCAGCAGGCCAGGAAGGAAAGGCTGGGGGTCAAGGCACAGCGGCCGTAAGATGCTGGCCTTTCAAACTACCAGTTACAAGCAGTAAAACTCATGTACAGAAGAAGTAAGTTCTATGAGAGTGTTATCAAATTAGATATTAAAAACAGTGGAAAGGCCAACAAGATGGTGGCTCTCTGTAAAGTCCCTTGTGATGAGAGCCTAAAGACCTGAAACTGATCCTGGGATTCCATGAAAAGATGGCAGGAGAGAACTGACTCTACAAAATTATCCTCTATCTCCACACATGCATAGTGGCATGTGTGCCCCACTCCTCCCATACACCATGCTTACGTATATACGTACATACATACATACTTACATGTGCACACACACACACACAAACACCAGAAAAAGCCACTAATGATAATGCATCATGTTGCAAACAATTATGCAAGGCTAGGTCCCTGGATCTTTTGGAGGCTGCAGTAGTTTATAAGCACTTACGAGGATGCCAAAAATATATTAGAAAAGTCTTACGCAATAGTAAATACTAACTGGAGAATGCCTTCATTATTCTGCTTTAACTTTATAAAAACTTCCCCCAAACTGGTAATTTTCTATAAAATAGGTAAATTCTTAATTGATCACTATTATGACTTTTGTCTTTATAAATGACAGTCTGTAAGACTGTAATTTTTTGAAATCCATTCTTATAGTAATACAAATGAATATATATTCAGTTTCTTTCTTTTACTTCTCCATTTAATTCTGTTATGTGACATGAGGTCATGAGTAAAATAGATCAGGGACAAGAAACCTTCCAGGGGGCTGACTGGCGAATGTGAGGCACAGCACTAGCTCCAAGTGCACACTGTACTCGGACTACTTGTTGTGAAGGTTACAAGTACTTTGCTTTCTACATTGTTTAATTTCTTTACCAACGTCCATGGATTCCAAGTGATCTTGATTAAAACCCTTACTAAACTTCACTTAGCCACTTAGCCCTGTGTGGCAACTGCCTGTGCAGTGTCCTCGAGCCACAGCGCATTGTTCATCTTGTTTCCTACACTCACTTCCATGGAAATTATTATTCATTCAAATTTCTGCTCATGGCATCTACAACCAATGAGAGGAACAGTTTACTGTAACCTACCAATTTCATTTCCACCTTCCACTTTATTGAGAAACAATGAAAATCACAGGGAGGAGATGACAGGAGCCAGAATAGCGAGTACACGTTCAGAACTTTGCACACGTAAAATTACACGTTAAGTATTTTGGGAACAGAATACACATCATGTTGTTTGATGAGTGAAACTTCTCAAGAAGAGAGAAGAGCAAGCTGTGGAGAGATCCCTGACTGTCCAGCTTCTTTTAACTCCATGTGGGAAAGTGATGCATCATCAGTAAAATGGAAAACCAAACCAAACCTGTGTGCTGAGTACACTAGCTTTTATCCAACTCAAGCCAATGGGTGGACAAGTGTATAAAGAAAATGAAGCTTACATGTTGTGTGGTGTGCGATGCTGATAAATCACCATCCCACAGCCCCTAACTATCTCTGTGGAGCAGAGAGTGGGACTGTCCTACACTGATGAAGGTCTCATCTTGATGCTCTTAGGGCGCTGGTATAGGGGCCTCTGTGGTCAAAGAAGTCTGCCATCTGTTGGTGAGACACACTGCATTTCTCCACTGCAGGAGTTCAAAGCCTGCAGCTGTTGGTCCCTGTGTGACTGACAGGGGAGAAAGGGGCTATGCCCTGCAGTGTCTCCACCACTAACCAAACACAGGCGTTCTCATAAAGCAGAGGCAACACTGCTGCTTGCCGCTCAGACTGTGAACCTGTCCTACGCGGTCCAGCACGTCCTTCCATAAATCCTCTGCCTAGGTGGCACTGATGGCCACGAGGTTCTTATCATTGCTATTTTGCTACTGTAGATAGAGACAGATGCCCCGCTGCTTCGTGGCTACACATCCACTGTTTGTATGTCTGCATTTCTAGATCGTGCATAGGCTACTTCATTTACCCACTTTACATTCCTGTCACATTTCTATCCTCCCTCTTCTCCTGGTCCCACCTTCTCATCCTCTTTTCCCATGTCTCCATCTCCTCAGAAAAGGGGAGTCCCCCAACCTGCCCCAACCCATCAAGTTGCATGAGGACTAACTGCATCCTCCTGCAGTCAGGCCAGAAGAGGCAGCCCATCTAGAGGAAAGTTATCCAAAAGCAGGCAACAGAGTCCATGTCAGAGACAGTCCCCACTCTAATTGCTAGGAGATTCTCCTCCAGTGTTGGTGAAGTGCAAACTTGTTCAACCACCCTGGAACCTTGTGCTTTCTCAGAAAATTGGGAATAGTTCTACCTCAAGACCCAGCCATACCTCTCCTGGGCATAAACTCAAAAGATGCCTCACCATACGAAAGGACACCTGCTTAATTATGTAGCTTTATTCGTAATAGCCAGAAACTGCAAAAAATCCAGATATTCCTCAACCAAAGATTGAAAAAAATTTTTACACAATGGAGTACTATTAAAAACAAGGAAATCTTGAAATCTGCAGGCAAATGGATGGAGGTAGAAAATATTATCCTGAGTGAGGTAACTCAGACTAAGAAAAACACACATGGTATATACTCACTAATAAGCAGATTTTAGCTATATAGTATAGGATAAACATATTATAAATCACAGACCCAAAGGAGATAAGTAACAAGGAGGGCCGATAGAGGATGCTTGATTCTCTTCAGAAGGGAGAATAAAATAGACATCAGAAGTGGATGAAGAAAGAGAATTGGGTGGGAGAGGGGTGGGAAGGGGAACAAGGGTGGGGATCAGGTGGGGGGAGTGGGAGGGGGAGGGGGAGGGCTGGGGGTGGGAAGAGGAACAAGGGTGGGGATCAGGTGGGGGAGGAGTGGGAGGGGGAGAGGGGAGGGCTGGGAGGCAGAAGGGAAACTAATGGGAGGAGCATCTCTGGGACAAACTGGAGACCTGCAACTGGGTAGGCTTCTGGGAGGACATGGGAGTGACTCTTGCTGAGACTCCCAGCAGTGAAGGGACTGCTGTGAGACTGAAGTGGCAGGGCTTCCAGTGGAGGAAGCAGGACACCAAACCACCCACAAAACCTTCAACCCCAAATTTACCCTGTCAACAAGGTGTTCAGGTATAAAGATGGAGCAGAGATTGAGGACAGGCCAAACAATGCTTAGCACAATTTGAGACCCACCTCATGGGAGAGGGCCAAGCCCTGACACTATTAATGACACTCTGCTATGCTTGCAAGCAGGAGACAAGCATAGCTGTCCTCTGAGAGGCTCCACCCAGAAACTGAGTGGAGATGCTCAGACTCACAGCCAAACATTGGGAGGCACTCAGGGAGTCTTATGGAACAGTAGTGAAAAGGATAGAAGGACCCAGAGAGGGCAAGAACCCCACAAGAAAATCAACAAAGCCAACTGACCAAGAACCACAGGGTCTCACAGAGACTGAACCACCAACCAAAGAACATGCATGGACTGGACTTAGGTCCCCTACACAAAGGTAGCTGATAGGCAGCTTGGTCTTCATGAGGGTCCACAGCCTTCTATTTATAAGAAGCATCTGAAGCTACAGATGCAGCTCAGTGGTAGGGCACTTACTCAGCACGTGTACAGCCTACGGTCTATCTCTGTCACAACAAGAACAAAGAAACAGACATCTACCACTGAAACTCACATGAACTACACAAGTAATATACTTACAACCTTAGGTTAAAATAAACCACACAAAATGCAACACTTTCCGATTCAAGTAATTTAAATATACATATATGTGAATAATTTACTGCAACTTTCTAATTGAAACAGTTGTATAAAAAGGTAAAAAGTAAATTTTTATTGAGCTCAGTATTCTTTTATTTCCTAGTATCTTTGATAGTCTGGGCCAAAGCATAGCCTTTTGGGATAGTTTAAAGATATTTACTTTTTTTTTTTTTTAAAGGCTGTCTGTCACGAAGTAAATGCTGGCATCCATGCAGAAAAGCATAGGTTAGTGGGATGCCCAGCAGCTCTGATCACATAAGCCATCTTAGACCCACAGGCTTATATAGGCTGTGTGGTGGGGATGGGACTCCATTAAAGATTAGGCACTACCTAGCTGGCTGAAGGAGAGCCCACCCGGGACACGCAGGAATTGGCAGCTAACTCGCCAATATGAGATTGGAGCCACAGCACTGTACCTGGAAGGAAATTCACTCTCTGACTCTGCCCTCAACATCTGTAGTGCACAGTCCCAGCTGTAAAAAGGGAGCTGAAGGACTCTTCCCCTAGTTTAACTCTGTGGCTTATAAAGATATATTTTCCAAATATTAAACTTAAGATGAATAATCCATTAATTTTATTATTTAATAAAGAGGATGGAATCGTTTTACAATCTAAAGTTAAGTGATTAGCTTTGAAGAAGGAAAAAGTAATAGAAAGAATCAATGGTGACCGGAAGCACTGAATTATCTAACAATCTATGACGAGTCACACAAAAATGCACTCTGTAATCCATTTAAAAATAATAACCGGCTCATTTCAACCCTGCACACAATGCTTCCCTTTGTCCCTTGTAAGTCTCTCAAATGTCTTATTTTAAAGGAATATATAGTACTCCCGGAAGACATTTTCCCATTTCTATTCTCTCCGACTCCTGCGAGCCCTTGTTCTGTGTGATAAGGCAATCTCCTCCGGGATCTGAGCTGTGTAGTTTCACACCACGAGTGACAAGGACTCGCCTTGAATAACTGCTGTGCGCAGGTTGTAATTATGTCAGCTGGAGTGTTGAACAAGGGGACTGATTAATGTGAGCCCTGGCCCAGGCGCAGTCCCTATCAAAGCCTCCGCGCGGGCCAGCAGTGGGGACGGGTTAAAGCAGAAAGACAAAACATGCAGCACCATCCATGATAGATGAATTGCTCCAACAGTCTCAGGCAGATGTTCCCGGACAGTATAATATACAATTACTCTGCCTTATCACCTTCCCAGGGACAATAAAGCTTCCTCCTTCTATAGCTCATGTGAGTGAAGGCAAAATTAGTTTTACTTTTACAACACTGACTCACTTATCATGTTGCCTTGATTGTGCTTTTACAGCTAAAGAAAACATATATTCCACTTTTAAACTCCAAAGAAAAAGACCTTAAAATAAAACTGAAACCTTGTTTGGAGTCACTTTTACATTAGGGATTCACTGTTTTAAAAGACTGTTTTGTTAAAAAGAAATGAAAAAAAAAGTAATAAAATATGTGTGTGTATGTAGTTAAAAACAAATACAGACATATAACTCAGGAAGCTTTGGATTGCATAATCATTACATTCATAACACCATTTTTCAAAGACCAAACAGAAATCATTAATTGGAAAGAACATGTAATTAAAAATATATATGTGCTGATATGGGCTATATATTTCTCAGCAGATAGGAGCACAGTTTTCTGAGTCTGAGTTGATTCCCAATGTCACAAGTACATCGTCACCACCCGTTCCCCATCTCCCGGCCTCTTCTCACGAAGGCTGTGCTTGCCAAAGAGACGGATGCTTGCTTTTGCAGCCATTTTAATAAAACACAGCCACGAGTGTCAGAGCTAATCCACGTCTGGAAAAATACACTGTTTCTATCACCTTTGTAATTACAGAGACAGTGCTAAAAATGTGTGCAGAAGTCCCCTCCACAGGCAAAGGAAACCGGCCTTTAAGTTTTAAAGCTTATTAACTTGTTATGAAATAAATTAAAGCCACAAACTGATGTCCAGCCAAAACAGCCTGGTATGGGTTATAATTAGACAGAATCAGAGGATATCCGTACAAGATGTGACTGAATGCACACACAGGCAACATCAGCCTATGGGGTGAGCTACATGACTTACTTCCACTGTTTAGAGGTTTAATACAACTGACACCAGCACTCGGCAGTTATAATACACCCTAAGTCATGAAAACAAATCATGTCCCTGCCTCACCCTGAGCAGTGATATATCTGCTTTCCCTTCCATATTATACAGTCACTAACTCCAATGCCATAAGATCCTTATTACATTTCTTTTGGTATGACAGATCCTGTTCCAGTTATATGTTCCTAGAACTTTGGCAGTCTGAAGAAGCCAGGGGTTGATTTAAAAATCATTTTCAAAAGAAGTTTTAGTACAATATACACAAAAAGTATCTACTCCTCTCATTGGTGAAGATGTTTTATGATGTTCCAGTAATTACTTGGGGAAAGGTAAACAAATAAAAGGTAGGTAAAGGCAAATGGAACAGGTGTAAACCTATGAAGGAGTCCTGCATCATCATAATAAAGAACCCGGTATTTACGAGAACTGGCTTATGATGCCATTAGAGTCTCCTATTAGATTTACTCATCTTAGAAAAACTGAAACATCGACACAAATTATTTAGACCAAAAAAGGAAAGATGCCATATTTTAATTGAGTATTTATTAAATGATCACATAGAACTGTTAGGTAGCAAAAGCAAAATTTTAAATTAAGTGAAGGCAGCTAAAGCCTTCGGTATAGACGCAAGGAAGGCTACACAGAATGCAGCTCGTGACGTAAGATGGTGGGAGGAGGCTATGAACTGTGTAGCCCTCCAGGTCTAGTCTCTGGTTTCATGACTGCAAAGTGAATAATATCAAATTTGCTGCTGTGTGGTAGCCCACAGTGTGTGAACTTCATTACACAGGTGGCTTAAAAGGCAACTACAAGCAATAAAATCAAGTTTCAAAGTGTGACAGAGCACCTGCTGTCCAGAGGTCGCTGTTCCCTCGCCCCACCCTTGGTTTCCATCTTCAATGAAGTATAGTAAACAGGAACTCTTGTCATGCCTCACAGGGACTAGCTATCTGGACCCTGCTTACAAGGACTCCCATACTGCCTAGGGCAGTTTCACTGACAGCTCTGCTGTCGGGCTCTACGCTGATGAGGGCAGACGCGTTCACAAGGCTCTCCTGAGTGCTGGAAAAGCAGGGTGTCCCAAATCACACTTCCTGCACATATTCCTAAAAAGCATTTCCTCTGCAGAAGAGAGGGTCTCACTGATAACATCACTCACTGAGGAGCTCTGGCCAATGGGCTGAAGGGCAGCTCTTTCTGTCTGCCCTCAGTCCTATCTTGGAGGCCACCAGAGTTGCTAATATGGGGGCTGAGCACATCACCCACTGCTCCACATCCTGCCTGGCCACCACTGCCATTTCCATTTGAGCCAAGCTGCTCTTTCCCTCACGGGCAGCACTAGAGTCCAGGCCCTTCTTACTTCTCTGTGCCTGACAACACAGGCTTCTTGGAGAGAGAAGTCATCTTGAAATTGAAAAAAAAGGTACATTTTAGGAACACAGCACAACAGGCACTTACTTAAAAAACAACACAAAACAAAAAACTAACATCTCAGTTTGGGGTAGCAAAGCAAATTTCTTAAGTTAAAATGTCAACCATTTTTCAATTTAAACACTTTAATCCAAAAAAAATTATGTTATTTAACTATAAGCTTTCAACACACATCACATTTCCCGACAATGGGAAAATTCTGCTTTGTTTTATGGCATTCTTCATGTATGCTTCAAGGTACAACTTAACACGGAAGAAGCAAAACACAAGGAAGAACCATGAAAGTTAAACAGCACACATTCCAAACCACTCAGCGAAAACAGCATCCGAATGCAGTGAAAGATGCAGGATGGAGCAAAGCCAACGTCTTAACAATAAGAAAGAAAGTTCATGGAGTTAGAGGGAAGATTAAAATTGTAGAGAAAGTATCAGGTGACGCTTCCCTTGGAGCTATGCAGTAAGTGATGACATTAGACTAGTTTTGAGTCTAGAGCATTTTGCAAGCAGACAAGAAAATAGCGTGAGCATGGAAACGCTACAAAGGAGTGCGTGTTATGTGTTCTTCTCATCCAAGAGACAGAGCGCCAGGGTGTGCTGAAGACACAGCATCACCCTTCCACGTCTCCACACGCGTGATCATCCTGCTCCATGGAAGAGGCTCATATAGAAGCTGCTCTAACCCGGTCTCATACAAGGGACTCTGTCATTTTCTAAGCATTCAAAGATTTTCTGTTTTGTTTTGTTTTTTTTTTCCATGATGCTTATGTAGGTCCCAGAGAGACGCTATTTCAGAATTGGCTGAAACAAAGGAGTTGAAAATAGAAGGACACATTTGGAATCATAGCCTTCCAAATGAACTAAGGGAACCTGCTAACTTTTAAGATACATCAAAGTCACTGTACTTTTCTAAGTGCCAGGGTGATGATACCCACAATACTCTATTGCTGTCAGCTTCTCCACGGAGTTACACATGTGTGCCTAACAAGCTAGCTGCATGAACTTACTAACTGCTGGGGATAGAGACAGTTACATAGGAAAGTGTTTTCTTTGTGATAATAACCCTGGTGTCTGAGGAATAAGTTATTATGCAAGAGACTATTGCCCAAAAAAATATTTTCTATTTTTTTCATCTCTAAGGCCTTTCTTCCTATCATAATACATACAGATATATCTAACTACTACCCCAGGGACTGTCCATAGTAATTCCTTGTAGAAAGACCATCCCCAAAGATAGCTGTGGCCCTCTATTAGTAACTGAAATTGGGATTCATCAACAGCAGGTTAAATAAACATGTTTATCTAGAGTCTACTTTAAGAGATAGCAGAGGGAGCGTATGGTCACTTTGTGTAGCGATGGCTCTTCTAATTAATCTGTGATCTCAGCTCCGCTACAGCTGCATCAACAAAGCACAAACCCTCCCCTGTGATCATAAACAAGAGGCAGCAACGCTCTTTTCCTTTAAAGACAAAAGGGCATTTGTAAATCGTAGTGCTGTGGAATCTACTACAAGTATACATACATACATACATACATACATACATACATACACACACATTTTTAACATTTATTATAATTTTGTTAGAATAAAAATATCAATATTAACTAAAGTGCAGGGATAAATAATGGGCTGAATCAGCATACAGACTGCCAAGGTGATATAAATAGTTTAAAGTCTACAGGTTTGTCAGGTTTGTGTACTATAGGAAGGACAGAGAAGCTGTGTGCAAAGCCAGTGTCAGACAACACATGACAGAAAATGCAAATCCAAACTAAAACCTATACAACTCGAAACCACGACACAAGTGAAATGCAGAGACAAGCAGGATCTGTTTCTTTCGGGTTAAACTCAATCTCTGTATAGTGGCCAGAAAAGCAGGAGAGGAATTCCACACTCACCACCTTTGAGACCATTCCTGGATGGATAAAAGTTTGCAAACACTGGTTTCATTTTGTGAGAAATCACATAAGAGAATTCTACCTACACTTTCCAAAAACTTCTACCTACATGGAACTACTACTCAGACAAAAGCTAGGAGAATCCTTAAGCAGCATTTCTCCAGTACACAGCCAGGACACTGACATCAGCCTGTGATGGGCTGAACTGTGCGCAGGTGGCAAGGCAGCAGGGACAATCTAGCTACAGACAAGCCCCACTCACAAAGTCTAATTGATGCATGTTTTCTAGAAGTAACCCAGTTTGAAGGAAGCCTTGCATCACCATTACTGTATCAAAAATATGAGCTCAGCCTGTGTTTCCAGTTTTTCAGAAGAACCTGTAAGGCTCTATCATGTGAGTCTGAACCATTAGGTGGCTCAGCAGCAGAGGAGAGCAAAGGGAGCAGCAGGCACTCAGGTGAGCCAGACAGGCAAGGAGCACAGAGCACTGCTGCATGACAAAACAGGCTGGCTCAGGGCGCCTTGTGATCTGAATGGGGGGAATTAGAGGAACTAAACAAATAATATTAATGCCAGGCATTTCCATTTTATAATTTTTATGACTATCATAATTTGATAGAAATATGAATAAAAATACTAACGCTAACTCCAATTTATTCTAAAAGAAGTTGTACGATCCATTCCACATGTCTACTTTCGCCTTTCTCTTCTATACAACCATCTCTTTCCTCTCTTACTATTCAGGGCAAATCCGAGCAGCACAGGAAGCCATGGGAAGGAAAATAGGAACTCTCTCAGGAGCTGATCCAAAAGGAGGAAATTATCCCCGGTGGACTTTGTCTCCCCAACTCAGGACGCTGCGGAAACAAACCCCAGGGATGGACAGTGAACCCTGCTGGATGCTGGACTTGCAATGACACGATGCCAATGAACAGTTGCCTTATATTAATTCCATGTAACATTTAAATGACTATTAGCACCCATGACCTAAAAAGATCGTTGTTGTTGTGTTTTTTTATAATTGACATATTTTATAGATGTGTTTATGTCAGAAATTAAAATAAAATTTGAAGTGGAAGATCATAACTCCAAAGTCTTGAGTTGTGTATCTTATAATGTCTTCCCAAACATTTTAACTTATAATTAAAGGTAAAACAAAATCCACTGAGTTAAAAGCATTTATCCTCTAAAGTTTCAAGCATGAACACAGATTCCAAATGCTTTCAACAAGCAGCCAAGCCTTTGCCCTGGCCGGTCAGCCTGCTGGAAAAGCATGTCAGATGAGCAAGCGCAGAGAGCCTAGTCACAGACAGGACTTCTGCTGGTAGAGGGGCAGCGTGCTTAGTGACGGTGGCCTTCGACTGCCCTGCACTCCTTCTGTATGCAAGAAAGACAGAGGCATGCCAGACAGGACACTAGCATGCTACTCACACCTCCAGAACCGCCTGACCATGGGTGCTAAGTCAGTCATCAAGGAAGAAGACAGAACTTAAAGTGTATTTCCTGGAGTAAACAGTGCTGAGTCCTGAACACAGAGTGGGAACTGGAGAGTGTACTGCCTAGCTTTACAAGACACAAGTATTTCTACTGGAGAATAGGTTCATGCTCTGAATTAAAATAGTCTGTGCGTAAACTAAAGCAGGAAGGACCGCTCCTGAGGACGAAGGAGTCGGTAGTGTTGGTGGAGCTCAGGGCTGAGTTTGGAGGAAAACCTCAGTTAAGGGTATTTCAATCTCGGTAATAGTAGCACAGCGAAATGGCTTCAGAGTTGTTTCCTGCAATTTAATAAACGAGATTTAAAGTGCTTAAGTTTCTGCGTCTTACTCTGAATAATGCAGTATGATGAGCTACATCTTCTGTGGTTTATATTACTATCTGCGCATATTTATACACAAATCTTTTTCATTTTAAAAAATATTTATCTGTATGAGGTTTTTGCATTAATGAATTTATTTGCTTACTTTACATTCCAATTGGAGCTTCCTTTTCATCCTCTCCTCCCAGCCCCTCTCTCTTTCCCGCCCCCTTTTCTCTGCCTCCCTCCCTTTCTCCTCAGAGAAGGGGAGACCTCCCATGATGTCAATCTTCCTTGGCATATCAAGTTGTAGTAGGACTGGGTGCATCATCTTCTACTGAAGCCAGAAAAGGCAGCCCAGTTAGGGACAGGGATCCAAAATCAGACAGCAGTGTCAAGAGACAGCCCCTGCTCCTGCTTTTAGCGTTCCCACATGAGGATAAAGCTGTACACCTGTCGCACGCTCTCTGTCTGGTGGCTCAGGCTCTGTGAGCCCCTGTGGGACCGGGCTAGTTGATTCTGTAGGTCTTGTGGTGTTACTGACCTCTCTGGATCTTTTAATCCTTCCCCTCCCCCTTCCATAAGATTCCACAAACTCCACTTAGTGTTTAGGTGTGGGTCTCTGCATCTGTTTAAATTAGCTGCTGTGTGAAGCCACTCGTGAGAGTTATGTTAGCCTCCTGTCTGAAAGGACAGCAGAGTATTATCAATAGTGTCAGGGCTGAAGTCCCTCTCATGGCATGGGACTCAAGTTGGACCAACCATTGGTTGGCCATCTCCCCACATAAATCTTAAGAAATAAAAGAGAATCCAATATGAAGGTAAGCTTCACATAAAACAATAACAACAACAAACAGTGGTAACTGTTTCAGTAAAACTCACCTACTATCATATGCAGATGATATAATCAGTGAAATTCAAACCACTCTCTGACAGTCACACATGTGGTGGCAGTAGAGATTTTATATTATTCAAAGTGACACAGTGTCACATGAGGGTGGAGCTGCCGCTTGTTCTCATTAATATATGAATAACAATACAGAACCAAAGGAAAGAAAACAGAAATGTTAAGAGTTTCACTTCTGCTTAGAAACAGTTCTGAAAACCTGCTACATAAATAATACAGGAGGACGGTGGACTGTGTGTCTAAACTTAGGCTGCGAGATCATAACGTGCAGCAATTACTGGTGAGAGTTACGAAGCTTTGATGGAGTACACTGGTGTGTAATGGACTGGGCTTCTGGATATCTGAGACAGGAAAAGCAACAGAAAGAGGTCCACGCTTGTATCTAAGTAGAATGAGATGTCATTGCCTAAATTAATAATGCAAACTTGAAAAATAGCCTCAGGTTCAAAAGACCAATTATAAAATTCTTTTGTAAACAAATCTACACTCATATTTTTCATGAATAATTTTAACTAGTAGTATTAGTGCACTAATGTTCAATTTATAAAATGAGAAATATATTTTCAAATATAATTTAGATAATATTTCCATTTCTAATGATGGTTAACTTCCTTGCAGATAATAGTTAATACTGGCAAGGAAGGGCAGAGGGAAGGACCAGTTTTCTGCTACCTACATGAAGTAAACAGAATGGATTTGGAACAAGTATTTAAATATCTGAGTAATAAGTTATTGTGGATGGAAAAGATAAATATCCGCATCTTTTAAAAAGAACATATGACCATTCTGCTGTGGTCACCACAGGCATCGCATACGCCAACATGCACCAGGAGGAAGGAGGGATTCCTGGGGGCGGGGGGAACTGTGGTACCAAATTATTTCTTTTTCTCATTGAGAAAATAAAAAATAGCCAGGTGCAGTGGCACATGCCTGTAATCCCAGCACTCGGGAGGCAGAGGCAGGTGGATCTCTGTGAGTTTGAGGCCAAACAACTCCAGGACAGCCAAAGCTACACAGAGAAACCCTGTAGAAAAACCAAAACCAAAACCAAGCAAGCAAACATTCAATGTTTTACATAAAGACAAAAACCAACCTTTCCCAAGGACAGAAGTATTTGAAAAGTGACTTAGTGGATATTTCTAGGTATGTGTGCCCTGGGTGTTAATTTACAGGCAGTGAAGACATTGAGAGAACCATCTGCTCTTGAACACAGCGCCTCATAAGATGTAGCAGATGTGACAGGCCAAACCAGCTACTGTGACGCAGACATGCTGCACAAGTAAGTCAGCACATACTACGGCATTAATCTTAGCAAAAGGTCTAACACTCTTTCAAAGCAAGGAAATTGGAGGTATTTGGAAATACACCTGTACATACATGTATCATGAATCCACCAAAGTGTAATGATAATAATATAAAAACATTTTTGAGTAATAAAGTGTGTCAGCAATTATGAAAGAATTTATTTTGGATCTAACAGTTTCTAAATATTGTAAGTGCTTAGGTCTCAATTTTGCCATATCTTGTCATGGATTATAGAAACATTCTGACATATCACAGACATGTAGGACACAGAAGATGTAAGCAACACTCTGAACATCAAGGCAACTGGTAGGTGAAATCAGATCTATCTTAAGTACAAAATGAGTGGGAAACAAACACTTAGCTCTACTATGTCACTGCCCATGCCAGGCTCTGCCTAGGTCCCAGCTTTTTACACTGTGGCTTTATTTAATTTGGGAAATGGAGGTCACAAAAAATCTGGTAATGGTAAAAGTTTCTGATGCCAAATCACTCTGGCGTCCACCCCTCCCACTCCCAGCCCCTCTCGCCCCAAACACAAAGAAAATCAAAATCAAACTCACAGTAGCCCAGGTATTTCTGTAACACTTGTCCAAGTGCGGTATGATGACATCATTGCAACCATGATGCTGAACCCACAAGGGGCCTGCTGAGCATTGCACCCATGAGGGATGCTGAGCACTGCACACACACGAGGGATGCTCGGTCTGCACACACATGAGGAATGCCGAGTACTACACACACGCGAGGGATGCTCAGCACTTCACACACACGAGGGATGCTCGGCACTGCACACACACGAGGAATGCTGAGTACTGCACACACACGAGGGATACTCAGCACTTCACACACACACACGAGGGATGCTCGGCACTGCACACACACGAGGGATGCTTGGCAATGCACCCACACGAGAACCATAGTTTCTAAGAACTGTTACTAATGGAGAAAGGTAGTTACAAAGGTTTAAAAATGAGAATGAAAGCTGGGCGTGCATACTTTAATCCCAGCACTCGGGAGGCAGAGGCAGGCAGATCGATGTGAGTCCGAGGTCAGCCTGGTCTACAAAGCGAGTCTTGGATAGCCAAGGATCCTCACATAAATCCTGTCTCGAACCGCCCCCCCCCCCAAAAAAGAAAGAAAGAAAGAAAGAAAATTAAAGAGAATGAAAATTTATACTCAAAGAAACAAATCCCCCCCCCCCAGATAAGGACAGAGGCCCTGTGCACAGGGTGTAGACGAGAGGTGGATGAAGGAGACCTTCATCATTTTCTAATTGCTTCTCTTTTACAGGAAACACAACTGTAGTATCAGCTCTGTAATACGGTAGAAAGGAGAAAATTATTTTAGCAGACTCCATGTTCATCAGGAGATCAGAATTTCTTCGGCACCTCTAATTGGATCACCATTTCCACAAACTTCCAAGAAATACCACTATAGTGTTATGTGTAGACACAGCCCATAAAATGTTGAATGAATAAATAATTAATGAATGAAATATATCTGTAATATCTCTGTAGTATCTCTGTAGTATTCAATGACCTTTCACATAAAAATTAATGCAATAACGCAGATAATAATCGAGATTTGTGGCAATAAATTTGCCAAGTGCACAGGTTACCTATACAGGCATACAAAAAGAAGATTTTTGAGGAAATCTCCATGTTCATTATTCATATTCTAATTCTCAGGAGAGGGGCCTTGGGGTTTCTCTAGCAAGATGTGTGCAGGGTGCAGAGATAGCATAAAGAGCGGTCAGCCCGAGGGAAGGCCTCCCTAGCAGTGCTGTCACTGCTGCTCACAGAGACCACTGTGTCACAGCCTGCAAGGATGGGTCACGCTCACGGCCTATGGTGGTCTGACCTGGCGAGAAGCTCCACTTCACATCCTATTGCCGCCATGCCCCTTACACCAAAGGCTGAGGGAGTGGGATGAACAACAGCAACCTCCAAAATCCTTTCCGTGCTGAGCCCTCACAAGCAGCTGCCACTTCACCCTGGAACAGGCAGCCTGCAAACTGCCTGGAGACATCTCTTTCTCCCTGACTGCCATAACTCTCTCCAGGCCATTTTATTTACCTCTCCAGTCAATGTTATAATTGTTTTTGAAAACTCAGTCACTAATGATCCAATACCACTGTAGAGGCAGAAAACACTTGTTACATCATTTTCATTGTCACACAAATGCTTAATAACGGATTGCTTGCAATGGATCCTTACTGTGAACCATAAAAGAAATACCCCAAACATGGGGAAAAAAAGAATTAGAAACCCTAAGCATTAAGACTATAAAAAACAAGAGCCTCCAGGATGGACCTGTTTCTCATAATCCAGCACCACAAGACCACCATCTTCACGGACACCCAGGAGTCAAACGCCGAGGAGTCGAACCCCATGTCTGAGCTGAAGCACATCAAGGAGGGCATCCTCAAGTGGCCTCGGGATGACCAGCTCCTTGATGACGGAAACCCTCTGG
Source organism: Acomys minous (assembly GCF_964271855.1). Taxonomy (NCBI): domain Eukaryota; kingdom Metazoa; phylum Chordata; class Mammalia; order Rodentia; family Muridae; genus Acomys; species Acomys minous. Next base: position 4,824,801 of record NC_140486.1, on the reverse strand, counting down.
GCGGCTGTGGCTTCACTAGGCAGACAGCAGGGCCCCAGACCCCAGGCACAGTAGGTCTGGTCTCCCGAGCAGAAGGTGCCTGTGAAGGCCTGGGCATGGAGCCTTCTCCAGCCCTCCAGAGCGTCCCGCTGTGATGAAGCTGCTGGATTCTGGAGGCAGTGCCAATGAACAAGTGGGGTAGTGGGGGCCCAGGCCCACCCCCTAGAGACCCATTCCCCAATTAAAAAAAAGTTCTGGTTGTCAAAAAATTAAAAAAAAAAAAAAAAGACTATAAAAACAAAAGTCCACTTGCTGTAAGTCAGTGATTTAATCCTGAGGAAGCAAATTACCATCAGAAAGTCCGCCCATAAACTGGATACTTAACACCCATGTAAATAAGGGCTGCATTGTGCAGCACCAGTGTAGCTGACCAGTTGTAATAAAGATCTGCAGGACCGTGAAGGAGGTTCTCCAGAGGAAGGAAGTGTGTATACTAAGGGCACCTATCACTGATATTTCTCAGTTTTACACTCAAACTAAAATGGGTTTGGAACATATATATATATATATATCACTGAAATCAGTAATTAAATACCTTGCCTAACGTGAACCACCCATTGAAATATACTAAAGCAGATTGGAAAAACAATAGTTCTGCCATATTCCAATCAACTGTGGCGACGCATCTGACCTTATTACCTGTAGTCACACCAAGGGCACCTGTAGGGTTTCTCTCCAGTGTGCACACGCTTATGACGGGTCAAGTGTGACTGAGTTGTGGAGGCGAAGTTACACTCGTCACATTTGAAAGGCTTTTCTCCTGTTAAAAGATATGCATATACATGAATAACAGTAACTGAACGTGGAGTCTTCAAATCTAGTATTAACATATAAACAGTTCATATCCATAAAACTTTACAAATATTATTTATCAAGTCCACACCTTTAGTATATTTGGAAACTGGGAGATATTAGTGATGTTTTAATAATACAAAGTGGTAATCTACAGTTTACTACAATAGAATTCTAGCTTAATGTAAACTTCTGATTAAATTCCTAGAATAAAAAAATTTAAGTGGTATTTTATAAATGTGCAGATTTAAAACTTTAAAGTGTCACAAGAAATGTCATGAAAGCTTAAATGAAAGGACCTATAGTAACCAGGTTTTAGAGCTTATGTTAAGCTTCCAAACAAGGAAAAATAACTTTGAAGACTTTAGATCTTTCATTCATACCCTGTCCTGGACAGTGAGGCCTGTGGTGACCCCTTTTACTTCTCCCATGTGCCACCACACCATGAGAGGAGGGTGACTAAAGGTGTCTACCAGGGCCACGACAGTGGAGATGTCTACCAAGGCCATGGCAGCGGAGATGTCTACCAGGGCCACGGCAGCGGAGATGTCTACCAGGGCCACGGCAGTGGAGATGTCTACCAGGGCCACGGCAGTGGAGATGTCTACCAGGGCCACGGCAGTGGAGATGTCTACCAGGGCCACGGCAGTGGAGATGTCTACCAGGGCCACGGCAGTGGAGATGTCTACCAGGGCCACGGCAGTGGAGATGTCTACCAGGCCCATGGCAGTGGAGATGTCTACCAGGGCCACGGCAGTGGAGATGTCTACCAGGCCCACGGCAGTGGAGATGTCTACCAGGGCCACGACAGTGGAGAAAACAGCTATATGCGAATAGTCTCCAAGTGCAGACGCGGAATGGATGAGGAGACGACCGGCACACATCTGTAAATTTCCACAATGACCAAACACAGCTCTGTCTGTAACTTAGACTCATTATGTGGAAAGGGAAAGCTTGTTGTGCCTCCAACATGGATATTGTTATTATTTGATAGGCATATTTATACACAAATAGATCAACAGAAGAAATAAAGCCATTCTGCACTGACAACACGTCAGTTATTTCACAACATGGCATCCTACTCAGACAGCAGTCTAGAGAAGACCACAAGCTCTGCCCGTCATAGTTAGAAGAGACCTAAAGGAGTGACATGCGATGGGCCGCAGCCAGCAGAGCCAATGTTTCTGCCACATGGAGCCCGTAAACTCCTTCTTTTGTAAATGAGTAAAATTAACTTGAAATTCTTCTTTAAAAAAAAAAAAAAAGCAAACTCTGAAATAACCAAACAACGTTGAGAAGGAGCAGAGTTTTTAGCCCCACGGCTACCCTGCAGCAGCCAGATCAATCACTATTAGCATCAAGGCAGACAGATTTGTCAGTGGAACAAAAGTGAAATATATACCCGTGTTATCAGTTGATGTTTTTTTTTAAAGAAGGAAATCAAGATAGTTTAAACCATTCTGCATGTAATATTGAATTAATTAGATATCCATATTCAGTAAAACGAGCTTTAAGGCATACTTCCTGCTGTATACAAAATTAACTCAGAATTATACAACCTGAATTGTATGTAAATGCTATAGAAAAATGTTTGTGACCTTGAATCACCAAAAATCATTTTATAATTATAGTAACATCATTTTCATAAAAACAAATACATGAAAATTATGAATTAATAAGTTGAAAACTATATAAAATAATCACTAAAGGTACTGAGAATTAAAAGAACCACAGACTAGATAAGTATGTTAAGATCACAGATCTTATCAAGGATTTGTATCTAGAGCATAACAGAACTCTCAAGGCACTTCTGAGGAGGCAAACAACAAATGAGTAAAGCAGCCAGATGTTTAGGTAGATACTTGACCAAAGAGTGTGAACCACTGGTCACTGAGCACAGGGAAGACGTCCCTGTTTATTGGGAAGAGCATCGGATGTTGATGGGAACTCTTGTATGTCAGTGAAAATGTGCAGGGGTGATTTCAGAAAGTACTCTGGTTCCCTCCCCAGGATAAATACATGCTGCCACACCACTTTTGCAAATTTATTCAGGACAATAGAGAATACCCATCCATGCAATTGCTTACTCAATGTTAATAGTTTATAGCAAATTAACCTGTTCTGGTAGCAACCCCCTCCCAAAAAATTATCTGGTATGTGATGCCTATGAGTCATTTGACCCCCAAAGGGGGTACGACCCACAGGTTGAGAACCAGTAATTATGTCAGTGTGCTGATATGATCAATACTATGCCTCACGGGAACAGTAAGTTACATCCTAGCCATAGAGCTGAATCACAAAGTAACTGTATCTCATAACAGATGTGCCACTCAAAATGCACTTGTGTGTCTGCATGCCTGTGTGTGTGTGTGTGTGCCTCTGTATGTTTGTGTGTGTTGTGTTTCCGTGTTATTTGCCAGTCACTGAAATTCAAGTATCTACTGTGACTTAAGATGTTTGAAGAAAGGCTCAGAAATGGAGAGCAGAGAGTGACTTTAGACCTTGAGTGATGCCTTAACTAGGTGTTAAAGATGGAATTTATCTTAAAGACAGATGCCTTAAAGAGAAAAAAGTCCTTTTAAACTAAACATTCTTTTACTCAGCTCTGGAGATCCTCTTTAATTTTTTGGCCACCTGACTGAATCAAACGCACTGACTTCTAGATGAGATCTGCAGCACAGAGTCTCTCCGTCATGCTCATCAGGATGGAAAGCTGTCAGTGAGTTCTGTGTACTTTTATCTGCCTACTGACCAATGTCTTCATGAGCGAGCGCCATTTGTGTGCTATGCTTTTATCTCTGGGTGAGACTGTAGTTGCTCGACTTAAACAGCACTGTCACATCCCGATAAGCGCCCCTGGTAACCCAGGGATCTGCTGGGGGTGATCTTCCATGTTTTCTGTCCTTGCAGTACTTCAGTCACCCTGCATTTAGCTGGCATTATTTTCTTGGTCTTTCTTAAGAGCTCTGACAGTTAGCATGTGAAACATGACAAAACCAGGACTGCAGTCCCATCTGGCTTCCCCATCCGCCTCTCTTTGCTCCACACCGTCAAGCAAGATGTGTGAGGAGAAGTTAAATATCCATATAGCACCATGTGAGGTAAACAGACTGAGACCCGGACAAGAGGTACCTTCACTGACCTGGGGCAGTTTGGTATTTGGTGTACACAGGGTTGGCTCTGAGAAGTTGTTCCCTGAGCCCCAAACTCATGCTTCCATGCACACACATGCCCCCCACCCCCAAACACAGAGATAAAGACGCTTTGCTTCATTTTAAAGGAGATCAGTGCATGTAGCGCACTATCACTGAAAGCTAGAAAATGAGAGGTAGCAGGGGGGTTGCTGTTGCCCTGAGGCACCTGTTGCGCACATGCCCTGTGTGAGGGCTCAGGAATGGAAGCTACTGCCTCATCTCTGTCAGGGAGGCGAGCACAATGGAAGACACACACGTTTTCTGAAAGGCCAGAAACTAGGGAGAATCACAGGTCAAATGATTTTTATAATTAGCAACATCAAGATCATCATTTAAAAAGTCATTATATAATTAGAAATGCTTTTTGTACTAAAATTTTGATATTTGCCGTGCATTTTATGCTCACAGCATATCTCAATTCAAAGAGCAAAGTTGCATCCAAAGTATATAACATATATTGAGTTTTGATGAATGTTGCAGTTTAAAAATAGGCTTGCATTTCTAAGCTAACTCAGCGATACTAAAACAGTTTTTATAGCAAGGATTGCATTAAGTTACAAATTTGAATTCATATTAATTAAGCAGCCTTGGGTCAGTTTCTCACCAAGCAGTGGAGCTAGTGAGATGGGGAATTACCTGAGTGAGTGAGGAAGGATGAGCTCCATGCCTTTCCACAAGCAGCCCCGAGTCTCCACTGGGGGCCATCTTGGCCCTATCTATGTAGGATTGGCGCATAGTAACATGGGATTAACATTACATCATTTGTTCTTTTCAGGCTTCATACCTTCTATCCCATAATTCTAATTTCTTTTGCTTTTAACACATTAATAAGAGCTGTGTCTTTAAATCATTTTCTCTATAAGGTATGCTAGGAATTAATTATTTCACATTTTAAATTCAAGTGTATTGTATTGTGTGATTGGCCATGTTCTTAGCCTCACTATATTTTTTGGGGGGATGGCCTGTATGTAACATGGTCTATACAATTATTTGAGAGTCCTGACCTACACTTATAACCTAGAGTACTGTTTGTGTAGTACATTATATGACTTTGTACAGTATATTATACACCCTCTTCTCATGGTGTGGCGGCACATGGGAGAAATAAAAGGCGTCACCACAGGCCTCACTGTCCAGGGCAAGGAATGAACGAAAGATCTAAAGTCTTCAAAGTTAATTTTCCTTGTTTGGAAGCTTAACATAAGCTCTAAAAATCTGGTTAATATAGGTCCTTTCATTTAAGCTTTCATGACACTTCTTGTGACACTTTAAAGTTTTAAATCTGCACATTTATAAAATACTATTTAAATTTTTTTACTCTAGCAATTTAATTAGAAGCTTACATTAAGCTAGAATTCTATTGTGGTAAACTATAGATTGCCATTTCATATTTGCTGAAACCGTACCACTGAATAAGTAGGGTAATAATAAGGTGTTCTGGATTTTCTACAAGCTGGCAAGCAAACATAGGATACAACAAAACCTTATATATAGAAATACTAAGGAAAAGAGATGGGCCAGACACATCTGAGATATTGATGGGGTGCATGCCAACTTACAGACATTATACCATATTCAAATATGTACCATGAGAGTTAATTTTAAACTCATATACTTTGTCAATCTGTTACATGTTCAACACTGTTATCTTAATATGTGATTTCTAGATTTTTTAAGAATTAGTAATTTCTTCACGAAAAGTACAGTACAGGAAAGCATATCTTCATTTTTATTAGTAGTACTAAATAAATAGCTAAGGAAATCTTAAAAGTTTGAAACAAGAATTTAAATTTACTAAGTATCTGACACTTGTTTGAAACTAAAAAGTATTCTACAATGAGATATGTACACATGCTATGAAAGTTTTTCTCACTTTTTCAAACCTAAAATATAATTACATAATTTCTTCTCTCTTTTCTCCTGCCGACTTCTCCCATGTCCCCACCACATCTCTCAAATGCATATGCATAGCCTTTTATTAATTATTATAATACACCCACCACTTGAGCTGAAAGAGGAGGGGTTAGAATGATGAGGGAGGGAGGGGAGGAGGGAGTGGGGGGGAGGGAGAGAGAGAGAGAGAGAGAGAGAGAGAGAGAGAGAGAGAGAGAGAGAGAGAGAGAGAACACAAGTGTGAGTGAGAGCACAACCTGCTGAGTTCATTTTCTGTTGCTTTCAAGGCTGACCACTTGGTACTGAATACTCAATTAGGGAGCTCACCCTTGGGGACAACCAGCTCCTCCTGCTCTAACAGCCCTGAGCGGCCTGCTCTTCTGTGAGTGGGGTGGGGCTTTGTGAGACTCCCCTTTACTGGAGAGATACGGTGAGAGAACTGACAGGAGCACCACGTCCAACTTCTCCATCACTCCACAGTCAGAATCAACCTGAGTTAACAGAGCCACCATTCAATGACATACGTGTCAATCATCAGGGACGTAGACACACTGCACTTAAAGCCCCACACACAACCATGCTGTGGTCTGCAGGACCAGCAACGTGGGAGGTGGGGGTCAAGATGCATCATAAACTCAGGACTAGTCTAAGTGACAGAACTGGAAACCAAAGGGAAGGGCTGGACAAGGAGGAGCGCTGCTGTTGCTCCTGGAACCGTACTTCTCAGCCACTGCCCACGGAGCAGCATCCACCGACTGCACTGCTGCTTCTCATTTTGTGCTTGCCCTCCTTTACAAACCTCAATCGAGACACAATACCCAGTAAGAAATGCTTTGCCTCTTAGGCCTTATGAGAGAAACGGAGGAAAAACAGACACCAGGATAGCTTGTTGCCATAGTGCCCGTCTTTGTGTGTGTCAACGATCTGTCAGACTGGCCAACAACATCTCCTGGAAATCACACTTCACATTCCTTGGGTGGACGGTGGTTATTAAGCTGGCCAGGTCTCTCCAACTGCACGTGAGGATTGGTGTCTGTGCCCTTGAATCAAGGGTCTCTGACAGGTGATAAAAGTAAATCTCAGAATGGAAGATGTTTCCTGTCAGCCCCCTAGACAGCCCACATTTCGGTCAGGAATTATTTACGCCGTGTGGAACACTTTGGACTCCTGTCCCTCTCTGAGCCGCTTGTAATTTGCCTGGACACTGTGGTAAAAAGGTAAGCCATGTCAAAGACAGACACATCAAAGAAATATAGATTTCAAATGCACCATCAAGCCTAGCCTCAGGGGAGAAAGGTATGCATTGCTTAAACATTTTAAGCCCAACATAAAGGCTAAGTGCCTAGACAGAGTTGGGCTGAGCTGTTTGTGGAGCCGAGTCTTTTAAGAACTGACTTTGGTATTAAAGAATCATGTTTGATTTGTGCCACAGAGGCAGATAAATGCCAGAAAGACAGATCCCTCTGTCTGTGAGACATTGTCCTATATGGTATAAAGTTAATAGCAAAGTAATAAGGAGCCTCTGGACCTGACATAAAATATAAAGTTGTGCCAGCTCGATGCAGGCGTCCTGATCGATCCATCACCTGCAACGTCTCTGATCGCAGTGCTACTGCCTCCATTGCAGGGCAAAGGGGGACACTACAGCTGGAGGGATGGCACAAGGGGCCCGTTGTCCCCTGGAGCCACGTGGGATGGGACCAGGAAAGCAAAATGGCCAAGTAGATCATAAAACATTGAGCATCAATAAGCTGAAAACATGAATAAAACACCTCATGACCACATGGGTTCTGCATAGACTTTCCACTTCTCTCTCTGCACTTGCCACACACGCCTGGCTGGAACCCACGAGGCCTACCTTATACTAAATCCTTACGTACAAGTTATATGAGGCATGTGGCTTATGTTTTCTAAAGTTATACTTCGGATATGTTAGAAATCAAAACTTTACTTTTATCTCAGTGGCTCTTGGGAAAGCCCTTCTCAGTAAACTCAAGATTTAAAAGCAGTGACTACAATTCATTTTTACAGAATCTGGAAATATTATTGCAAGGAGGGAAACAGCCTGTATATGTATAACATGGCGTCTCAAGAACCTCAATATTCTATAAGTAACATAATCTTTTCTTTATTTTCCTGAAGTGCTCGCTCGCTCTCCCCTACTGACTGCCACATGTCACGCAGCATGTTCTACTCTGACTTTCTATCTTTTGTGTTTTTAAATAACCTGACTAAACCAGTTAGAGCTGCTCATGTGTGTGTTTTTATGAGGCCATCCACTGCTGCGTAGATGGAGTACTGGCAGGGGCCAAACCTCAGGAGAGGGTTCCCCTCTTTAGTAAGGGGTGGGCCTAGGAATTTCATACCACGAAGACAGGGGCTACAACCTGAGGAAAGTCTTGATTGGCAGGAAAATGCGGTTCTACTGCCCTGAGGCAATGCAAACCTGGACACAAATTGTTTAGAGTTATTAGAGTAACTAGCAGTGATCCCCTTCTTTTCCTGAATCATGAAGAACGAATACCACGGGACAGGTCATCTTCCTGGCCTTAGTTACCACTCCTGTCATGTCCTCTCTTAGCAGCAAGGACAACTGCAAGAGCACTGACTGCCCATGAGTCATGCGGACTTTAGGGGGACAGGCAGGTCTAAGCAAGTAGGCCAAGGGCGGAGAGGTGTGATGGGGCGAGAACAGAGAGGACCCCAGATAAGCTCTCTAGCCACAGACAGAAGGCTAAGACAGAACTCTGCAGACAGAAAACAACCTCAAATACCTAGACGTGGGGAGCTTGTGTCTTGACCCATTTAAAGTTCATGGGGATATCTGGAGCCTTAAACATATAGATGACTACTACTTATGTATATAACAATAGACAATCTGGACTCTATAAACTGTTTATGAAGTATGTGAGGGCCTATAGAAATTCTCATTCACAAAGAGCTCCAATAAAGAGGAAAGTGAACCATGAGGCCACCAGTGCTTGAGTAACAAACGCTTCGCCTCATGCCTGCAGAGAAGCCAGGAGTAGATTCAGTACTGACCTGTGTGCTGCCTGCGGTGCTTGGTGAGGGCGTGCCTGGTCCCTCCGGCAAAGCCGCAGAGGTCACAGAGAAACGACTTCTCGCCTGTTGCAACAATAAACAGATGAGGGACTGCGGAGGTCACAGATCATTAAAACATATCTATCAAGGCTTTCAGGGTTACTAATTCCTCCAATCAAATGTTTCCATGTAAATATGTCAAATGGGAATGAAATTACCACTGCGGTTTATTGACTGTGATAAAATCTGAAAAGCACCACTGAACATAATTACATACTTGTCAGACCCATAAAAATTAGCTTTATTATCAATGGAATGGTTTTGTACAACTTCATTTCTGGTAGATGTCTTCCAGATGGGGCTGTTTTATGCACGTGAGCAGCTTTATGCATATCCTGATTTTTTTACAATTCCCATACATCTGGCCTTTCGGAGCTGAGTAAAGATTGCTTGGAATAGTTAATATACAGTATATATAATTCTGCTTAAATAAAATATATTGAAATTTTAACAGCCTAAGAATACTGAATTGGTTTTACCTGACTCTATCAGGGTCTTCTTTAATCACCTTACACTTAATAATATGAATTAAATGGTTTCTATGAGCAGACTGAAGAGCTGAAGAAATGAAACTCACTTCACTGAGAACCAGAAGCAATGCAATGCTATTTATGTTCCTCAATTTTAATGGCAGAAAAAAGAAGCTAGGGATTGGTTAAGAGAAAAAAATCTATAAAAATTTGTATCTCTCATCTTCAGTGATAGCTCTGAATTAGAAACTTCTGCAGAATCAAAGGCATGTTTGGGGGATGTATACTTACTATGTGTGCAAATGGTTGGTTTTATTAGCTTTTTACATAAGCTAACTTCCTGACCTGTAATCTATACCTATTCTACATCATTTTACTGTAGCATATCCAGCCAGCAATTTATCCTCTAAGACATACAATGAAGGGCAATACAAAATAAAAATGCTCACCTTGGAGAAATTAATTGAAAATAATCAGACTTTTCCAGAAATAAAATAAATCACTGGTGTCCATCTTTATTGACTTGACAAGTTCCCCTAATAGGCCTGCTTTATCCCAACATTGAGATTCACAACAAATGTAGCTAGTACAGAATCTGTAACTAACAACTGTACTCCTGTGGTCAGAGCCACAAAACAAGGAGATGTGACCATGGGAAGCAAAGAGCGGCCCCTCACTTAGGAGTATTTCAGGTTTTCTTAACCTGTAGCCAAAATACTTCTGTTCCCATTTCCAAATGAATTCTAGATAGTTATTATCATTCAAAAGACAAAGTTAAAATGTCTTTTGCTATCTTAGCTTCCTATTTTGGGGGTCACAAGTAATTTCTTTATATCATCATCTCCATATATGAAAAACAGCATAGACGGGCTGTGAAGAATAAAGTTTAATTACAATCACTCATCTAATTATTTAATCAATTTAAAATATAAATCTTTTTAACTAGTTGCATTATCAATTAAATACCACTGATGTAGGCTTTTTATACTAAAAAAACACACCAGCATTTTTTAAGGAGGGGGGCAAACTGTCCTCTATAATATACTTATTCCCAGGTTTGCAGACAATTTTGTGTGTCCTGGCACAAAATGGCTATTCTTACATATGCTCAGGGACATAAGGGTTCATGCCCTATTCACACATGCACATGCACACCATGAAGGAGTGGGGATGGTTGTGAGGAGTCAGCACCCCCATTCTAGACACGCATGCTACCCCCTTCCACTTAGGAAATCTTTCTGACCTATTTCTTTCTTGCCAAATAAACATTAATAAACATAGGGGAAAAACCAACAAGCATTAACGTTTTCTCTGTGTGTATAAGATGCCTGTTTCTAGGTCTACTCACTTTCCTATTTTATGGTATATATACATGAAAAGGAAAATTATTCATTTTCCAGGTGACTTAATTATAAATACATTAGTGACCTTGATTTTCAGTGTAGGGTATTTTATCTGGGGTGTTAGTCTCAGATGTATGGTATGTCATATTTACCTTTAGCTTGATTTGTTTTCAAATTCAATTTTTACTTGCTTTTTTTTTTTTTAAGATTGAGAGTGGAGGGAGTAACTGTTGAACAGCAAGCCAACAGTATTTTTTTTTTTTAGAAAAAAATAAGAAAAACCTCAATGCAATATTTCACCCAACTCAGAAGGGGTTCTTTTAGCATGTCATATTTAAATGACAACAGAAATTTAATGGAAGACTTCTTTTAATAACAACTTGAATTAGTTTCAAGTGTGCCATTTTGCATTCAAACGTAGAAAGACACGGAAACCAATCCTTTATTTTCTATTAGAAAACAGCCACTGTCCCCTATCTCTCATTATGGTGCAGACTACAAGACCTAACAACAAAAATCCATAGTATTGATCCAGCCAAGTCTCCACAATTATTCTTTAGAAGGAAACGCCGACGATAAATTACATCTGCACTGGCTTTTCATCTGCTGTTCGATATAAGTGATCTCTCAGGGCAGGCGGGAGACCTTAAATCGTCAACACCCTTGTCAAGGAGGCTAAGGAGGCCTGGGCTGCCCACAACGACTTCAGGAGAACTTGCAACCTATGATTTCTAACGATAATACAAGATTCGCAACAATCAGAGGAGCATTTCTGAATGCTGATTAAAACGTGTTATTTCTCCTACAGGGAGTATATTCTGAGTAGTGCAAAGAGAAAGGAGGCTACAAAAATACTGAACAGCTGAGCATCCCCAACAGTGACGTGAGGTAAGCGCTCAGGTAAAAGATCCCCATGAAGCACTGGGCCCACTGTCCTGAGGCCATGAAAGGCATGTCACAAATAAAGCACCTGGCCACAGGGTATGGGGGATGAGTACTGAGAGAGGCCCCAACTGAGCAGCCTCAGAACCATACTCTACAGACAGAATCTCAAGATTTTCTTAAAAATATCTAGTAATTCAATTCAGATTAGCACCTATATTTTAGGAACTCTGGAGTCTAACATTGTTCTTTACTGAGAAGAGATATTAAATTACTTACATTTAGAAAATGGTACATAAAAAGCAAGATTCAATATGATTAAAACATCGTAGTACCTAGGTTACATCTATAATGAAAGAGAAGAGTAGTTCTCTTAAAAAGCATAATATGCCAGTGGGATGGGGGTCACATCTAAGAAGCTGAGTTAGAACACAAACACCAGAAATGAGCTATCAAATCTGAACTTATACTGCTTAAAAACATGTCCACATACATAACTCATACGAAATTGACCAACACTGCAAACAAAAAGACGAAAAACATTTTCCTGTACAATTATCATGACCTGAACTTCCAATACAATGACCAGTCATGTTGAACATTGGTTGCTATCAAGAAAACCAAAGTTCATGTTCCTGGACTCCATCGGGCTCTCCTGGCCTAGGCCCTGAGTGAGAAGGGCTGTGACACACCTGTGTGCGTCCTGTAGTGGTCTTTCATCGCTGAGGCCGTGAGAAATGAATAGTGGCAGGTTGGCCAGGTGCACTTAAACGGTTTTTCTCCCGTGTGGAGTTTCATGTGGTTGTTCAAGGCCCACTTCTCTGTGAAACTTCTATCACATAAGTGGCATGTAAATTTCCTGCATGAAAGAGAAAAGAACAACATAAATTTGGCCTGCACACTCACATCTACATTCCAGATGGAGTGTGTGGTAACCCTGAAGTGTGGCGCACACACAGCCTCTGCAGAGGGAACTGCAGGCTGGGTCTGTCATGTCTGTATAACCAGGCATTGATTTTTCTGTCGAGGCCTGGCACTTCAGCCATTTATTCTCTGCTTTGCGGTTGGGCCCAACGGGTTTGAAAAATTCTGTTACAGTCCAGTCACCCCTGAGGCAAAAGTGAGAATAGATTTCACCTGTACAGGCCTACACCACTTATCCAGGGCAGGGGCTGTCAGAGCAAAGGCTAAATGAAATGCTATCCATACTCAAGCACTCAGACAGGCTGTGCTGCCCGCCAGGAGGGTGGCTGGGCTGCTGGAACAGCTACTCCTGAAAGCGCCCAGCAGCCCCAAATCACCATGCTCGTTGGAGATAAAAGGGAGAACCCAGATGGTTCCTGATGGAAGGTTCACTCTGAGTGGTTGACATGGACATACAAAATAGTTTTCTCTAACAAAAATAAGTCTGCTGCCATACCACCTGAACATGCCTAATCTTGTATGATCTCAGCAGTGAGACATGGTCAGGCCTGAATAGAAAACTTAGATGAAAGACAAAACCTAAACATTAAAATGAGACTGAGAAAGAGAAAACCTAATTATTTCCTATAATAAAACAAATGTGAAAATAGCAAGCCAATATCTCTTTAAGAAGATACTTCAAATTTCTACTTCAGCTTTGAATCCTCCCCCCTAGAGGCACAGAGCACGAGCCATAAGAATGTTCCATGCCTCCTCTGCCCTTCTCACCTGCACTCACTGACCCATCCGCACAATTTACTTCCTGTTTCTAATGCAACCAAGTTTTAAGTAATCTCTATGAACAATAGTGCTCAAAAAATTAATTCAATATAATGAACAATCAAGTAAAAAACATTTAAAAATAGTTAAAACTAAAATTATACAATTTTTAAAAGCTTTAAGTATTATACCAACAAACAGACCAAGGCAGCCTGAAGAAAAACGTAAGAATCTAATAACTGAGTTTTCCATTATCAATATGGGGTTCTACAAGATGTAGACTTTCATATACAGACATTTCCATGATTTTCATCAATTCCTAAAGTTTTTTCAGGACAGGAAAAGAATCCTGAGCTGTAAGCAATGAACCTACTAATTTGGTGTTACATGCAGATTATGTTAACAAACCAACTAAGTTTCATAAATACTGGGAACCCAGTTATAAATCACCTTTTATAAAAAGCTTTCTTTTTATAAAGCTTTATAAAAAGCAAAGTAATGATGTGAATGCAATGTAAGTTAAAAATAAAAAACATTTAAGTAATGGCATAGCATATGTGAAGTGTTTCATTAATAGCAAACTGCCAGTTTACTGCTCTCCGCAACACATGTGAGAAGACACTGTCACACCATGAACGCAGGCTGGCTCTGCAGTCACTGTGCCATTTGATCACTGCTGACTCGTACTAGAGAATGACATATATAACTAAATACCTTGAAATGTACTGGAAAAAATATCATGTCCGTATATCTCTTTGACGGGTCTTCATGCATTTAGCATTTCAAAACCATGACAGGAATCTTATTTCCAAGATAAATTCCCCTATCTACTTATTTCTCCATGTATTTACTGTGGAACTAACCTTCTCCTACAAGAAATAAATAAGGAGGTTAAGTAGATGCTATCTTTAACAAATAGCTTCTCCAGACTGTATTACAACTTTATGAATGACAAAATAAATCCCTCAGTTTTAAATCTACCATGATGTGCATTTAACAAAATTACATCTACACAAGCTCAGTGTGTGCTGTCTATTATTCATACATAATAAAAACGTTAGCCTAAGCTCAATGCCTGTCCAGAAAGGACAAAAGCCAGATTTTAAAAAAAGACGTGAAGCCACCACTGGACTTTCTGGAAACTGCACTCTCCAATCTTCTTTCAGGCACTGTGCAAATTGAGAAAGTAAACGCTGCCGGCAGGGGCTGCATTTACACAGACTGAGACCTACTTGGATGCAGGCTGGCTCCTAGGTTGACATCAATTCTGTGTTACGTATTCCAAGATAGAACTTGTTTTAGGCCCAGTCTAACGTCAGTGAAGACTGAGGTCTCTGAAGAGCTGGTGCTCTCCACGGACCTGGAGAAGCCCTCATGAAACATACCCACGAGAGGCTTGAAATTGTACCTGGTTTACAGGGCAGCAGGGGGGCATTCTGGGAGCCTCTTAGAAAGACCTGGCCATCTGCTACTCTATGAACATTGCTCTGGAAAGTATAGAGAAATCAGAAAAATATGGATGTCAAGAAAACTGCTACTAAGGGAGAAAACCACTCATAAAAATAAACTCAAGGCCAGAGATATATAAAGCACCATTACAGCATAATCAAAGAGCAAGCAAAGGCCAGGGCAGACTGGAGGCTCCCCAGAGAGAGGGACACACAACTCAGACACAGAAAGACAGGTGACAACTGGAAAGAGAGAGATGAGGGAGAGCGCCAGCAACAGGAAATACAGGAGAAAGCCCTGAACTGGGAGGAGACGAGACAGAGCCCTGAAGGCACCCATACAGCACACACAGCCCACTCTCCTCCTGTTCCCACTCCCCGAACCAGAGCTAATGCAAAGCCCAGTGACTTACAATGGCAGTGGTAAGGCCATGAATGCTTTCTATGTGGTTTAAAGGAGGCGTATTTTGCTTAGAGCAATTTAAAAAGAGATTCAGCCTGTAAAAATTCACTGTGAAGATTAGAAGTCGGTAGAAAGATGGACAAAGGTGGGTAACTGGTCAGTACAAAGAGATGACAGCCAGAAAGGAAGCCCTGCGTGAGCACAGCAGACAACAGCACTGCACCTGCTGCACCCTCTCAAGGCAGAAGACAATACAGGGTGAAATGGACATTTTGAGAAGTCATTTCAACAATGCCACATGCACTGCCTTTAGCAACCCTGTGAAGACACTGATGTTCTTAGGCTGAGAAGTCCAAGGTGCTAAAACTAATTAAGCCCTGGCCCCCGTGGGCAGCAGTGGCAGAGCCCACTAAGAGCTCATCTGTACAAACTTGTAAGGACTCAGAAAGGGAAGAGGGTTCTCAAACGTGTGTAGTGTTCTGGCGCAGCGGGAGGGGTGTGCAGTTAACTCCCTGCTGAAATAGAGGGAAGGCTCTGGCCCTGTCCTTTACAGCACAAGAGCACAGCAAAGAGAAGGGGCTGCCATGTACCCAAAGACCAGGAGTCACATCTCATGTCAGTGTCAAGCTGAAGAGACAGTACTCACTAGCCTGTGTCAGCTATATAACAAAACGAAAATTTCTCCTTGGGATGCTGCTAAGCATCTTGTACAAAGTCAAAGAATTAACAGTGAGGTAAAATGTGCTATGTGACTAACCTTTACATGTTCGGACCTACAAACATTTTGAACATTTGCTTCATTTTGAAATGCTAAACAGGAGAAATGTTATGTTAAAAAAACCAAAAAAACAAAATTGAACTTTGAATTACTTCTATAACTTCCCAAAATACAAGAGTCATGATTTTTAAAGGAAAATTTATATTTATCTTTGTCAGATTATAACTTTAAATGCTACTAGAAAGTTATATAATCCAAGATAGTAGATCATAATTATTAGAAACTTATAAAAATTATACACATCTCACCACTGAATGAAGATGAAAGTGTTCTGAAAAGTCAGCTTTATTATCTGATATTATAAAATAGAAAAGAGGATCATTGTCATTTTTCACTGGTGTTTTTTGATAATCTTGCAATGCTGAATTTAATAATGAGCTTCTCTAACCTTAATTTTACACTGGAGAATATAGATAGGCATATGCCACTGAGAGATATTTGTATACATAAAGTTATATGAAATAAATTACCCTAATTGAGATTTCAACAGCCTTAAGGAGGGGGAGTAGGTTTAATGATAAAATGGATTCTCTTTATGCTATTAAAATGATTAACTTATCAGCATATGTTTACAGATCTCAATGGTATACAAACATTAAAAGGAAGTTAGAGGGGCTGGAAGGATAGCTCAGTGAGGAAGAGCACCTGCTGCTCTCGCAGAGGACCTGCGCTCTTTCTCCAGTGCCCACAGGGTGGCTCCCAGTTGTCCAGAAGAGCCGCTGATTTTGTCTGACCTCTGCAAGCACCAGGCTCACACATGGTTCACATACATACAGGCAGTCAAAAACACACACGCACATAAAATAAATTATTTTGAAAAAAACCAAGTAATCTCAAAAGGTTGCATCGTTTGCACAAAGTGTCACAGACGAAGCCCGTGTGCAGCAATTCTGTGACATTCGGATACGGCTTTCTTGTGCACGGAGGAGGGGCGGGCAGGGCCCTGTCTTCCAACACAGACTACAGCTAACAACTGCTAAAGTATATCCTGTACTTTCAAATAGTTTAGAATTTACATTAAACATTTAATAAAACAATCAGTAAGTCTTATATCCTCTACATAGCCCCTTGCAGCAGTGCAGTCACCGTAGCAAAGCACACAAACTCACATTCACCAGGCGCAGGAGAGAAAGGGAGAAATGGGTGAACGCCTGTCAGTGTAGAGGAGTAAGCTAAACTCCTGCAATGTAATAAAAAGCTCCATAGTTGCTGTCCTTCAAAGCTGTGATATTGAAGTGTGGACCCATTTGAAACATTCTACAATTAAAAATAATAACTTCAATTAATAAGCAAGGATTTTCTTTATGAATAAACAAAATGTAGTACTATAAACAACAAAAGGTTTGTTTGATTCCTAGAACAATATTTTAATGAACAAATAAATATTTCAGCAATTTCTAAGTTATTCAAATACAACCAAAGCACAGGCAGTTTCTTCAGAATAAAAGGAGCCTTTGTAATGACCACAATTTAATAATGATCCAGTGACATACTGGGAGATGAAATGAGCATGAACAAGTCTTTGCCCAGTAGGGTTACTGCGTACATTTCTGCAGAACAGTGAGTGATCATCCTTATCCTGAACAAAGCAGCTCATAGAGACAGAGGACAAGCCCAGAGAGGGCTGCAGCATCAGTGGCCCCACAGGGGCATCTCACCCTGAGACCCCGTCCCACACGGGCATCTCACGCTGAGACCCCCATGCCACATGGGCATCTCACGCTGAGACCCCGTCCCACACAGGGGCATCTCACGCTGAGACCCCGTCCCACACAGGGGCATCTCACGCTGAGACCCCCGTCCCACACGGGCATCTCACGCTGAGACCCCGTCCCACACAGGGGCATCTCACGCTGAGACCCCGTCCCACACAGGGGCATCTCACGCTGAGACCCCTGTCCCACACGGGCATCTCACGCTGAGACCCCGTCCCACACAGGGGCATCTCACGCTGAGACCCCGTCCCACACAGGGGCATCTCACGCTGAGACCCCGTCCCACACAGGGGCATCTCACCCTGAGACCCCGTCCCACACAGGGGCATCTCACGCTGAGACCCCGTCCCACACAGGGGCATCTCACCCTGAGACCCCGTCCCACACAGGGGCATCTCACGCTGAGACCCCGTCCCACACAGGGGCATCTCACCCTGAGACTCCGCCCCACACAGGGGCATCTCACCCTGAGACTCCGCCCCACACAGGGGCATCTCACCCTGAGACTCCGCCCCACACAGCCGGAAGGCAAAGTGAGCACGTGCCAGGGATTCTGCTGCAATGACCCTGTCGGCACCTGGAGCCACCCCAGTGCTGAGACACTAATGCTTTGGGGCAGACAACAGGTGAGTTGGGAAAAACATGATGGGAGAGGAAGAGAGGAGAAGCTGGAAAAGAGGAGGAGGGAGAGGAAGAAGAGTTGGAATAGGAAGAGAAAGAGGAGGAGGAAGAGGAGCAGCACCATAAAAAAACTGAATTTAAACCCTATTAATAAGAGAATTAGAAGTAAATATTTGAATATTTTCAATGGTAACCCTGGTTGCCTTTCAGCTTTACTGTCAAAATTCTAGATAAGCTTTGACTATAATGTTCAACTTGGAATTACAAAGGAAATAAGATTTCTTACTAGTGTGTCTAATAAATAATTCAAAGGACACTCTGACTGTATTGAGCTCCTAGGTCACTGGTGGCCATCTATTTCAGGTATCTGTGCAGGTGCACGGGTGTTGGTGAGTGGAAAAAATATGTCCAATATGATATAATATAATCACCTAGATTATAAAATTAGGCTAGATTTTGAGAGTTCTCTACTGCAGAGCGCACAAAAACGTGAGCATAATTTATATCAAGAAACCACGAAAAGCTAAGGGGAGGGGCTCAGGCTCCATTACTAAACCCAGCTCTGCAGCTGCAGTGGGCCTCCCAGTCAGAGTCGGAAGCCTCCCTTGAGGGCTTTTACACAGTTCTTCAGGGAACTTACTACTTAACCAAGAGCTTTGAGTGCATTTTTGCCATGAACAGGCAATAATTAGCCTAATTAACAGACTAGATCCTTGTTAACTAGTTGGGAAAGAAATTTAACCCCACCCATGCTGGTGAGTGTCATTGTAAACTTCTGAGCATATCATTCATGTTTCAAAAAGTGAAGGCCTATTTTTCTTTTGAAATCAACTTAAGAACAGTTTTAATATCACTTCTAGGAAGAGTTCTGATCATACACAGACCTCAGCTGACCTGACACCAACCCAGACAGGAGCCATTCAAGAGAACAAAGTCAAAGATCTCAGCCACTATTTGCAGAGGGAGTTGAGTCCACCTTTCAACACTCTTTGCTACCATCTAAGTTTTCTGACAAAGAGGCCATAAGCTCTGGTCTAACCAAAGCCACCACAAGATTTGGCTGGGCTTCCTCCCACGATGCCACATGTTCTCTTTCCAGTACTAGCACACATGGGTAGCTCAGGCCATAAATTCAGTGAAGGGCCAGATGCTACTAAGTGTTTTGACCTGTGGGGCATGAACACCTTTGACACACTCTTCACAACTCTCTCTACAGCACAAAGGCAGCTGACGACATTAAATAAGTAGACAAAGGTGGCTGGGTTCCAAAGACCTGGATCTGGTCTGGCCTGCACACTGTGCTTGGCCGAGCAGCCATAGGGGGCAGGTGACACCCTCTCCACCTGAGCTCTAAGGAGCTCACTCTGACTCTCTACAAGGTCAAACAGCTCCAGATCAGTGGCATTGGAGCAGAAAGATCAATACAGCTGCTCCTCGGGAGCTGAGGCGCCACTGTCATCCTGAAATGCTATGTTTCTTACAAGGACTCACAAGAGCAGCTTGAGAACACCGGGAGAGAACAGTGTAAATGAAACCTACGCCAAGCTGCTCTCACCTTTGCAGAGCTATCTCTCCAACTGTATCACAGGCCCAGCTACTGAGAGGTGCAAGCCGGCTTAACTCAATGTAAGTCAGATCCTAGACAGCAAGGTATACATTAGGGTGGCACTATTCTCTAGTTTGGACACAATGAAACTTTTTTACTTCAGCTTGGCTATGAAAATACTGGATTTAGGTTAAAAAAAAGTTTAAACCATATTTATAAATATTGAACCAGGGATAAATGCTTGAAGAATATATGATACTATTCTACTGGTATATATAATTTGACCTAAAATGACAAAATTCATTCTGATCCTTATTTCTACTTTCATCCCAAGTGCCTGGTTGACCAACTTTTAATGTCTGGATACTGGGAAAACATTGTAAAAATCTGCAAGTTGCTTCCAAAACCACCAACAAAGGAGCATGCATTAGCAATTACTATGTGTCTAGAAATAGTTCACTCTACATATAAATCTAGAAATAA
The DNA here is from genome assembly GCF_964271855.1 of Acomys minous. NCBI lineage: Eukaryota > Metazoa > Chordata > Mammalia > Rodentia > Muridae > Acomys > Acomys minous. The sequence continues at coordinate 4,804,409 of NC_140486.1, read as the reverse complement.
AAGAAAGGCATGTTCATTCACCAAAGGAAGGAGACTAAGACTTAGTGATCAACACTGATGTCAGGGAAATAATTAGAACACAGCCAAAGTGCGATGAGGGACTTTGTGAGGAGAGGTATCAAAGAGCACACTGGGTAGAAAAGCTTTTGTGGATGGAGGTGGCTTTGATCGAACCTGAGAGCACAGAACCTAGTGAGTCAACTGGCACAGCAGCGATGCCTGAGGGTGAGCGCGGAGGTCAATCTGAGGGTCAGTGCTGAGGACAGGCAGGAAGGTGGCCTGCTTGAGCTTGGGCCAACCAGATCAACAGGGTGGGGAGTGTCCCTTCTGCCCAGCACAGAAATAAAACCCTTGGTTTACAAGTCAGAATTCAATGGGGATGATGCCTGCTGGAGGAGTCTGGTTTGACAGTAGGAACCATAACTAGCAATCATTTTCTTCTTTTCTATTTCCCACACTTTTCAGCATTTGCTTTTTACAGTTATGATTATGGTTTGCAGAGATTGAATGTGGCTTTTTTTTATCCTTTACAGGTGCCAAACAGAACACACATGCCACAGTGTACACAGGTAACTATCTGGGAGAAAACTACCAAAGATCGCCCTTTGTGAGAACTATGCTGGACTTCATGTATCCATTTAGCTGGGTAATAAACAAACTTCTAGACACTGTAGACTTAGAGCAAAGCCCATGCGTCCTTAGCTATATCCCATTATATCTTGTGAAATGTGTTCAGTGCTGAAAACTGGATCTTGACATGAAAAAATGTTTCTTGATGATTCTTTGTTAAGATAGAGTCTTGCTGTTACCCAGAGAGCTTTCCACCTCGGATTCTCCTTCCTCAGCCCGTAGGCTACGTGGAGTAAGGCATGAGCAGCCAAGCACAGCTTGAGGACACTTTTAACATAGCAAGCCGTCGCATTAGATAAAACAGATAAATTAAATCTGAGAATGTTAGTTTCTTTCAAAATTTAGTATTTTAATCGGATACAGTATAATAGTAAATGCTGTCAATAAAACTGCTCCTACTTAAACACCATATTCTGGCCCAACTCACTCTGAAGCTTGCAGTAAGGACCTCCCTTATTGCTGTAGCTGTACATCAAGGGAATGTTTATTACTTTATATACTTTAGATCTACAAATGATGGCAACTGCTACTGGCCAATGATGAATGCAGCCATGCCCTTTCGACAACACCATTCAGTTCCTTGGAAATGAAGTGTTAAGAGATACCTGGGGCGGGGTGGGGGGGGATGGGGGGGGTAACTGGCTGCAGAAAGAAGCCCAGGTCAGGCTCCACAGGGCTCCATGGCAACCTCTCAGTGCCTCAGCAGGACCACGTGACTCTGCTTCTTGGCAAGGACAGCTATCTCTTCATTTAGCTTACAGTCCAGATCCCTCGTGTCCTGTAATCAGTAAGCCAGAAGAACTGCCTGCTCTACAACTGTCGGAGACTCCAGCAGTAGAAAAGCCACACAGTTTTGCCAGTAACCATTGCCAGGCCCACCTTGCCAAAGATGAACTACTGGGCTCTTTGAAAGTCCTGCTGGATTTCTCAACGAGCCACAGACAGCAGAGATGATCATGGATGGTTTGGGGCATCGTCACAGCAGTAAGATTAAGAGTTGTAACTATAATAGCCTTCGAGAATCACTATCTACCTACATGACTAGATTGAACTCTCGCATCTGCATACATGGCCATCACTGTGTATTCACAGTGTCACTTCCTATAAGCTTTCAAGCACTAAACTAACATCTCTACCAACAAAGCATGCTTGTGCACCCCCTCAATCCCCCAAAAGTACTCCTGTAATACTGGGACCTGCTCATTGGCCTGTGTGTCCTAGAGACCATCACAGACAGTCTACGTGTGTTTTTTGTAAATGAACTGTTTTTATGTTTAAATTCTGGACACAGGATTTTTGTTGTTGTTGGTTTATTGTTTTTGTTTTGGGGGGCAGAGTTTCTCTTTGTAGCTTGGGCTGTTCTAGAACTCACTATGTAAACTAGAGTGGCCCCAAACATAGAAACTTGCATCTCTGCCTCCTACGTGCTCAGCTAGAGGTGTGCACCACTACCACCCAGCTGAACACTTTTTTTTTTTTTTTTTTTTTGTAAATTTGAATCTGGTGGCCAGACTTAGAGAAAGAAGGCTGGCCTGTTTTACTGTGGGTGTGAGATTTGCTGGAGCTAGAACAGTAGCTTTCCCATCTCGCACACTGCTTTGTCTTGGATTTGTCAACATCTTGGCCTTCCAGCATGCCAGATAACCTCAGGAACCATTTCAGCTCAAAGTCAGATTGGCTAGAAGGGCTGAGACGGCCCACCTAGTGACCTCAGGGTCCAGTACAACTGCTCCTTCCTGAGACCACAGTCCACCATGCAGCTATTACAGTCCGCATAGAGTGAACAGCCTGGGGCATCATTAAGCAGGACTTTACTTTGGTAAAAAGTCAGTACAGTAGCTACACCAGATGCTGTATAACACTGCCTGCTTTAAATTATAATCTTCTGGCACACACATGCATCACAAGATCATATGGTATATATTTGGTTTGTTCTTTTCCAAATCATAAATTTAAGAGTGACACAAATATTAATACAAAAAGCAAGTTTTAGAAGTTCCATTGTCCAATTGAGGAAAAAATAGCTACTGAATTTCTAACAAGTTCTATATCAATTTTAGCACATATTCTACTGACAAGCGTATGACATAATTTGGTGTAAACTCTGAGTGTAATGAAAGAATGTAAATATATATATATATATATATATATATATATATAGAGAGAGAGAGAGAGAGAGAGAGAGAGATGCACACTTGCATTTGAGCAATATATAAAGGAGGAAAATCTCTTAAAAGGAGTGTAAATCATCTGCATATTAAATTAGTTTTCTTTCAGTACAAAGAACATTTTTATTTTCAAAATTGGGTGTCTATAACTGTGAATTCTTTTCACAAAATAGATTTGCAGTATTTAACTATTTCTCATATAATCTAAGTGACTGTGAAAGATAAATTTGTATAGGCATCTATAAACACTGTATATAGACCATTTATACTAATCTATCAAATCTTCAACATTTCAAACAAAGGACCACGTGGAATAACATTATCATTTATTGTATGCCTTCCAGCATTCAAAATATTAAATTGAATTTTAATCCAGTATAATTAAGTGCATAAAAAAAGCCAACTGGAAGGATACACACGAAAAAATGCATTTATACTAGGCATAAGTAGAATGGTATGAAAATTAAAACGAAAATTTAACTGAAAGCTTTGAGATAAAATTCACAATAGAAAATAAATTTTCAGTTACAGGCAGGGAAAGAATAAAGTAAAAACATCAAACAGCTTTGGAGGTAATGATAATGAAAAACTACCTACCTAAACAAAAGCTTTTTATTAAAAAACCTTTTTTTTATTTAAATGACTTAAAATCTGAGAAATTACTTGACATAGGGAATAAAAATTCTTCTGTACCCAAGTAGAATAAAAAGACAAATGAGAGCAGCAGGAGGGTCAGGCCTCTAAGGAAAGGGGTCCCACACCTGGGACCAGGCCACAGCAGAGTCTGGGCACGCAAGCAAAGTACACTGGGGACTGAAGTCATCAGGGACACTGGGGACTCTTCTACGTCTTACACTTCTGCCAGAAAGGTGACAGCTAAGTCCAGGGACCGTTCGCTAAACTGAGAACCTGAACACGCGGAATAAGCACAGGGCCCTGGAGGGTGTGGCCCTCAGTGTTCAGTCCGGTGGAAGCTGCCACAGGTTCTAAGACGCTGGATGATGACATCTTTAACACTGTGTCTCTTTACCATTGACTTTCAAATATATGCAGTGCCATATGTGTGTGTTCTCTAAAGGGTGCTGAACAGCACAGGCGATTTTTAATGTTTGATCTATTTTGGGGTCCCTATACAATGGAAGAAGCAGGAAAAGTTTTTGGGCAACCAATATAACTTGGTTATGATTTTGATGTCTTGTCTGTTCTCTTGGCTCTAGTTTCTACTTTGGTCAGTGAGTTTGAAATCAATCATCAGTAAAGCATAATAACCCCAACAGTGAAACTCTACCACTGAAATTCCCAATGGCTACAGAGGAAAGAGGAGGAGGAGGGAGAAGGGGGGAAGGAAGGAGAAGAGGAAGAGAAGAGAAAGAGGGAGGTGGAGGAGGAAGAGGAAAGAAGAGAGGGAAGGAGGAAGGAGGAAAGAAGAAGGAAGGAGAGGAGAGGAGGAGGAGAAGAGAGGAGGAGGAGGAGGAGGGAGGAAGAAGGGGGGAGGAGCAGGAGGAGGAAGAACCATTCAAATCACTGGCAGGACCCTACCAAAACCCAAACAGCGATAAAAGAAACAACTTTCAACAAACACACACATGCATGCACTTGCACAAACAAGTAACAACATATAAGGAATGGGTGTGTCTCAGAGGTGAACACAAATGTAGCATGTGTGAGACCCAGGCTTAACCTTCCACACTGTTGTACATATAACATGTCCCCACTCCCCAAATTCCAGCAAATCCTGCTGTCAGATATAAAGCTATAATCGTGCCAAACCGGAAGTGCAGATACGAGAAGGTAGCTAAATAATAACATTGCACCAATACCTCACACTAGGCACTTAATTGTTCAACCAAGAAGTCTCAAGTAAATGGGAGGGGAAAAAGACAGGCAAGTGGCCAGACAGCAGCTGTTATCTGAGAATAAGTAATTCCTTGAACTTTAATCCTCTCACCTCAAAATACTTAATGCAAAGATGGCAACAATATGATCTGTTGAGTGGTTTTCTTTTAATTTTAACATAAAATAAATATTATCAACAAGATGGAGAGAAAGGTGATGATGTGAATGCAGCCAGAAGATAAGGAGGGAATGTTTCTGCAGCTTATATGATGGCATTCACAAAAACTTAAGAGACTGGAGCTAAAAACAGTGAGAGAAAGAACGTGTCCTGATTGCTGCTGCAAACTGCCTCAGAGGACACTGGGCCTGCCGTGTGGGGCCGACCTTTCTCGTCTGTGTAGGAAGTGTGTCCGCACGGATGGCTGCCGTCTGCCACTCTTCTAAGCGCACGTGCGTTAGAAGTGGTGGAAGCAGAGCTGCCAATGAAGGCTCAGGTGAAAAGAGAAGTAGGAACATTTCCTCCAGGGAGCAGCAAAAACAAAAATATTAGTACACCTTAATTACCAGGCAGAAAAGTCTCCAACAGAATGCTAACTTTTAGCATAGATTTGACTAGGAATTAATACTGTGGGCAAGAAACAGAAACAGAAAACAAGCTAAAGAGGAAAGTCTTTATATTATTTGTATTGCTCTTAAGGCAAATGTTTCAAAGTTTTCAACTTGAAAACTTGGGTGGTTTGATTTTGATAGAGACAAAAACCAACTAAAGGTTGACCATATGAAGACCAACACTGTACAACAAAAACATAAATTTTAATAAAGTGGCACATACGTGTATTTGAATTTAGGTAGCCAGGCAAACAAAATAAAAACAACTACAATTTTATAGGCAAAATAGCTAGACTGCAATTAAACATTTATGCCAAAAGATTAATAGCTTTTCAGGCCTAACACATTAACTTTTTTCTTTATTCTTATCATTGTTGCCAGGCTTCTTTGGAGAACAGCTGGCAGATCTCAGTCACATCTGGATGTGGCATTAGTGCGGTGCAGCATCTGGAAACACAGCTACCTACAGAGGCACCATCATCTCAGCTGCTCTACAGGCAGCACTCCCTGAGAGCTCAGGACAGGCTTCATGCCAGCAAATCCTAAAGTAACGCCACAGAGGAAGGGGTTTTCTTATTTGCTTAAAATTATAAAAAGTATTTCCAACAATTATTTGTAGTTCTCGATATCAGATTAAAAATGAAGGTCTTAATAACAATATAAAAGAATCCAAATGATATTAAAGAAATTTTAAAGAAAATCCCTGGAACTGTGCTGCTCAGCCAGTAAGTATAAAAGATAACGTGATTCATCTCAGTACTTAGTAAGTCACAAAGCTTTAAATCATGGAAGGGTGCTCCAGCCTTACTAAGCACATGTATGAAAATACAAACTTCATATTTATATTGGTGGCATGAAAGACCTATGATTAGAACTTAAAACAGCAATTTAACTTCAAGAATAAGATTCAAAATAAAGGTTAGTTGCCCACATTTATTAAATCATTAGTATTCACAGTATGTTACTAAAAATGAACTTATTTTTAAAATTACAAAGAAAGCATGATATGTAACACAAATAAAAAAGCCCATAAAATAACTCTTAACTATGAAAGTATATATCTAAAAGATACATTTTAAATAAAATATTGCCTCAGGATATATATTGTCAGTGCTTACTGTGTATTTATTCTTAGAAGCTATATTAGACATGATATAATCTATTCATTTACACAAGATATAAAATAGCCAAGCTAAATAAAGTTATTCCTGTCAGAAACATGTTGTCTATTCCTTCAGCTTGAAGCAAACCTCGAATAAATTCTTCTGTATCTCCCTGTCAATCAAGGGATAAATGACTGACACAGCAGAGTCTTATCCGTGCCTCTGTCTGTAGCGCATGCTGCCAAGTGATGTCACTGCAGCAGCAGACAGGAATAAGAAGATTATTACAGTAACTAGGAACAAACTAAACATTTGGGCTTTTGCATGGACAGATTTACACACTGTCTGTCAGATAAAGCACCGTTTGCAGCTGCTTACACAACAAAAGTGTGCCTGACAGCTTCCTCCCAGGTTTTGTATCTGATTACATAAGCAGGCCATCCCCACCATGCCTACAGACTGACAGTCTGTCTTAGTTTAAAGTGCAATTTCCAACGATCAGCTTTTCTGTCTTGCACACTCGGATGATTAACATCAGCGTACTTGCTGGAGGTCCAATCAGCTCTTTCAATCCCAGAATCCTCAGCTACATGAGAACTAGTGGACATGACAGGCATGGACAGTTGATGGCTCCAGAGGCAAATACTGAAGAGTAAATGCTTTCAGGGTGGGGGCAGTTAAGCTAATGATTTTACTTATAAAATTAAAAGAAAACATGCCATACAAACTATTCCTTTATTACTTACTATCTTTCTAGCTGCCATCCCAGAAAGGACACAGCAATGATTGATCACAGTCACATCAAAGCAGAGCACTGAGGTGAAATGGTGTTTTAAAATGTATCTGCTGCCAATTAGCATCTTTGCTTCCAGTACAGCAACCCAAAACTCATAAAGCCAACCCACTGCTGTCTGTCTATGAGTCCAAAATACAGTTTGGCACACTCGTTAGCAGCAATAGGATTGCTGGTGAAAATCCTCATCTGTAGAAGCATGAGACTGCCAGCAACTAAGGACTACACGTTTCTGACTAGGATCTAGCGACAGCAACACTAAGGTAGGAACATTATTTCCCACTGCCATGTGGTCACGGCACTGCAGTCTAGTGGAGCCCAGTTCTAAGTTATGTGTTTTAGTTACTTAATAACTGTACACTTGTCAGTAAGTACAACACTCGCCTTTCATGGAAGGTAGCACAGCTGATCAACAATGACACAGTTTCTTTTAAGAGAAAAATAGGCAACAGTTACAGAAAGACACTACTGAAAATCTTAGATCCACATTTTTTTTTTTTAGTGGTCTCACACTATTTGGAAGCTGCTGATGGAAAAGATCCCAGGTATCCTTACTAAAAACTAAACCACTGCATCTTAAACATTTCCTCAGAGCCAGGCTGGACGGCTGCTGGGAAACACAAAGGTAACCAGGGCGCGAAGTCCCTCTCCATCATGTGGGAAACCGGAGGGACAAGAGGGACACACACACAGAGGTTACGTTTCAAAGCAACAATTTTTCTTTTCAGAGATTCAAAAGTCAGTCTACAGCGAACAGCCGTACGCCTGGAACAATATGCTCTATCACACACGCGATAGTTCGTTTTTAGCTATCTTCCCGATGGCTCACAAAATCCATCTCAATCTAACTTAATGATTTTTGTGTGTGTGTGAAACACATACCAAAACTTTGCACAGATAAAACCTGAATTTATCTAAAATTCATCCATCCTTTCCCATCCCCTCTCAGAGTTACCTGTTAACATTCAGCTTAAAATGCCTTGCTGCGAAACACTACATTTTTCTGTTTCATTTGTCTCTTGACACCAACACAAAGAAGTTGTCGTAAGAATCGGCTTGAGAGTTAAAGAGGGTGAGGCGTCTTACAGTGGTAAACAGCCAGAAGTCACAGACACAATTTTGTTTCTAGTAATTTCAGCAATAACATTCAAACATTCACAGCAGACAAACCAGATGAAATATGTTGCTGCAGGTCAGCTCTGATGGATCCCTCAGAAATATCAATGTTATTGCTTTTACTTTATTATGTACCACACTTCATAACCATATACTGCAAAGCACAATAAAAACTCCACTACCCAGTTTGAGTACTTATTAAACAGGTCAGGAGTTACTATAACAAATACCTTCTTCTCAGGTCCATTCATAGCATAGCTTGCTGTTCATGGAAGGAAAGCTGTTTTTAAAGATGAAATGGCACAATGGTTTTGAAGTCTTTGGTATACGTGTGTCTTCCTTTCTGACTTCCTATCTTTACTGCTAGCTTGCACCCAACAACTTTTAAAGATCCAAGGAAAATCTGTATTAATGAAGAAAGGGAAATGTGAGAAGAAACCCAGAGGCTGCAGTCAGTGGCCTACTGAGGCAGGAAGGTGGAAGGAAAGCAGAGCAGCAGGACCACGGCTCCCCTCCCTTCAAAGGCTGGATTAGTTGACACACAGCAGCTTTAAGGAGCTAATGCCACCAAACTATATTAACGCACAAGGACAATTCTTGAAGCTAGTATAAAGGAGATGGTTTCTACAAACCACATGAGATCCCTGTGAGAGCACCGCAGTAACAAAGGAGCAAACACTTCGAGGAGGATAAAAGGAGACACAACTGAAGAGCAGAGCGTCTGTGGTGCTTAAGGAAAAGTTTATTTGAGGGTTAAAAGTGTAAATTATTTAAATCAAGAGACTTGATACCCTATGAGCACATACAGGGGGAGGTCATCCCCCTCAGGAACAGTCACAGGGGAGGGGAGTAAGGGGAAAATGGGAGGGAGAGAAGAATGGGAGGATACAAGGGATGGGATAACCATTGAGATGTAACAAGAATAAATTAATAAAAAAATAAATGATAAAAAAAGAAAACATGGACAATTGGATGCTTAATCAAAAATGCTCATGACATCTATTATTTTTAAGAAAACAAAGGCAGTAGAAAGTAGAGAAAAGGATGAGAGAACAAATACTTAACGAAGATAATATCAAGGTAACATAAAAGGCACTTGCCATCTGCATGAAATATGAGTATATAAACTCAGACAAAAACTATGGAAAAAGAATCAAGTAGTCATTTATCAAACATAGGTAGATGAGGACTTTTTAATGTATTTTCTTTGTTTTTAAACAAATGGCTGATAACTGTTCAATTGCTTTTCCAAAATATATTATTCATTTGCCATCCCCAAAATGAAAATACTAACAGGACACAACCATGGGCTGTGGATTTTCCTAGAGGCCAGCTCACTGCCTAGCACCTAGCAGGTGCAAGTGGAATGGAAGGCGCTGCATCCCTCTCCTCCTCGGGCCTGACTGAGACTTTGAGTGCACCTACTACTGGCTACTACAGAGCATCTCAAGAACTATACTGCAGTCCAGGGTTGTGATTTTTCTCCTGAAATTAGCAGAAAGAAACAAATTATTCACAAATTACATTAATCAATGCTGCTTTAGTCATCTGAAACCTGTTCAGTATTAGCATCTGATGCCTACAGACAGTCATTGCTACGGGTGCTCATGAAACACTGTAATTGGTTTAAATCGGCCTTGCCCATCTGTCTTTAATGCTCTTATTACAAGGCAGTAAGCAGAGAACTATTAGAGCTTCAGTATACGCTGTAAGATCTTTACCCGTTCTTAAATCATTTAAAAATAATGAGAGCTTTAGCCTTTATCTAATTAACGAGTGCCTTCTTTGAATTAGAAAAACTGTATCATTTAGCCCACGGTTGTTTAGTAAATTGGCTTGGTGGCATGGAAGCTAATCCAGGGTAGCAGTTCTAGGGTCTTATTCCTGGCTTCTTATTACGTGAATTATAATTCAATGATCACCTTAGATCATGGGCTATTCATAAATCAGAAGCCTGACATCAGATGAAAAATTGTATTAATATATGAAACTTATTATATAGTACAAACTGCTCTCTTGATAAATTACATTGTTCAAACTTGACAATGATTGCATTTAAAACATTATTCCTGTTTGCTATTTTACAGACTGAAACATCTTCATGAAAAATTTACAATGCTCCTCTGTGTTTTGGAGTCAGAGGGCAATCGCAGCAAATGGCGACAGGACCATCCTTTAGATTTGCTGCAGCAGATGAGGACGGGACAGGAGAGGCCCTCGGCTCCTTCCCAGCATCTGCATCTATGGGCTCTGAAGATACTAATTGTCCTCACCAGCAGAAGCACTGTAAATAATAAAATTTTAATTTCAGCTTATTGGATTGCTCTCTTCTCCCATGTAGGTGTTCCAAAGAAATTTATAGTCATAAGTGTTTCACAAAAATTTATAGCGTGAGCAAAAAAATAAAAAATAAAGGGGCAAGCCCATGAAGTTGAATTTGAATTCAGGCTGAGCTCCTTAGACGATGCGTTATGACAAATGCTTTTTGCCAAGGCTGACTGGGTAACTCAAGCTGTAGTTCCATATTATTTACATTAATTACATGAAGGCTGCTTTGTTAATGGTACATTCTGGTGTGGGTCGCAGCATGATATGCTAATGACCTAAGAAAAATCCGCATCTCCAATATTTATGATAATTTGTAATAGAAACTAGGGTTGCTTTTATTTCTTTCTCCTCACCACAAGAAAACTCAGTACAGAACAATTTTATTCTGAAAATAAAGAAAAAAGTTCTAATCATCAAGACGCTTAAATTCTATAAACAAAGGAAAGAATCTTACTGTAAGGGTGTCGTCATAGACGGTGACAAAGTGCTAATGTGTCAGTTCTCCACATGCCTTTCAGTAAAAAGTATGTACCAAGTTGAAGTGAATAAGAGAAAGCAAAAGCATAAAGAATAACTCCCACACCAAATATCTTCTGCTATTAGTGTTTCTGCCTCCTTTCTTCATAGCTACATAAACAAGAAACAAGAGAAGCTCCAAATAAATACACATAATTTCCAGTAAGATGCATTCCTAACATGAAAGCTGAGGAAATATTTGCCAGAACACACTTGTTATTTCTATAAAAGTACACAATTTGGGGAGATTTAAGCAAGGGGCACATATTCTCAAAGGATTAGAAATAATAATACACATTAAATATCAGCATACTTTATAAATATTGTTTTATTATTTATTCTTGTTAAATTATGGGTCAGATTTTGAATACTATTTTCCAGCAATAAGCATCAACAAAACACATGATTTGGCATGTTTCTTTATACATGAATAAAAGTTGGCATAAAATTTGCTATGAATGTACCTAGTCTACAGACTGTAGCTGCAAAGACTCTTGGGAAAACCTACGTAGAACATGCTTTAAAAACACTGCACATCAGAGCTTGAGCTCATACTCTTAGACATCAGTGCAACCCAACACAATCTACTAATGGAGAAGTAGACATTTTTAAACTTATCTGATTTTAGTTTCCAAGATAATACAGATATTTAAAAAAAAACATAAAGTAGGCTGTCCTAAAACAAAGAGAAACTAAGAATAACAAATTAAGAATAAAAAGAGTATATTCTCAACACGAGAAGGAAATTGCTCCCATAAAATCCCACAATATGATTGCCTCAAACAAGGCATGCACAGTGGTGATGCCAGCTGACATGCGAATGTGGCATGACCATCTCACAAGGACCCAGATAACGAGCTACAGACTGTTAACAGCTGCTGGGAGGGAGAATGCTAGCCTAATAGGTTATTGAAACCCAAGAAGTCAACTTTAAACACATACACATATACAATATTAAATAGTCTCAGCAAGTTGTACTTACGTGCATACATGAGTATATAACACTAATAATGTAAAAAGAAGAGAAAGTGGAAGAGAATACGGGAGGTGGAGAAGTAAGAAGGAAGCGTGGAAAGAATATAAGTACAGTATTCACAAGTGAACTTCCAAAATAAGTGTCAATAAAACAGAGGAATAGTCTAAGGAGAAAGTAACATGTTCTAAGCTATAAACACCAGTTTGTAACAGCATAAAGTCAACAGGACAGACAACGAACAGGTTCTACGTCATAAGCTGCTAGCAGTGCTTGGCCCTAGCTTCCATCTCAATACCATATTCTGCATCCTCTGACATTATGTTTGTGATAAATTACAAATATAAACAATGTTCACTGCTGTCATCTCCACACAGGTAGATGACAATTTTATAATCAGCAGAGCCAGTCTCAGAGGAAATAATAACCTTATAAACCAATTCAACATAACTCATGATTGAGGAGGGAAATGAAACTCCTTCATGTGCATAAGTTTCAACACAACAGTAAAACTATCCTGTTGAGCCCCACTTTGGGCTCTTTTAGTTATAAAACTTCCCTATACCTCCTGTACCAAGGATAGGCACAGCGACTTAGAATACTAAAGCAAAGCAGAACCACACACTTGGCTGAGCCACTGTGGACCTAGTCACCCATCTTCTACCAAACACTTAAGCACTGTTGAATATGTTGTAGTAAGCATCAAGAGACTAGCAAATAAATAATACATTCTAAAACATGGATTGAATTTGTTTAATTCTTGTCTTTACTACTTGTCTTTACTATATCTCTAACTACTGGTCCAACCCACACTGCTGCTTGCCACCTCTTTTCTGTCTAGAAGCCTGGAAGGGCCAGCAGGTCTTTCTTTTGTACATCAAACCTTAACTACTGATATACTATATTTTCAGGCAGGTAGCTGGATAAACAAGAGACTAGCAACTACACATATGCAAGTGAGTCAAATAATGATGACAGAGTGTGGCCACGAAAAGACAGAAAGCACTGTGCTGGTGGGGTCTGAGTCTTCCTGACCAACTAAAGAGCTGGAGACACAGCTCAGTGGTAGACTATCTGCCTCCCATGTGAAAGCCTGGGCTCTGGCTCCAGCACTGGACAAGGAAAAGAAAAACAATCCCACAACAAACTACCGATCAATCTCATTAAAAAAAAAAAGAAGAAGAAGAAGAAATTCAATTAAAAGGGACATTTTGAATATGGCCTACCTGTGTGAAGAAACCAAAACAAAAAACAAAAAAAGTTGTCTATTTCACACACAAACAATGCATCAAAATAAGATCTGTTTTCTTACAGCCTTGATACCATGAACAAAACATGCTCCTGTGAATGATCCTATGAAGCATGCAGGCCATAAAAGTACGCACAGAAAGCACAGGATTTGTAAACTCTTATAGCAAACGAGCCAGCAGCATTAACTGCAAATACCCTGACAAATTAAACTCAGCAGTCACTTGTTTCTTCAGTACAAAGGACACTGAAGCTTTTCAAGCATCTTTTGCCTAAGGACAAAGGTGGGTCTTCTCAGCAAGAACCAGGATTTACATATGTGAATAGGGACATTGAACACTTAGGAAAGTCCTAAGGGTCCACAATTTGGATTAAAGTATGGTAATAATTAATCTGACTAATTCACTTAAGGAGATGTTGTCTGTGAAATTATATAATAAACAAAAATCTCATGGAGTACAAGATTTAGAAAAAAATTAATGAATATATTTCATATGTAAAACATTTTAATCAATTGATTATCTGCCACAGACCTTGAAAGTGTCACTGGTGACAGATTCTTGACTAGTCTGTGATTATGATTTATACAGGCTCTTCAGACCAGACACTCTGGCCACTCCATTAGGCTCAGCAATGTACAGTCAGGGAGCCTGAGTTCAGTATCTTTATTTATTCTATGGAGTAAGAGAGGAACAGGGATGGCTACTAGGATGAAGTGCGGAGACACAGCTCACATGCTAGGGAGAGAGGGACCAGATTTTCACTAAGGTTCAGGGTTTAGAAGATAAAGTTAGGCAGCTGAAGAAAATACTTTTCTAAAATTATATTGTTATATTTAATATAAAAAGTGCTCTCTCTATAGATAGTCTTCATTCAAATGATGAGAGATAATTGCTTCATATTTAAATGAGAAATGTTAAAATAATCTTAGTTTGATAAATCTGGTTGCCAACTTGACATAATAGTGTCATATACCTTTTAAAAGAGTATAAATAATAATTTTCCCCTTAAACATTTGCAAAAATCTTAGTGATTCTGTATTATACAGTGGAAAATTAGTGTAAAATGAAATTAAATCCACAACAAGTACATGTGAGTGCACATGTGTCTATGCTGTCACAGGTGTGCTGCATGTACACTTAGATAAGTACAGACGTGTAATCTTAAAAGGGCTAAGTTGTCCTGCTTGGTGACAGTGCAGGAAGCTGTCGATTCTGCTGGAACATGTCCCTAAAGGGCAGGTGAAGACGACCATGTGACACAGCCATGAGGCTGCAGCCTGTTTCAAGTGCATGCAGGCTGAACTATGCCAGAGTCATTCTCTGGGCAGTGACAGCTGAGGGTGCCATCTTACAAAGACTACTGAGGAGTTTGTTAAGGATGTCCTGATGCTTTTGGCAACTTGCATATGCCAAATGACTCAGAAGAAATCCCAAATCATGTTTACAACACTTTACAACATTTTGTCCTGTATTGTTCGCTCTCGGTGATTGTGTCCTAAATAATAAACTGTGGCCTCTGGCGATTTTTCTCAGAATGCTTATGATGAGAACTCATTCATCTAAATCTGCTGGCCAATGAAATAAAATAAATCAAGAATTTCCCAAATATAACAATATTTGTGTTCACTAGATAATTGATGACTGCTGCTGCACTAATTACAACCCATCTGAGTTTCATTAATCTTGGTCACCGGGACCAATTGCCATGCACACACCTCATGCAACACTCTTGTCCTTGCACTCCGCTCACACACAGGTGGGCCTCCGTCCTAAATTTTCATGACTCATATCAAACAATTCAACCTAATATGTACATCAGAAGAATGTCAATGTACAGGTATCTGGACATATTTCAAAAGGCCACATATAAATATGAAAAACAGCAGGAGGTACTGTGAACATTCCTATCACTTGTGCTCTATTTAAAATTAAAGAATGAGTTGGTCACTTTTTTATATAAACCCATGAAACTAACATGAGCAACAACTCATGTTAGCCGCTGATGATGTCCGAATCACATCATAAGTACACATCCACTCAAGGAACAGATATGGAGTCTGATGGTCAGGGGCAGTGATGCTGTGAGCTAGGTTTACATGGATCCTTCTCTAGTGTCTCCATAACAGGCAGTCCACGATTTGCACACTGCTTGACTGAGTCACAGCATACAATGGCTGGCCATGAGCACATCACCTGCACGGCACACAACTTTTCATTTGAAACGTGCTCTCTCAGATACTGAAGAAAAAGTCTCTATTTACTCCTCAAAATGGCACTCTAGAGTAAATAGTACACCTCCACTATTAGATAAGAATGCTACTGTAAGAACCCAACAATTCACAGGTGGCTCAAAGCCAGGCTCGGGCACTTTACTATGAACCATGAAATAGTCTTTGAAGACCACATACTATTAGCACTTATGTCACAATACATCCTTCCCCCAGTCTCAGCTCGGCTTAGAGACTCATCTAAGGTGATATAAGTTAGAGACACAGTCAGAACCATTTCCACAGCAAGGCAATGGGCAGGATATGACATCAGCCATGCAGTTGGACACGGGAATGGGGCTGGTGGAGGGAAGAACGTAATGAAGCTTACCATGCAATTCCTGCTGATGAATAAAGAACATAATGCTCATGAAAAATAATGAGTCAATGGCCAATTCTGCTAATGTGAACGAAATCCAGACAATTTTTTTCATCACAAAAGTATCCCACAAGTGTGAAAATGTGGACAGAAAGAAAGAAAAGAATCATCAGAACTGAGGGTTCTGGACCTCCATGCAATAATCAAGTGTCTCTGAAAGTAAATATGCTGATACCTCAAATCATGAATAGTATTTCCTCCTATCTGAAAGAATCAAAATGACAGGGCAGAGCTCATTCTCAACATCTGAAGTTAGTTTCATTATTAAGCTTTCTTGTGATCTTTAATTAATCCATGCTATTTTGTTTAATCTCAATCTTTTACTTCAAAATCTGCATCTCATATTTTAACCTTCTCTTCAAATACAGGACCATTCACCGCCACAGCTGATTCCTGCAGTGTGATGCTGGAATAATGAATCTTACAACATCAACTTGTACAACTTTTGAGTAGCCAAAACAAGCAAAAGCCAATTAAGAAAGGAAAGCTCTCATGAGCCTAGCCAACATTCCTCCATTCTAAACCCTGACTTTAGAAATGGTCCTGACTCTAAAGAAAGCAGGTAAGTTAGTCCTCTGTGTTCTGATGAAAACCTTGTGTTGTCAAAACTTTCAAGAACTATAAAGTTGCAGAACCTAGCTATTACTACTGGTTTTGACCTTAAAAAAAAAAAAACAACAACAAATGACCTGGTATTTAAGTACAAGAGCATGTCGGTTTAAAAGCACAGGAACTGCACAGGAGGAGTTCAGCATCCCCACCACTTCCCAACACTTGCATTTCGTTCTAACAACTGCTAGAAATTTCTGGATAAAATGTAGTGACCTAAGATTGACGAAAGCAGAGTAAAACCCAGGAGTCTCACGGGATCTCTTCTGCCCTTCTGGTCTTCTCCCATGCCTGGTGCCCTGAAGGCAGCGGCACATCCTGCTCTCTCTATGTGGGTCACAGATGGCCCGAGCCACACGCCTGACTCCCTAATCATCAATCAGGACCACTTGGCTCTTCTTCCTCCCAGTATTTTCTTTCAAAATGTGCTTCTCAGTCATCACTTGGAAGACGAAGTGCCCTTACCTGATCTTCCACAGTCTATTTAGGGCACACCAGCAAAGGCTTGTTTAACATTGCAGTGCCCTTCACTGGCTCCTATTCAAAACCACATCCTGGCACAGCCTCTGAACCTATTCACATTTCTTAAGAAAATGAAAATACATTTCCTTATCTTTTTTATTCATAAAATATCCCATTTACTAAATTTAAACATATACTTTCATATGTACACTTTTAAATTTTTTTAATACTTTATTTTGATTTCTTGTGCATTGGTGTCTTGCCTGCATGTATATTTGTGTGAGGATGTGAGTTAAGACATTTTGAGCTGCCATGTGGTTGCTGAGAATTGAAGCCAGGTCCTCTGGAAGAGCAGCCAGTGCTCTTTGCCTCTGAGCCATCTCTCTGTCCCTATATGGATAATTTTTAATAGTAATATTCTAACTGAAAACGACTGCAATAAAACCATGAATGAAAGACCACACATACATACCACATATAGGTAATAGTCATATACTCTCAAAGCCATTATTAGATGCTGCAAATACTTACGGGATAAATATTTCAAATTGAATTAGTCATTCATTGAAAGTGTGCACCTATATTGATGGTATTAATAGGGAGTTATGTAAATAATAAGGTACGGTGTGCCTTAAGTAACTTAAGAGTGCAGAAGAAATGTGGTTTTCCAGTGGAGCCAAGTGAAGTGACACAGCACTGAGCCGGCATACAAGGAGCTCTAGAGTGGAGGAGGGGCAAACCACACACCGTGGATAGTCTGGATGAACAGAAGGGGTCTGCAAGGAGGAAGGAAAAGGCACAGCACAGCCTGTGTATGTGGAGAGAGGAGAAGGGCTTCCCACAGCTGACGCTGATTATTTTATAATTTTCTAAAGATACAATTGAGGTTTAAGTTAATGAGGGATATAACAAAAATTGTATTTCATATTTACTATATGAGATGTTAAAATGAATGAAAAAATGAAGGCTTTCAAGTACACAGGGAGACAAGATTTGTTTATTCACAAGTTCAACAAATAGCACTAGAATAAAACTTAGGCTAGGGAAAAGAAAAAAACAAACTAAGAGAGCTTGTTTAGGATTCTCTTGCCATAGAATTGTTTTTGTTCACATGAGGACAAATTTATAGAGATTGTAAAAATATTGCAGTATTAAAAATGATCAGATTTTCTAGCCAAAAGCCTATGAGAAACATAGACAGAAATTCCCTCATTGTACACTTAGACTGCAAACATCTATACTCAGTATTTTTAAACAAAATATGAAGATGAGCAAGTAAAAGATATTTTTGGCTAAAGAAACTTGTGTTGATATACAAATTACATTATTCACATTTTAGCTCAATGCAAACTTGTTCTAATTAATTAAATTTAAATGATCTAAAAACTATAGAATTAATATTCATTTTTAATCTCTTCAGCTTATTTTAATGTGGTTAATTTCCATAAAAGTGAATGAGAAATTGCTAAAGAAGTAGTAGCTAGGAGAAAATATCACAAGTCCAGAAATACCCTAGAGCATATGAGCCTGACACTTCTCAGTACGTTCCTTCTGAAGCAACAGCACAGCCTGTGCAGAGACCATGGTGCCTCAGGTACACAGATCTGAGAAGCACTCACATATATTTAGAACTCACAAAAAGTTACTATTAATAACACGGATGGAAAGAAAAGTAAAGAAATACTGCCTGAAGAGTGCATTCCAGAGGGCAGAGCAATAAAAATGACTCACACTAAAAAAAAACAAAAAACAAAATTCACCAGGAAAAAAATTCAGAGTTCAGTAATAGGCCAATATTTTTCAAATTGTATACTAATGGTCTAACAAGGAACAACAGAATGTAGAAAGAAAACCCATTTTATGAAAAACATCAGTAAAAACAACGTCATTATCTAATTTGCTATGAGAATGTTGTAAGTACACTAACAAATGATAATTTAAAACTTGAAATATTTACTATGTGTGCAAACACAAATTCCAATTATGACATACATGGTGCAATGGAGTTTCAAAGAAACCATAAACTTATGGACCAATACAGAAAACATAAGGCTGGTTACTAAATTTTATCCAGGGTTATTCTAGTAGACAAGTGTCTGGTGAGGTAGACACTGAACAGTGAGCAGGAAGGCAGGGGATCAACAGAAGCTCGTGATCTAGTGCACCATACAATGAAAAACCTTCACAACACTCTAAACACTAATACACAGAGCTTCATAAAAAGAATGAAAACTTTCACACACAACCTGTAAAATAAAGCAGCATTTAAAAACTGAATTTTCATGATTAAAAATTGATCATAAAGGAAGGCTACTGACTTTTTAAAATTTTTTATCCAGCCATTTTGCTGAAGGTGTTTATCAGCTGTAGTAGTTCTCTGGTGGAATTTTGGGGGTCACTTATGTACACTATCATATCATCTGCAAATAGGGACAATTTGACTTCCTCCTTTCCCATTTGGATCCCTTTCATCTCCTTTTGTTGCCTTATTGCTCTGGCTAGAACTTCCACTACTACTGGTGCCCCATATTTGACCACGTCCCCTTGATGGGGATGCCTGGTGGCACTCAGAGGAAGGATAGCAGGCTACCAAGAAGAGACTTGATACCCTATGAGCATATACAGGGGGAGGTAATCCCCCTCGGTCACAGTCATAGGGGAGGGGAGTAGGGTGAAAGCGGGAGAGAGGGAGGAATGGGAGGATACAAGGGATGGGATAATAATTGAGATGTAATATGAATACACTAATTTAAAAACATTTAGAGAAAAAATTGATCATAATTGCTGTGTACAACCTTATTTTGTAAGAATGCACA
The DNA here is from genome assembly GCF_964271855.1 of Acomys minous. NCBI lineage: Eukaryota > Metazoa > Chordata > Mammalia > Rodentia > Muridae > Acomys > Acomys minous. The sequence continues at coordinate 4,784,554 of NC_140486.1, read as the reverse complement.
CTTATTTATGAAATGACATAACAGTCAGTTTTAATGAGCCTGAGATTTCATTTTATTAGTCTGTGTGTTTGTTGGTTTGGGGGGCAATGTCTTACTACATTGCTCTCAATCACCTGGCGCTTGTTACATAGACCAGGCTGGCCTTAAACTCACAGAGATCCCCTCCTTCTGCGTGAGATTAGTTACATACCACTATGCCCAGCCAAGCCTGAGATGTTTAAGAACTATGTTGAATTCAAATGCAAAATTTAACTTTTTCAGTGAGTTTCTTTATTCAGTTTTCCTAAATCTATATGCACTGCCCACAGACAGTGCCTTACAGGTGAGGAAGGAAGCATGTACCTAATAATAGTGCAAACTGGGGCGAGTAGGAGGAGCCCTGTAAATAGAGAAAGGAAAGCCAGAACACAAGGATCCAGAGGGCGAGCGTATGACACCTATGGGTGCTCCTCTGGCTGTTCTCGATCGCGAGGACCGCTGAGCTGCTGGTCAGTTACCAAGCATAAAGCCCTATGAAACAATGCTACTCAATACTCATTACTCAAGCTGTGCAAGTTAAATGTTCAGGCCAACATTTATTTTGTCAAATTTACCAAATGTGACTTAAAATAGGATCTGTGTCAATTTCAGAAAAAGTTACTACAGAGCAAATGAACTCTCAACGGCAAATGATGAACCACAAATGGTTAATGGGATTCGATTGGGCCCAGCTCTACTGTTCAGTGCCAGCAGAAGGATGCTAAGAGCTAGAATATGGCAGAAGGTAGTTTTCAAACTCAATTCTAGCCAAACATCCTCACAGCATGCAGAGTACTGGGCGGTGCTGGCACTGGGACAATTTTACAAATGGCCAAAGGTGATTCAGGTGCATGTGTCCAAGAACAACTCTATCAGTCACTGAGCTCACTTCTATGATCAACAACTCACAAGAAGTAGTGTATGTAGAAAAGGGTTTGTGTTGGCTCACTGTTTGAGGACACAAGTAGGCTTTGCTCGAAGTCACCACAGCAGGAGCTTGGAGCTGCTGGTCACACTGCAGCCACAGCCAGGAAGAAGAGAAAGTGGGCACCAGTGCGCAGCTTCACCCTCCTCCTTTTCACTGAGTCCAGGACTGCCCTCCACGGAACAGTGCGGCCATATTTAAGGTGAAACATCTTGCCTCAATCACTGTAAACTACAGAATTCAGCACAGGCCTTTCCAGAGGCACGTCTCCTGAGTGACTCGAGATCATGTCAAGATGACGTCAGCACTAAGCACCAGAAACAGACTTGCCCAGCACTGGTGCTGACAGTGAGGAAAGAAGTCTGTTAGACGATACAGAATTCCATGTGACCATGGTGGACTGCGATTACAGAATTCCATGTGACCATGGTGGACTGTGATCACAGAATTCCATGTTACCATGGTGGACTGCGATCACAGAATTCCATGTTACCATGGTGGACTGCGATTACAGAATTCCATGTGACCATGGTGGACTGTGATCACAGAATTCCATGTTACCATGGTGGACTGCGATCACAGAATTCCATGTTACCATGGTGGACTGTGATCACAGAATTCCATGTTACCATGGTGGACTGTGATCACAGAATTCCATGTTACCATGGTGGACTGCGATTACAGAATTCCATGTTACCATGGTGGACTGCGATTACAGAATTCCATGTTACCATGGTGGACTGTGATCACAGAATTCCATGTTACCATGGTGGACTGCGATTACAGAATTCCATGTTACCATGGTGGACTGCGATTATAGAATTCCATGCTACCATGGTGGACTGTGATCACAGAATTCCATGTGACCATGGTGGACTGTGATCACAGAATTCCATGTGACCATGGTGGACTGCGATTACAGAATTCCATGTTACCATGGTGGACTGTGATCACAGAATTCCATGTGACCATGGTGGACTGCGATCACAGAATTCCATGTTACCATGGTGGACTGTGATCACAGAATTCCATGTTACCATGGTGGACTGTGATCACAGAATTCCATGTTACCATGGTGGACTGTGATCACAGAATTCCATGTTACCATGGTGGACTGCGATTACAGAATTCCATGTGACCATGGTGGACTGCGATTACAGAATTCCATGTTACCATGGTGGACTGCGATTACAGAATTCCATGTTACCATGGTGGACTGCGATCACAGAATTCCATGCTACCATGGTGGACTGTGATCACAGAATTCCATGTTACCATGGTGGACTGCGATCACAGAATTCCATGTGACCATGGTGGACTGCGATTACAGAATTCCATGTTACCATGGTGGACTGTGATCACAGAATTCCATGTTACCATGGTGGACTGTGATCACAGAATTCCATGTTACCATGGTGGACTGTGATCACAGAATTCCATGTTACCATGGTGGACTGCGATCACAGAATTCCATGTTACCATGGTGGACTGCGATCACAGAATTCCATGTTACCATGGTGGACTGCGATTACAGAATTCCATGTGACCATGGTGGACTGCGATCACAGAATTCCATGTTACCATGGTGGACTGTGATCACAGAATTCCATGTTACCATGGTGGACTGTGATCACAGAATTCCATGTGACCATGGTGGACTGCGATCACAGAATTCCATGTTACCATGGTGGACTGCGATCACAGAATTCCATGTTACCATGGTGGACTGTGATCACAGAATTCCATGTGACCATGGTGGACTGTGATCACAGAATTCCATGTTACCATGGTGGACTGTGATCACAGAATTCCATGTGACCATGGTGGACTGTGATCACAGAATTCCATGTTACCATGGTGGACTGCGATCACAGAATTCCATGTTACCATGGTGGACTGCGATCACAGAATTCCATGTGACCATGGTGGACTGCGATCACAGAATTCCATGTGACCATGGTGGACTGCGATCACAGAATTCCATGTTACCATGGTGGACTGTGATCACAGAATTCCATGTTACCATGGTGGACTGTGATCACAGAATTCCATGTTACCATGGTGGACTGCGATTACAGAATTCCATGTTACCATGGTGGACTGTGATCACAGAATTCCATGTGACCATGGTGGACTGTGATCACAGAATTCCATGTTACCATGGTGGACTGTGATCACAGAATTCCATGTTACCATGGTGGACTGTGATCACAGAATTCCATGTTACCATGGTGGACTGTGATCACAGAATTCCATGTTACCATGGTGGACTGCGATTACAGAATTCCATGTTACCATGGTGGACTGTGATCACAGAATTCCATGTTACCATGGTGGACTGTGATCACAGAATTCCATGTGACCATGGTGGACTGTGATTACAGAATTGGGCCCTGGGCCAGAATGAATAAAAATTCTCCTCAACAAAGCACACATTAAGAGCTTTTAACAATAAGATAATATATTTACATACAAGCTACCTCAAGCTAAGCAGGGTCAGAAAGGCGTAAAGAGATCTGTAAATGCTAAGGGTGCAGGACAGGGCAATGGGCTAACAGCAGACCGCAAGCAAGATGTGCTATGAAAGAGAGTGATTCCCACAGGTAGGTCACAGACAACTAAGAGCAAGGTACAGGTTCAGGAATTAATCACATCTGCAGAGTTCAATGTCAGAGCCAAAGTGAGCTTCTGACAGACAGATCCTAGAATATCTTCCCAACTTCATCGACAGCAGCCCCACACGGGCGTATATCACTCTAACTCAAGTGTATAAGAAAAATAGGTACCAGCTAAAAGGCGCCTAGATAAGAAAACAAGTAGTTCTTAGAGCATCTGTGTGGGTGGCAGGCAGAGCGAGTGTGGTGGTGTCCACAAAGAACCACTAGCAAAAATGGAGTGAGACAGCCATGTAGGCAAATGAGGATAGGTAGTGGGTGACTGATAGCATGGTGCTTCATTTCTTCAGTCACTTACATCACCTCCAGGATGCCTGTGAGTCACTCAGACTGCCCTCTCAAGTGTGCTGGAATGACAGCATAAAACAAAGAGTTCAACGCAGCTCCCAATGCCACAAGCACAGCCTTGGTTTGCTCTCAAGAAATAAGTTATCTCTCTTAAAATCTAGATGAGGGACCACGAGACACAGTGGTTGAAAGAGGTTGCCAATTGAGGGATGAACCTCCAGACAAAGTTCCATTGGGCAAAGAAAAACTGCAGGGCAAAGGCTCAGGACTGCCAAGATAGCAAAGAACTACACAATGACCAGTGTGTGCTATCCCAGGATGATGGGCAGGGGCCATAGCACCTCCCTTCCAAGAACTAAGGGGAGCCATCCAAGACCTCTGTAATCAACAGTCGGTTGTAGCCCCAGCACCCAAAGGAGAGAAAAGAGAGAACTGGGAGACCACAAACTGGCAGGTCAATACAGTAGTTGTTCGCTACTGGAAAGGACAGAGAAGTGGTGGGAAAGACTGAAAGACAGGGATGACTGAGACTGTAGAGATGCTGAGGACTGAGGAGAGGGAAAAGAGTCAGTGTCTACCTTCTAAGGTAACCTATGCAAAGCCTGTGATAAATGCACATGAGGAAAGGTTCCCCATCAATATTTCACATTTCTTCCCCCACCTTAGGCTTCCTTTCCCCCCCCATACACACACACATAAAAGACTTATCATTTATTTTATGAGTGGTTTGTCTGCATATATGTATTCATACCACATGTGTGCCTAATGCCAACAGAGGTTAGACGATGTCGGAATTAGAGATAGTTTTTACTTACCTTGTGGGAGCTTGGAAAACAAAATGCTGAGCTGTTTCTCCAGTCCCCACTTTACATTTTTAGCAACAACAGAGTTCAAGAACGATGATGATGATGATGATGATGATGATGATGATGATGATGATGATGATAGTCCCACTAACCTTCAGACAGCAGACCTCTAATCACCCTCATCGAATGTCCTTCAGCACACAACAGTGCCTTGCCCAACATCTCCCTGATAAGGACTTAGAAGATTATGCTGTCCCCACGTTCCTATACCTCACGTTAAGTGCACTTGCTAGTAGCCCCGAGCATGCTACTACTTGTCTAGAAGTCAGCCCCATTTTCAACATTTAGAATTCCAATTCACAGTGTGGCCATCACACCAGAGAAACAGTACTAGCCAACTACACTAACACATTTCAATTCTGCTGCTGATACGTTGCCCCGCTCCTTTTTAGAACACACCCACATTGGTTGAAGAAAATGATTCGTCTATCCAAAATATGTCTATGTGGAGTTCATATCCTTACCTTTAAGAAACAGAATCCTAGACCTGAAATCTTCATTGTTGCAGAGAAAGTAGTTCTTTGCACCATGTCTTAGCAAACAGATTATTCAAGGACTGGGGAGCCTGTTCACCAACTTAAATTTTGCCCAGCACTGAATGTAAGTCTTCAGCTGCCAATGGCAGCTGAGGGCCTTGCCTTCTCAAGGAGTAATGATTTGTTTTGTTTTGATATCTATGAATTTATTGTTGTGTTTTAAGGTTCTGGGGGTTCGAACCTGGGGCTTCCTGATGCTAGGAAAGTGCTCTCCCACTGAGGCACACCCTTAACAGGAGAGGAGAACAGCCCCGCCCACATGCCTGACCTGAGGAGTGTGCAGTGCTGCTGACCTGGGGAGTGTGCAGTGCTGCTGACCTGGGGAGTGTGCAATGCTGCTGACCTGGGGAGTGTGCAGTGCTGCTGACCTGAGGAGTGTGCAGTGCTGCTGACCTGGGGAGTGTGCAGTGCTGCTGACCTGGAGAGTGTACAACGCTGCTGACCTGGGGAGTGTGCAGTGCTGCTGACCTGGGGAGTGTGCAATGCTGCTGACCTGGGGAGTGTGCAGTGCAGCTGACCTGGGGAGTGTGCAGTGCAGCTGACCTGGGGAGTGTGCAGTGCAGCTGACTGGGGAGTGTGCAGTGCAGCTGACCTGGGGAGTGTGCAGTGCAGCTGACCTGGGGAGTGTGCAGTGCAGCTGACCTGGGGAGTGTGCAGTGCAGCTGACTGGGGAGTGTGCAGTGCAGCTGACCTGGGGAGTGTGCAGTGCAGCTGACCTGGGGAGTGTGCAGTGCTGCTGACCTGGGGAGTGTGCAGTGCAGCTGACCTGGGGAGTGTGCAGTGCAGCTGACCTGGGGAGTGTGCAGTGCAGCTGACCTGGGGAGTGTGCAGTGCTGCTGACCTGGGGAGTGTGCAGTGCAGCTGACCTGGGGAGTGTGCAGTGCTGCTGACCTGTGGAGTGTACAATGCTGCTGACCTGGGGAGTGTGCAGTGCTGCTGACCTGTGGAGTGTACAATGCTGCTGACCTGGGGAGTGTGCAGTGCTGCCAGGAGACAGGCAAAGGTAGCACTGACATAGCCACAGAGGTGAGTTCTGAAGGTGAGGGTTGACTCTGGGGGCTGCTCTGAGGAGGGCAGCAGAGAGACAGAGCCTGATCTACCTGCCTAGGAGTTCTGGGCTGCAGGTCAGGGTAGGTTTGGGGTGTAAACCCTTTGAGGCTACTATAGTAAACAGTAAAGATTTAGGTATTTCTACCCTCATGAAAAGGAAACACACCCACATGTACACATGTAAGCACCTATGTGTGTATACACACAAACTCCTCTATGCAAAACCAAGGTCAAATATGTAACATTTAAAGTAAAATTTTTAAGAAAATATTTATTCTGAAGACTAGTCAAAGCCAAAGTATTAGTAGTTACTTGCAAGCAGGGAACCAGTTTATGATGAACCCTATAAATGAGGCCATCTATTTTATTATTTTTCCTGTCTGAAGCATGTTGGGTCATCTTTTTACCCAAATCTCTTAACTGCCTGTGATGAGTCTGTCAAGTCTGGCAAAGATGTCATGCAATGCACTCATAAGCACCATTGCGTATTGCTTCCCACCAGTGCGTCTCCATGTTCCACTCACAGGAGAGCTTGAGCAAACAGCTTCTAGAGGTAGAGACGTCTGCTGAGGAGATGGAAAGACTGAACCCCCCAGAACTGTGAACCAGAAGACATCTGGCTGAATCTCAAGGAGACCAGCCTCAGTTGTGCCAAAGGGTTCTCAGAAGAGCAATCAGGTATGAAAGGAGGGTGAAACTTTCCCTACATACAAATCCCCTCAACCTTCAGACATACAGGAATTACTTAATAAAGAAACTGGACTACGCTTTGACAAGGCTCCATCAGTACATGTTTCCCCTAACCAAGAAAACAAGAAAAGTTGCTAAATTACCTGTGGTGTGTGTGTGTGTGTGTGCGCGCGCGCACACACACTAGACTCATAAACTGATCATGACAATTCAATATTCAATTTTAAGGGGCACAACTATATAAATTGAGACTCTATGTACACAGATATCTGTGGTGCATGCTGAGATGCCCCAACACCACGCACGTGATGTGCTGAAGAAGGATAGTGCCCTCCCGCGTCCTCCAGGCCTGCTTCTCCTGACCTCACCTGGCCACTTGTCTCAGGCCCAAACCGAAACCACCCAGCCTTCAGCAGCTCCTGATGACGGACTCCCTTAGCCTCCTCTGAAACAAGCCCTCACCAGTCAACCTCTAAGTTTCTGATCTGTGGCCACCACTCTGCCCCACCACCACCTTCTAGTCCAAGTCACCATCATCTAGAGTAAGAAGCACTGCCTCAGTCTCCAGAGAAGATCACACACAGCTCAGCCAGAGTAAATGATCAAAGAATAAGTGGGCCCTCAGGCTACTCAAGGGCATTTGCTCAGTGTCCGCGGGCTGACCTGGCTCTCCTTGGTCACCATGTGCTAGGAAACAAGTCAGCTTTCTATCCTGACTCTTCTCAGGGGCCTATTCCTGTCTCTGGACACAGTCAGCATGCGTGTATCATGCACACTTGTGCTAGCTAGTTACTGAGATGGGCACTGACAACACCATCAGGGAAGAGTCACTCCCCAGAACTCGACCAGTTACTGCCCTATAGAGTAATAATCACTTCTGGAGACCTGTGCTATCAGTTTACACCACATCCAAATGTAAGCTCTCTGCAGACCATGAACTTGGTTACCACCATTGATAAATCAATCATTAGCACCCGCAGGAGTGCCTTGCTCATTCCCACAGATGGAGGACAGGGCTCCCTTAGGCTCACTGCTCCCTTTGGCTCACCTATGTTCTCCTTGTAGGTGGCTACTTGGATCCTGGAATGGAATTTGGTCCCCATTCTTCCACTGTCACAATACGCCCCCATTTCCCAAAAGGAAGAAGAGACTTTACATCTACATGACAGCAGGATCACCTGGACCACAAGAACAACTGGGATGCTGTGGCTTTTAGGTTGACTTTGCAGTGACACTGCAGTCCAAAAAGATAAAAGTTTCTTCCAGCTGTAACAGCAGCCTGGGTGCAGGTCCCCCTTCTCAGGATGCATAGTGAGGAGAACAACTCTGTTCCCCAGGCTGCTTGGCTTTATTTGGGGAGGGGGGAGGGGTTACCTTTCTCTCTCCAAACTCTGCCAAGTCAGAGTAAGCAAGTCCTTAATAGTTCCTGCCTCACAAATATGTCTGTCAGATATACTGGGCCAGAAGGCTGAAGATGATGCTCCAATGGTTTTGAGTGACTATTCAGGCACCAAACTGTCATTTGGGAAGTTGCTAACCTACACTTCCAGTTTACTCAGGTAATTAAGTTCATTCCTTCTCAAGTCTCTGATGAGGCTGAAGACCAGGTAGTTTAGTTTTACAATTAAGCTTAGTTGTTTATGGGTTAAGATGTTTTTAGATCTAGATAGATTTAAGTTGATAGAGATGAGATAGGATAGATACTGATTTACATTCAGAATTTTAAACACACCAAAATAGAAAAGATGTTTTCTTCAAGATTGCCAAATATAAATAACCAAAACACTATGAATGTAACATGTATATAATTCCTGATTGTTACCATGGTTCTTCTTGCTGTATGTAGTATATTGTATTTATTTGTTCAAACAAAAAACAAAACAAAGTCCCAGCCGCCACATGATCTGCCGGCCCCTTTGTGCCTGCTGCTCACAGATAAGATGTAGCTCCTACTACCCCATGTATGCTCCCTACCATGCCAATCATGGAATCCCCCTCAGAAACTGTACACAGCCCCCAAATAAATGCTTTCTTTTATAAGCTGCCTTAATCATGGTGTGTCTTCACATCAATAGAAAGGTAACTAAGACAAAAGTTAGTCCCAGGAGCGGGACTACTGCCGTGACAGGCCTGGGCATCCTGCTTTTGCACACTTTGGATTAGGAAGGGAGTATAATACTCTAAGGAAAAAAATTTTTTTAAAGACAAGGTCTCTCTGTGTAGTCTTAGCAGTCCTGGACTCGCTTTGTAGACCAGGTAGGCCTTGAACTCACAGTGATCTGCCTGCCCCTGCCTCCCCAGTGCTGGGATTAAAGGCGTGCACCAGCATGCCCAGCCTCTAAGGAAATCTTAAAGAGCTACCCTATCAAGAGCTTGGGAGGCAGTAGTACTGAGGAGCAAGGTAGACTATGGAGTTCCAGCTCAAGAGCTTTCAGAGGGGAATAATATTCCTGACTGGGCTAGAGACCATCCTTGTGATAGTTTGGCAAAGAATTTGGCTTCCTTCTGTCTTTCTCTTAAGAATCTACCTGAGGCTCAATTGTAAAGTTTTGAATTAATATCATCAGCAAATGGGATTTCAACACTACCTACTACTATGCCATGTGGATATCATTGCCATTTTATTAATTTATTTATTTATTCAATTCACATCCTACTCTCAAGCAGTTCTCTCTAGGAGCGTCTTGAAGTGGAGCGATAAACAGGCAAAACTATCCCAAGTTTCCAAAGGGCCGGCCTCCTGGTTTTGGCTCACATTTATATCTCCTCTCAGAATTTGTTCAATGATATTTTTCAGCTGGTTAGTAACCAATCTCCCCCACACGGTGGTTCGACTTCTAAGGGGATAAACATCGTCTGCTCTCTCACAAGTCTTTTTGTCATCCCCCACTTGTGATCTACACAAAAAGTATGTTTATCTCTCCTTCAGACCCACATGAAGACTGAGCTTCCCATTGGCTACGTCTGTGTAGAGGGCCTAGGTCCGTTCAATCTATGGATGGACCCTGGCTGGCACCTGAGTCTCCACAGGCCCCTCTGGGCCCTGGTTGGCTAACGCTGGTGGTCTTCTCGTGCAGCTCCTGTCACCTCCAGGTCCTTTTCTCTTTCCTCCCACTCTTCCACAAGACCCCTTATACTTCACCCAATGTTTGGCTATGGGTCTCAGCATCTGTTTCAAGAGTTAAACAAAGACTTCTCTCAAAAGAGGAATCTCAAATGGCCAAGAAACACTTAAAGAAATGTTCAATATCCTTAGTCATCAGGGAAATGAAAATCAAAATGACTCTGAGATTCCATCTTGCACCTGTCAGAATGTCCAAGATCAAAAACCCAGGTAATAGCACATGCTGACGAGAATGTGAAGAAAGGGGAACACTCCTCCATTGCTGGTGGAGTGGAAACTTGTACATGGGACCAGCCAGACCTGTGCTATAATCAACAAAGCTGGAAGGGGTAGGGAGGACAAAGCCTCTTCAACTTTTTGACATATAGCATAGAGTTGCTGGGTTTGAAGTTTATCTTGCTGAGTTTCTGTCTTGCTTTGGTTCAGTATCTCCTCACTACGCCCCTTTACCTCTCTTTTGGAATGGTAGTTGTCTTTGGGGTTTCATTGCTGTGAAAATCACCATGGACATAGCAACTCTTATAAAAGAAAGCATTTAATTAGGGGCTGGCTTACAGTTTCAGAGATTTGGTCCTTTATCTTCATGGTAGGAAGCACAGCAGTGTACAGGCAGATGTGGTGCTGTAGAAGAAGCTGAGAGTTCCACATCTGGAGTAGCAAGCAGAAGAAGGAGACTCTGTTTCACATAGCTTGAGCATATAAAACTCAAAGCACACATGTTCAACAAAGCCACACCTACCCCAACAAGGCCACATCTCCTAATAGTGCCACTCTCTATGGACCAAGTGTTCACACACATGAGTCTATGAGGTCCATATCTAGTCAAACCACCACCATAGTGTATATTCTGTGTTACTGCATGCTGGATGCATGCAATTTGTTTTTTGATTTTCACAGAGTTAAGACTTCCTTGAGTCTCGGAAAGATCTTTGTACTTTGGAATTTTAAACATTGAGACTGTAACAGATTAAGGGGACTTTTAAGGTTGGATTAAACATATTTTGCATTATTAAATGTTTGTTTCACAGTTGGTAGACTGTTTAGAAAGGATTAAGAGATGTAGCCTTGTTAGAGTAGGTGTGTTACTGGGGGTTGCTATGGTGTCTCTTCACAGCAAATGAAATGTAACTAAGACAAATGGACATGCATCTTCCTGTTAGAAATGGCTACATTCCCCATTGCTGGGCTATATGGGCAAAGGAATGAGATTGGCCAATGAAATCTATCATGTATATCTCAAAAGGTCCCGAAAGACAAGAAAGGAGTCCATAGTACGTTTATCCTTAGCTACCTCTCTGACTTTTGTGACTTTACGAATTCATAGGAACATGTGGTATCTCTGAGTGCTGTATGAAAAGGGAGGCAGAATGTGACAGAGAAATACAGCGCAGAGGTTCCTCCATCTTATATTCTTACTGAGCCCATTTCAGGTTTAATCAGATTCATTTGGCTATAAACTATGCCTGTGTGGTCATCTCTCCCGGGCTACCCATAACTGAGTAATGGAAGCCCACGCTATAAAATGTGTATGAGATAACTCTATGGGGGGCTTGCGAACTCCTGATGCTCAGATATGTCCCTGACACTATCACAAGATGTAAGACACAAATACACACCACATGGAACATTTCACCCTGACCCCAGATGATCCGTTTTGCTTTCTGTTGCTATGTTAAAGTGCATGAGCAAGAGCAGTTGAGAAGGAAAGGGTTTATTTAAGCTTACTTGTTATACTCAGACAAGGAGGGAATCCAGGGTAGAAGCTCAAGACAGGAACCTGGAGGCAGGAACTGAATCAGAGACCGTGGAGAAATGTGGCTTATTACTTTGCTCAGATACCTCTCTTATTCAGCACTGGATGTCTGCCTAGAATTGGCACAGCCCACCATGTAGTGAAATCTCTCCCATCAGGTGATCAAGAAAATGTCCCACAGGCATGCTGGAGGACAATCTAATGGAGGCAATTCCTCAATATTTCTTCACACGTGTCAATAGTCTGTGTCAAGTTGTAAAAGGGAAACCATCGCAGCCATCAATGTAGTAATTCCCCAGGACTGGGAAGAGGGAAAAGGAAAACTTCAAATGATTCCATGTATCTACGAAGTAGAAATGTCAGTCAGAAAAGCACTAACTGGCCTAATGATGGAATAGCACTCAGAGTTAAGAAGAAACAGACAGAACTAGTGGAAGAGCTTTCCTACCATGAAAACCATGAGCTCCACAAGCACGGCCTGCATGCATGGGAGGCCCTGGCTCACATTCTTATCTGCCCAAACACTTGGTATGCGCAAAACTGTGCAGGACAGGACACTAAGTAACCACAAAGCATCAACTACATCATGATAGAAAACATCTCTACTACAGAGGACTCTCAGGGGACCTTAACTACCCAAAGCAGAGCCATAATGCTTGCAAACCACATGAAGACATCCAGTAACTTGGATTTGCCTTTTCTAAGTCCTAAAACGACCAGATCTCTTTAATTATACTGTAGTGTTCAAAGTATGATGTGGCTGCCCAAAGATAAAATTTCCTGTAAATACAAAGTGTCATTTAGTATTAAACACCTATCCTTAGTCTCTCGATCAGTGTTCTCCAAGCAAAACAGGAAGGGAAAAAAGCAAATTAACTTATAAGTCCTAGAATATAAGAAATTAATGAACCATGAGAGAAAATAAAATAAAGAGGTGCACTGGTACAAAGAAGACAATATAATTAAGCTAGGCTTTCTCTCACACCTCACACCCATCAGAATGGCTACTATTAAAACTTAATTAATTAGCCAATTAAATGAGAAAGAGAAAAAGCAAGTATTGGTGGGGATTTAAAATAAGGGAGAGTCTTTTTATATTTCTAGTGGGAAGGAAAACGGTACAGGCTCTACGGAAAACAGAATAATCATCAGATGGGAGGGGTGAAGAGAAAAGGAGAAGGACGCCATGGGGACAAGGAAAAAGGAGAACAAAAGGGGAGAACGAAGAGGAGCAAAATGGAGGGAAAAGGGAAGGACCTGGCGAGAGGAGAATAGAGGGGAAGGAACAGGTGAAGTGGGGGGGGGGGAAGATAGAGGGGGGGACGGATACATACACACCAAACCAGGAACTAGTCCTAAAAAGACAAAACATGAAATGACCAACTGAGAATGCCCTCACTTTCAGAGGAAAAGAACAAATGTGACAAGACAAAAGCACATGGGTAAGTACTGCAGAGGAGCTGCCTGTGAACGCAGAGCGGCAGCTTTAGCACCAGCTTCCACCTACTGCATGGCTGATGTCCACAGTCTATTCCTATTAAAACTAAATAAATTGTATTAGTAATTTAAATTGATTGAGAGAGAGGAGGGGAGGGAGGGAGGAAGGAAAGAAGGGAGGAAGAGAGGGGGAGGGAGAAAAGGAGGGAAGGAGAGAGCTGGAGAGAGAAAGAGAGAGAGGGAGAGAGGGAGAGAGGGAGAGAGGGAGAGAGGGAGAGGAGAGAGGGAGAGAGGGAGAGAGGGAGAGAGGGAGAGAGGGAGAGGGAGAGAGGGAGAGAGAGAGAGGGGGAGAGAGGGAGAGAGGGAGAGGGAGAGAGGGAGAGAGGGAGAGGGGAGAGAGGGAGAGAGGGAGAGATGGAGAGAGGGAGAGGGGAGAGAGGGAGAGAGGGAGAGAGGGAGAGAGAGAGAGGGGGAGAGAGGGAGAGAGAGAGAGAGAGAGAGAGAGAGAGAGAGGGAGAGGGGAGAGAGGGAGAGAGGGAGAGATGGAGAGAGGGAGAGGGGAGAGAGGGAGAGAGGGAGAGAGGGAGAGAGAGAGAGGGGGAGAGAGGGAGAGAGAGAGAGAGAGAGAGAGGGAGAGAGGGAGAGAGGGAGAGAGAGAGAGAGAGAGAGAGAGAGAGAGGGAGAGAGGGAGAGAGGGAGAGATGGAGAGATGGAGAGAGGGAGAGAGGGAGAGAGGGAGAGAGGGAGGGAGAGAGGGAGAGCTGGAGAGAGGGAGAGAGGGAGAGAGGGAGAGAGGGAGAGAGGGAGAGAGGGAGAGAGGGAGAGATGGAGAGAGGGAGAGGGGAGAGAGGGAGAGAGGGAGAGCTGGAGAGAGCACACAAGCCAGAGTGCTAGAGTGAGAGAAGGGAGGGGAGAGTAAGGGGTTGTTACCACTTTGCAGCAGAAGATTCTCTGTAGCCTGGCTACCCTTCACTTTGCATAGTTTCTATAAATTGAAGCTGTGTGGTTTCAAACTCACAGAAATCCATCTGCCTCTGCCTCCAAAGGGCTGACATTAAAGATATGTGCCTTGAAATCCCGTGAAAATTAATGAACCATAAAACCATGAAAACTAAAACACCAAGGACTGCCCCCCCCCCAATAAAACCAGCAGAACTGTCTTTTGGAATAGATCAGTGGATTATCTTCCTGTGTATGAAGTACCTTAAGAATGGGAACGGTAGCAAACATTTCACGCATGTTTTATGCAATAGGCTGTATATAATTTCATATAACACTTCCAAAATTTTTTGTGCAAGAACACAGTTTCTAGTATAGAATCTTCCGCTTGCAGCAGAGAAGACATTTAACTGTTCTTAGACTTTGAAGATCTCTGGATCTCAGGGTTTCAGACCAGGGATGCTCAGAGCACACTTACGCTCCTCCACTGGAAGGAAGAGGATCAGGGCCGACACAGGAGAAGTTCTATGTTCAATTGCCACCATGGTGGGGGACACACATGGAGTTACAGCACAGTCTTTTCTATGCAACCTGCTATCACATGGTCCGACTCACAGCAGAGCCCACAGTGCATGCACCTAGAGGATGGGTGGTCACCTTGATATCACACACTGAAGGATCTAGCGACCTATCTCTCTAGGACCTTTCCTGAGTTTTACTGCATAAATGTAATATTACATATTGGAATTATTATAGAAACATACAATCTCTCTCTCTCTCTCTCTTTCTCTCTCTCTCTCATATGCACACACATCAAAATAAAAACACCAAATAGTAAAACTGCTACAAGACAGTGACAAAGAAAAGCAGATTAGAAGTTAGGCCCCAGGGCTCTCAAAAGGCTACAGGATGAACAAGCAGAGGCTCAAGGGAGCCAACAGCGGCACAGAGAGGGAGTTTGGTGCAACAGGTGAAGGGTTGGCAAACTACAATCACTCCTACATAGGTAGGTGACAAGAGAGTTTGGTTGGACAGTTAAAAGTCAGAACCATGCCACCCCCCAAAAGTCACCAACAGCCTTGACAAGGACAAACAGATGGCAAGGTCTAATTCGGTGATACAGAGAAGCATGGAGGGGGATGCAGAGGCGAGACTCAACTTTTGAAAGAGAGGTGGAGATAATTTGTTAACTGGACAGAAATAGTTTAGGTCAGGGAGGCTGTTTTTCTTTGTAGAGTGGAAGATGCCATAGTTTGGGTCTACTTGTGGAATAATGCTGTGACGGAAGCAGGACAAAGTTACTGAAGACAGAGGATGAGCACAGCTACAGCCACTCAAATGGATTAACACCACAGGGTTAGGGCAGGGCATACGAGGACAGAAGCTTGCAGCTGGTGAGCGGAGGGCAGGAGGGAGGGATGCAGCCCCTTGACTTACACAGTCCCTCTGCAAGGCTGGTGGGCAGAGCCAAGGTGAGAAGAGCAGTTAGAAGGTGGAGGGAGGAAGCAGCAGGTGACAAGAGCCTGCAGATCCTGGGGCATGACCAGCTGAGGGGGACAAGGGCTCCCATCACACTTAATGGTGTTTAGGCTCCCCTTACCTCTTTGAATTTTTTAAATCTAGCTTTCTAGAAGTTATCTTTTTCTATATATATATATAATTAAAGCTTTCTATAAGCATGAGCTATTTATTACCCAAAGTTTTAAACTCACACTCACTGCAGAAACTGTTTTTGTTTTGGTTTTGGTTTGGTTTGGTTTGGGGAATGGAGGCATGTTAATTAACCAATTGATTTGGTATCAGATAAGTGAGAGTACAGGACTGGAATCTTTAACTCCCTTCTCTCCTTCAAGCTCTCCAGTCATTTAAAACCTGCTGACTTATCAGTCAAATACTGTTTGAATTCACTCATCTGTTAGGACGCATGTAGTCAAGAAAGCCAGCACAAACATCATGTCAAATGCTACTCCACTCTATACTGGCTTTCTCTCTCTCTCTGAGAGGCACGCTCAGGTCCAGTCAGCGTGCCTTCAAACTGAGCCCAATGTGGCGGCCTAGACACTCGATGCATCTGCATTTCTAGATATAAGGGTCGCTACTCCTATTACTAAAAAATGTGTTTCTAAATAATTTAACAAAATGAGGGTCTACTTTTTGCACTTCTCTAAAGAGATGAAAACCACATAGCACAAATAACCTCTAATTTCAAGTTTGGTTGAATTTTGTCTTTTCTAGTTCAGAAAACTCAAACCCTTAGCTAGTACACTAGACCTCTTGTTTCAGGATCTACTGTACTTACTGACAGCATTAGTGACAGATTACCAAAATCACTATCAAAATTAAATTCATAAAGAGGACAAAGACAAGTTATGAAAAGTTTTTAAGACTGTGGAGCTAGGGAGCACAGATGCGAGAGGACAAACGGCGTCTGTCTTCCCAAGCTTAGGCTACCTCACTCTAGGGCCACTGACCCTCAAATGTCAGGATGTCATGTTTCTTTTTTTGTTTGTTTGTTTCTTTTTTTGTTTTTGTTTTTTTCGAGACAGGGTTTCTCTGTGTAGCCTTGGCTGTCCTGGACTCACTTTGTAGACTACGCTGGCCTCGAACTCACAGCGATCCACCTGCCTCTGCCTCCCGAGTGCTGGGATTAAAGGCATGCGCCACCACGCCCGGCCGATGTCATGTTTCTTTACAGTTAAATAGTGTTCCCTTGTGTATGCAACACATTTTGTTTTGTTTTTCGAGACAGAGTTTCTCTGTGTAGTCCTGGCTGTCCTGGACTAACTTTGTAGAACAGGCAGGCCTCAAACTCACAACGATCCACCTGCCTCTGCCTCCCGAGTGCTGGGATTAAAGGCATGCGCCACCACTGCCTGGCTTGTACCACATATTTTAATATTCCACTCATGTATTGTTTGTATTTCCTGGCTATTGTGAATTGGAAGGCAATGGAGATTACTGAGCAAGTATCTGTGGGGTAGGATGTTGAAACATGCCAAGGAGTCGGACAGCTGAGTCATACAACCCAAACAGGCAAATGCTACATGTCCTCTCTCCACTGTGGTTCCAGCTCCAAAATCTCAGGTATGTACATACAACATACATAACTACAGAGACCACAGGATTTTGTTAGGTATGTATGCTCAGAGGGAATAGCAGAATACACGTGATGTGATTTTAGTCTTTGAAAGTTTCCTAGCATGCACTTCCATTGCAGAACACCTCCCTTGTCTTCACTACATCTTCACACTGCCTATGCTGTGACTGTCTAGGTTGTCAGTCTCAACATCAAGTGCGTAACTCAAGCAGACATACTTAGCACATGGTCAGTGCTAGTCTGACCATAACTCAAGCTGTGCAGACATCAGAAGTAACCACAAGAACTCAAAGCTAGCAGCGGAAGCGAACCACACAGTGTTAATTCCTGCACTGTCACCTGCCACAGGCAACACAGGAAGAGAATGCATATGGATGCTCCCATTCATAACCACAAATCAGAGTCCTATGAGAACCATGGAGGACATGTGTCTTATGGTGATTGCTAAAATGAGCCTGTCTTAAACTTTTATATCAGGACGAATAAGGCACCAACACTCCCACAGATTGTTTTTGAAAATTAATAATGTTAGAAGTGCTATTATCCTTATCTTTTAAATTACAAGGACCGGGACATAAAAAGAAAAACAGGAATAAGAGACCCAACCTTGGTGACATCAATAGAACAGCAAACACATGGTGTGAAAGTTTTAAGTAAAGGCAGAGTATCTGGCAGTTCACTCTGTAATACTTCCAGGGTTTCAGCACGCTCCTGCTGAGTCACAGAGCTCTGCACAGCTCAGCAAGATGGCTGCAGGACTTCAGCAGACAACCCTGACCTGACACATAGTGCCCTCTCTGGAAGGTGACAGTCATGTCACAATCAAGCCTGGTTTCCAGCTGTGGCATGTCTCAGCACAAACTGGGAGGAAGCAGACAGACAGAGTAAATTGTTTCCTTTATAATTTATCCTGAGTGCTGCTAAAACATTTTATTCTTTATTCACATTTAGTATTTTTTCCTATTCAATGGCCTTCAACTGAGTTAAATACAATAAAAAACATGTTTAAAAGTTGTATTATTGAAATGTATTGAATACTGACTTCCAGGATTGGAAGCAAGCCACCTGGGAACGAACAATGATCTACTCTGTGGTCCTCCATAGAAGGCCGTAACTGCGCAGGATAGTTCTGTGTGCTATAGTTCACATTTGGATTCCTAACTGAGCCAAAAGTGTGTGCGTGTGTGTGCGTGTGTGTGTGTGTGTGTGTGTGTGTGTGTGTGTGTGTGTGTTTAAGTCTAAAGACAGCTGCTGAGTTAAAACATGCAAAGGAGCTTTGCTTCTTTTAGTCAGAACAGGTAACTATTACAGTGAAGAAACTTCCTTTGACAATCTCAAAATGAATCCACAAACACATACGCATAAGCACCAGTTCAAACTCAACTGACAAGAACAGGGTGAGTGTCAGGTATGTACAGTAAAGCACACTACAAGACACGAAAGGACAAAACCCACCCATCCGGGGCAAAGAGAAGTCATTAAAATACGTCAAGTTGTGATGATATGACAAGTGGCCAAGCAGTCACAGGTGTCAGCCTACACTAGACAGTGATGCTGCTCTGCTTGGTGCCCTGTTCTACCAATTGTGATTCCTGCTGGTAATAGAAAAGAACGTCAAACACAGTATGACTGAGCTGTGAACCCCACCTTCACCACATTGTCAAGGGAAATCTCACATTTTCAAGTTGGGGTTGAGAGAAACAAAATTTAGCTAAATGAAATAGCACCTTCTGCATTTTTTTTATGCCTTAACAAAAAGCCTTTGATGCAAGGAATAATCTGTTCAATTACAACTGGGCTATAGATTAACAGATTATCATGTACCCAAACTCAGAGTAGCTAGCTGTAAAATAGTATGCAAAAACTAAGTGCTCCAGAGTCACACTTAAACAAATTGCCATCCATTACATTTTTGGAAACTAAATCTCTTCACTAGTTCAGAACAATCTTCATAGGATTCTGAGCATGTATGGATTTGAGAGAAGTGACAGACATGGTCCTCTGCGTATGTCTAACCTAGCTTCAGGTTTGTGTTGTTGTGGGGTTCTGGTGTGTGTGAACGAGTGGCCTCTGTATCCAAATCTGTTTCCTGTGCCCTCTCCTGAACTCTTTTGCTTTGCTTTGTTTTGTCCAATTCCAATAGGCCAGTTCTTGTTTTATTTTATCTTTATCCCTTAGAAACCTGTTTGCTAGCCAGGTGTATTGGCACACACCTTGAAGCTCAGCACTCTGGGAGGCAGAGATGGGGAATCTCTGAGCTCAGCCTGGTCTACAAAGTGAGGGCAGCCAGGGCTGTTATACAGAACAGCCCTGTCTCAAAAACTCCAAAGAAACAAACAAACAAATAAACAACTCAAGAAACTCAAAAGCAAAAACAAACAAAAAACTCAAGGGGGGGAAGCATGTTTGTTTTCTAATGAGAAACAGAAAGGAGGTGGGTCTAGATTGGAGGGGAGGGGAGGAAAAGCGGAGAGGGGGAGAGGGGGAGAGGAGGAGAGGAGGAGAGGGGGAGAGGGGGAGAGGGGGAGAGGGGGAGAGGGGGAGAGGGGGAGAGGAGGAGAGGGGGAGAGGGGGAGAGGGGGAGAGGGGGAGAGGGGGAAAGGAGGAGAGGAGGAGAGGGGGAGAGGGGGAGAGGGGGAGAGGGGGAGAGGGGGAGAGGGGGAGAGGAGGAGAGGGGGAGAGGAGGAGAGGGGGAGAGGGGGAGAGGGGGAGAGGGGGAGAGGGGGAGAGGGGGAGAGGGGGAGAGGGGGAGAGGGGGAGAAGGGGAGGGGGAGAGGGGGAGAGGGGGAGAAGGGGAGAAGGGGAGAGGGGGAGAGGAGGAGAGGGGGAGAGGGGGAGAGGGGGAGAAGGGGAGGGGGAGAAGGGGAGGGGGAGAAGGGGAGGGGGAGAGGAGGCAGAGAGGAACTGGAGGAGCAGAGGGAACAGAAACTGTAATTAGGATATATTATATAAGAAAAAAACTATTTTCAATAAAAAGGAAAAATCTGAGTAACTATGAGAGAAAGATTTACCTAAAAAACAATACTTGTATTAGCTAAAATAATAAAATATATGCCTTGAATGTGGGTGGAGAAATTTGAACACATCCATGTGCAAATTACTTATTTGCACAAAAATATTATTACATGCATGTTTCTAACAAATAAAATTTAGTTAAGTTTTTACAAATACCACCTAACTAAGCCAGAAAGAGACAAAGTGAAGATTAGAAACTGAGTACAAAAAGCACTGGAGTAAGCCTCACCACAGGGAGAGGGGCCACACTGCTAAAGGACATCCCATGGACACGCCATGGAAGAACACAGCAGCAGGCGGCGGAAGCTGCACCTTATTCCTGCAGCCCTGGGTCCCAGGCATCAGGAGCTCACATGACTAAAGGGCACACACGATGCTTCCATGAAGGTCCTCTCGGTAAAGCTCCGTGGCTGCTTGTTTACCACAAAGCCGACCATGTCCAGCTGATATGGGGTTTTATGTTTTGAGTTCAGAATTCGCTTAGAGATAGGAAAATGTTAAATGTATGGCTCAGAGATAAGTCAGACCTAAAAACAATAACAGTTTATTCATAAATAGATTTTTAGCATAAAATATATCAGGAAGTCAATGACTCTTCAGACTTTTAACAGAAACCAAAAAAGATATTAGGATAAAGATCTGTACAAAACATTCTTATCCTTAATCAACTATGTAATCTATATCCCTAGGTGTGTAACAGGTTCCAATTTACTGATATAATGATCAAAAGATAAAATCATCAATACATATGTTTGTGAAATAGAAAATATTTTCTTGCAACTTGTTAAAATTATTAGTAGAATATGGCTCAGAGTAATAAATATTATATATAAAAATTTAAATACTATATGTCATATCCCAATGTAAGACCAATCGTATAAATATAAAAATAGAATACAGAATTCTAAATTTAAATATATGTAATACCTGACAAAAAAATGTCAATGGACCATGAGATAATACAGTAAGGGAAGGTTAGTGATAAGATCAAAATTAAAACTCAGAACCAGTAAGAAGGGCATTTAGTGCACTTGTGGAAACAGATTGTCACGCCAAAGAGCCCGTTTTATTAGGAAAAGCTGAGCTTGCAACAATCAGTAAATAGAAATTCAAATATACCACACAAATGCTGATTGACCCAAAAGGTCTTTGAAATTGTTTCTTCTACAAAACATCTCTTAATGAAATCTCAGCGTTAGGAAGAAAATTCTACTTACTTTTTTTCAGAAAATGGACATGACTGAAGTTTGAATTAGAAGGCAAACCACTTGTGGTAGTTTGAATAAACTTGGCCACGGAGGCTCATATAATCAATGCTTAGTTCCCAAGGAGAGAAATTCTTTGGAGTAGGAGTAGGAGGAGAAGAGTTGTGGTCCTGATGGGGGAGGTGTGTCATTGGGGACAGGCTCTGAGGTTGCCAAAGCCCAGATTCACTTTCCACTGCCTGCAGATCAGAGTTCTCAGCCACCTCTCCAGTGTCAACCCTGACTGTCTCCAGTTTCGTGGTACCATGCTACTTGCCATAAGGATAATGATAATGGACCTAGTCCCCAATAAAATGCTTTCTTTTGAGAGTTGCCTTGGTCATGGTGCCTCTTCACAGCAATGGAACAGTAACAAAGACAGCACTGAATTTCGTAATGAAAACATTGTCAGAGAAAAATGATCATTATAATATTACAACATGGTAACTGTCAAAACGCAAGGACTTGCTTCAGTCAGCTAAGCAGTTAAGTGGAAGATCCCAACACATCCATTACTGATTGCTCATGGAGCTTATCAGTGGCGGGAAAGAGGAGGGACCAGTGGTTAAGATGATCATATCCTGCTCTTGCCGAGGACACAACTTCCAATACTATGCTGGGTGGTTCACAAGCACCTGTGACTCCAGCTCTGCAGGGATCTGATCCCTCTGGCCTCTGTGGACCAAGCATCTACATGACATCAGGTGCATATAATTGAAACAAACCAACAAACAAAACCAGCTACTTCCTACAACTTCCAAAAGAGAATGTGCATATTTTAACTATGATACTCTTCATGTGTGTCTACAAAAAGCAAACACAGTCCATGCAGGTATTAGAATGTCATTTAAAGACCGCCCAAGGTTACCAAGAAGCACAAAATACCACTGTTTTGTCTGTGCACTAAGGCAACAACGTAGCTGGGGTAACACCAGGAAGGAAAGAGAACTTACAGCAGTGAAGTCTCTAGAGATTCCTGCCTCTACATCCCAACTGTTGTCATTAAAATTATGCACCACCACAGCCAGCAATATAAGATATGTAATGAGTCCATGAATGCAATACATAAAAGAGGCCTCCGCTCATCTCCAGGCAACAAGGGGGCTCGGGGAATAGGGAGGCTGGCTTGGCATCTCCATCACTGGACATGTTCCTTATGTAGGCCTGTCTTAGGTAGGGTTTTGGTGACTCTGAAGAAACACCTGACCACGGCAACTGTTGTGAGGGAAACCTTTAACTCTGGCTGGCTTAAAGTTCAAAGGCTTCGTCTATTGTCATCATGGTGGGAAGTGTAATGGCAAATAGGCAGACTTGATGCTGGAGAAGGAGTTGAGAACTCTACATTCAGACGTGCAGGCAAAAGAAAAAGAACTGAGCCACTAGGCTTGGCTTGAGCTTTGGAGACCTCAGAGCCCACCCACAGAGTGGCATGCTTCCTCCAACAAAGCCACAACAACACCTCCTAAGAGTGCCGTTCCCTGTGGGTGTGTGGGTGGGCCACTTTTATTCAAACTACTACAAGGACTAACAAGTCATTTACAATCTCTTTGGTAAAAGGCTTTAATAATAATAAGAACTCAATGGTATTACATAACTATTAGTTACAATTAGGAAAAAATAGCAATTGGTTCTCTATTGGAGATGGGGAATGAATATGATAGAGCGTGAGGGAAGCCAGAAAGATGAAGGCTGCACATTGTTAGTGGTTAAAAAAAAGGTGCTTTTGTTAGAACATCTGAAATGTTCTCAAGAAGGCCCTTGATAAGAGTCTAAATTCTAAGCCCATAGAGTATCTAAGTTTTAAGATGAACTCATATTATTTTCCCATATAAACATTTAAACTATGCATTAGAGACCAAGCTTAATTTTTTACAATTCATTTTAAAATTTTAAGAATACAGTGCTTGTTATGCCTGTTGTTATGGTCCTTTATTTCTCCAATTTTATAATATGAATAGGAATTTAAAATAAAAGAGTAATCTAACATTTTGAATGTGATACATTAATTTTTCAGGACTATCTGTAAAATATACTGTAATTTTGATGAGTCTCTGGTTTAGTGTTCATTTTAACAAGAAATACTTCACAAGGTATTGAAAAACACATCCAAACCACTCTTGGAATAATGTCCATTGGTATGGGTCTGTCTCAGCTACTTAGGAAAACACCAAGAGGAAGACAAATTCAAATATAGCCTGGGTTAAACTTAGAATGAATCCAACGCTAGCCTGGGTATCATAACATGAAACTGTATTCAATATCAGAAGCAAAACAGGAATGGGATATATAAAATAGTTATCTCAGATATATCAAATACATCCTGAGACTCAAAGGCAAATAAAGCCATGTATCTGAAGTCTTTAATAAACCCTGAAATTCCAACAATGTTAGAGTAATACTCAGAAGACATGAAAGGGACCAGTGTAGAGTAAGGTAACAAGTCCACGACACGCAAGGGACCAGTGTAGAGTAAGGTAACAAGTCCACGACACGCAAGGGACCAGTGTAGAGTAAGGTAACAAGTCCACGACACGCAAGGGACCAGTGTAGAGTAAGGTAACAAGTCCACGACACGCAAGGGACCAGTGTAGAGTAAGGTAACAAGTCCACGACACGCAAGGGACCAGTGTAGAGTAAGGTAACAAGTCCACGACACGCAAGGGACCAGTGTAGAGTAAGGTAACAAGTCCACGACAAGCAAGGGACCAGTGTAGAGTAAGGTAACAAGTCCACGACACGCAAGGGACCAGTGTAGAGTAAGGTAACAAGTCCACGACATGCAAGGGACCAGTGTAGAGTAAGGTAACAAGTCCACGACATGCAAGGGACCAGTGTAGAGTAAGGTAACAAGCCCACGTATGGTGCTGCACTAGTAAATATTCTTATGATATTAATCTGAAATGCAGTAGAGACTACGGTTCCCCTAGTACATCTGATTACAGGATTAGAATTTTCAGTCACCACACTTAGGTAAATATGATTTTATGGCTTGAGTCACACAAATTATAATGTGTGTGAGTCCAAGAACTATGTGTATTGTATTTGACACGGCATATTTGGGGATGGAGTAGTTGACCACACATTCAGTAAGATGAATTAAAAATATTAAAAAGGGGAGTGATACAGATATGAATCAGTGGAGGGTCTGCTGGTCCAGATTTAGGTTCAATTTATAAAAATAAAAGCAAGACTTAAAAGCAATGATGCAGATCTGGAATCCAAAGACAGAGACAAGGGGAACATTATCAGAGGGAATGGCAGAGATCTAGCAACACTGCCACTCACTTACATCATCCTGATCTCAAACTGAGATAACACACACACACACGAGAGAGAGAGAGAGAGAGAGAGAGAGAGAGAGAGAGCGCCATATATACTATCTTAGTGTGATTTCTATTGCCATGAAAGGACACAAAGACCACACTGTGCAACTATTCCAAAATGAAACATTTAATTGGGGACAGTTTATAGCTTCAGAGGTTTAGCCTGTTATCATAAGGGCATGAAGCATGGTGACATGCAGGCAGACACGGTGCTGGAGAAGGAGCTGAGAGCTCCACATCTTGATCCACAGGCAGCAGAAGGAGACTGTGTGACACACTGGTGTACCTTGAGCATAGGAGACTTCAAATCCTGTCCCCACAATGACACAATTCTTCTAACAAAGCCACACCTCCTACTAGTGCCACTCCCTTTGGGCCAAGCATTCTATGAGTCTATGGGAGCCATTCTTATTCAAACTAACACACAATCCATACATATACAGAGACATGTATACACCCACATTCACAACCACCCACCCACAGTCACCTAGACACATATATAGACTCACACAGGCACATGCACATACACACAAACCTATGTACATACATACAAACATATATCTACACACAAACACACACACGAACTCAACCTATGTCAAATTATTGTGTTATAAGCTAACCATAAATAGAAACCATAAAATCAATAGATGTAAAGGGATGAGTTGTCATCAAAGGACCAACAAGAGTTATGTTTTAAAAATAGATTCTGTGTGTTCATGAGGTATTTGAAATGATTCTGGGATCCGATTAAAGAAAGAAGTCCTTGTGGCCAATTACTGAGTAGTGATGTGCTCACAGTACAAGTTGTTACTGCATTTATATCCCACAGCTTTTGAGATATTTCCTCTGAATACCTACTACAGACCTGATTCTACCCTCCAGGTCTCAGTGAAAGAGCTAAGACACAACTCCAAAACTGTACAAAACATAACATGGATGTGCATTCAACTTCAAACACCCAGCCACCTCCACCCTAAGAGGAGACAGAAAAACAAGCACTGGTAAAACAACAGCAACATTTTTCTTTATGTTAATATAATAATATACAAAGAACAAGGTATGAAATTAGGAAAAACAGTAAGCTGAGCAACATATAGCAGCAATCTCAAAAGTCCAAAGAACACAGAATAACAGAAAGTTCAAAGCAAAAACAAAACAAAACAAAACAGCAACGACAACAACAACAACAAAAAACCCTGTCTACAAGGAAAACTAGACTGGCAAATTGTGAAGTGTACCACGCTGACCTAAGCAGGGACCAGAGTGGTCACTGGTCAAACCACATTATGAGATCCGCTCTCAGCAGAGGGCAAAGAGCAAGCTGCAAGTGCAGCACAAGCATGTACCGCAAAACACTGATTCTATAAGCCAAGTGAATTGTGAAATCACCTTTTGATAAAGTGATGAAATGACCAAAAAAACTGAATCTTAAATACAACATAAAACAGAATATGAAACATTCCATCAGAATCTAGGAGTGTAAAAGAAAGCCAAACAAACACAATTCAAAAAATAACAAAGGAATAGCTATAAAATCTATGATGTGGCCATCATCCATGATATTGCCATCTGGGCAAATATGAAAAGAGAAATGGAATATATCAGAAACGAAGGGCCCAATTTTTTTAAAAAGGAAAAAGAAAGCAAACAAAAAACTATTGGTGAAAAACTTGCCTGAGATAGTTTCAAAAGTTCCCGGGCACCTTTCTAAGACACCACTGCCACAAAGCTACTGGAAACAGATGGGGCACAAGAGTAGTGAGGAGGCCACGGCTTTGAGAGGCATCCAGAGGGACATAACTCAAAATAAAGTCCAGCAGGAGATGATGGAAGACGCCTGCACAGCACAGAAGCCAGTCACAGGAGAAAGGAGATCCGCTCGCGTCTGCCCTGACATGGGTCACCAGCTAAGCACTGGTTAGCTGGCTTTGTCCGACAGCTCAAATGCAACTGTGTGGTTTGAAATCACAAAACTAATCTCAGATTCCAGCGACTTAGATTCAAGATAAGTTTATGCACCTATTTCTGTACACGGACACCACCCAGTAGGGCCACCTTGAAGCAGCTACTTGGATGTAATTACAACACCCACGGGTCCCGTTTCCCTTACAAAGCACCTTCAGCTAGACTCCTCTGCAGTACCCCTTCTGTCCTCACTCTCCTGGAGGCCTCCCTTCTAGCTCCAAGACGTTCATACGATGACATACCTCCGTCTTCAGTCCGGCCCTCAGTCTATGATTCTTGACTCACATACAAAACTCCCTGATTAAAACTGCACTATCGCACCTGTCATTGTTACAAACCTCTCCATTCCCAGATCAAAATGTGTGTGAAAATCGTTTCCATCTGCCAGTCACGAGCACAGCCTGGGCTCCGGTCTAGACTTCTGTTTTCTCCGACCTAACACACCATCAGTCCTTTGCCATCATCTCTGCCTGCAGTATTGGCACAATTTCTGCTGTAGCTGTGTGTTCCACAGGGCACCAAATCTGCACTGAATTAACTCCTTTCAATTCTGTGTCTCGACCAGAGCTGTCAGGCTCAACCCTTACCCATACTATCAGAAGGTACGTGCATAATTTCAAAGGAGATTTAAAAAGAAGAGCAGAGGCTACCCTAAGTAATTAATTCCTAATGATACTGGTGTATTTGGGGGCAGGTGGGGTGAGTTTGTGTAGTGAGCAGAGGACAGCTCACTTGTACATGCTCAGGAGTGTATGGTCCACATTGTGTTTTGAAGACAACTTCCTTCATTGGGAGCGTGTCAGTGCTGGGTGAGCTGGCCAAGGGGCTCCATGGCCTGGCACGCCTCTGCCTAACAGGGCAGGTCTTATGGGCGCAAATCGTTCCTGGCTTTTTAACAGAGGCTCTGGGGAAGCTAGCTCAGGCCCTCATATTTGCCTAGAAAGCCCTTCACCAAATGAACTGTTGTCCTGGTTCCATTAATTCCTGCTCCTTAACTCCATATCCTCTTTCATTTACTGATTAGCCTAATAAAACTCTTAAAGTTGGACCACATGCAAATTCCTCTTGTGTATCTTATTGGGTTTAAATTTACTTGCCTCACACATAACAGTTAATCACTGAGGAACTAGAGAAGGCCATGTCATCAGAAGAGTGTTGCACACCTATAATCTCAAAACTGGGAAGACTGAAGGAGAGAGTCCCAAACCAATTGTAATACATAGAAAGATCCTGCCTCAAATACATAAGTATTAAAAAAAAATTTAAAGCCAAAACTCTGTAATACAGACTTGCGGCTTCATTCACAGCCATCATGCCCAGGTGTGAGAATGGCATTACACTTGCTGCACCTACTCAAACGCAGAGGGCTCTAACTTGACAAATGCAGCCTGGGTTCTGCTAACAATGCTTCCTTACAGGTCATTTTGCATTCACCCCACATGAGTGTCAGTGAAGGGCATCTCTTCTAAGAGACAACAGTACAAAGCAGCAGAGATCACATGACTGAAGGAGGCGGGCTGATCACTCATGGGTCAAGGCCCTTGCCTTCAAGCTTGGTGGCCTGAGCTCTATCCGAAACTCTACAGTGTGGAAGGAGACAGCTGGTCTCCATGCCTTTTGACATCCACTCACACTCTGTGCCATACATGCACCCCCGCCCTTATAAATTTAAAAAAAAATTAAAAATAATTTATATTAGTTTTCAATCCACCATGGGTTAAATTTAGAAAGAGTGCCAATTACATATCTTTAGAAATGAGATGATGATCATCAAAATATTTCTACATACAAAAACTATCAAATAAAATCTGTGGGAGGATGAAGGAGGTATGAGTTCAAGAAAGGCAAAAATAAACTCTGAACAGCTACAGAAAAGTTTTAACATGTGCACTGCTGTATCATGTAACTAGAGTGTTCTTTTAGCACCATGCAGCTTGCCAACACACAAACACCTCACCAACACTCTCAGGACACCTTGTCTGTCTGACCCAGTCAGCGCTGCTGCTGCTGCTGCAGCTCAGCAAACCCGCCCACCACCTCTGGATCTTATCTCACAATCTGCACTACTCGCTCTGCCGAGAACACGCTTACATTCCTTCTCATCATTCAGATTTTTACCCGGGCTCTCTCTAGATTATTACATGCCAATGAAGTTACCTCCAATGCAGTTTTTCACAAAGCTGCCTCATAGAGGTCTGTTTAAAAGCGCTACCCTTTGCCCATCAGCCACGCCCTGCACTAGAGCAGCATCTGAACTGCACAGCAGCCACTGCCACGAGAGCTCAGGGTGCTCGTGCACCGAAGCTCCACCTCCTATGACAGTGCTGAGCATGGAACAGGGTTACTGCACTCACTGCTGGAACTCAGATGTGTTGCCCAAAGGCTGGTGGTAGGGGTGTGGTTTCAGGAACGGCACTGCTGGGGAGGTCAAAAGGTCCAATAGGAACTCCCTAGGCCGTGGCAGTACAGGAGGAGTGGAGCTCTGCCTCACTAGTCCTTGCTTGATTTTTTTCCTGGACAATTGGGTAAACTGTTCATTTGGCTTTCTTCAGAGCCCAAAGCCATAGATCCTTTAGATCTTAGACTGGAATTTCCTTACTTATATGCCAGAATAAACATTTTTCTCTTTACAAGTAAATTGTCTTGGGTATTTTCTAACCTATTCACCAGGCTGAGCCTTTGACAATTCTGGCTACACTACCACAGCGTTTGAGTTCAGGTGACAAAAGTATAGAACATGGTCTAGGTATAAGGTCCTCCTCTATGCCACACATACACTTAATTTACTCCTTCCTTATGAGCAGTTTCCAAGGAAAGTGTGGTTCCCTACACATTTATTTAGTTAGCATCAAAGTTTATATAATTTAGCCAGGTAAGTAAATGATTAAAGGACAATGTCAAGATTTAAACCCAGGTACACATTTTAATAATCCATGATGACATGTTATTTCCCTTTCATTTACTATCTTATCTGACTTGTCAAACAACCTATATTTTACAGCAGCAGCCTTAATGAGACAAAGCAGAGAAGCAGCTGGAGCACGGGACCTTTAATCCTAGCTTCAGTTTTGGGCAACCAAACATACTAGAGCCTAAAACAAAGACGTAGTCTAACCATGGGCATTCACACAGCCAGATGCAAAGATGCTAGCTAAATCTAGGTTATTGGTTATTAATTAGCTAGGCTTTTCAACACACTATACTATGATAATGTCAAAAGACCAGGCCTTAACAAGTGTCAAACGCTTCCTGAAATATGATAAAGATTTGGGTTTCATACATTAGCTACTCCAACAAAACATAAACAGTCCAAAGGAAAGGATGCAGCTTCTTTGGGATCTATGTGCCCACAGCCAAAGTACTCTGCCCTGAGCCATGCCTCAGGGAGGGACAGAAATCCTAAGCAAACACAGTAGCTGAGAGTTCACCAAGAATACTTAAAATCATAATTGCATGTTCGACTTCATATGCACATAAAACAATTTAGAATTCAAGATTAAAATTTTAGAAGATTAAGAAGATTTACCGCAATAGAAGATGGGGAAAAAGTGTTAGAAGCAGGAAAGTCACCACAGTGTGAACAACAGTCAGGCTTCTAGCAAACACGGGAGCACGCAAGAGAGAGAGGCTGAGGACAACTGCAGTCTCCAAAGCAAGTGCCAGCTGATGTGACACAGGCAGGATGCACAGACTCTCTGTGGCAGCATCCCCACCTCACCAGCGCCAGTAAAAGGCACAGCTTAAACATAACAAGTCAGGTTTGAAACTTTTTTAATGAAGACAAGATAAATGCTGTAAGCACATACCTGTGTACTCAATTATCCATGAATACATTTACAAACAAAATTTGAAAATGAAAGGAGGACACAGATCTATATTCCAAAAATAGACATCTAAAAATTTTTAAATATTTCTCTTCCCTTTATTATAATAAGAGGTTATAGAAGAAACAATATAGAATCATGGTTACCAAAAAAGTAATAGAGCTAGATTGAAAGAGATATTAGCTTTAAAAGTGTGTTGCAGCTACTAACCTGCTTTGTGGAAACTGAAGGTTTTTAACCACTTCACTGTAAGAAGAGAAGTATAAGTCCGCCAATGGGACAGGTCAAACAAAGAACTTAGAAGCAGAGAGATTTTCAGAAATACATGAACATTTTAATTATTTAAGTTTAAATGCGGTAAAAATGTAATCAAATTGTAAAAATGTAGATGAAAGAAAGATTATTTTCATTTCAGTAATTCTGACATTAGGCTAAAGTTACAAGAAAAAAGGATCACCTTCACCATGATGGGTTACTAAGTTCTAGAAGGGTCTTTCATCACACAAAAATGCACTTCCTATACCACAAGAGAACTACCGTGGGGAGAAAGAGGTCATTTTTAAAGGTAAACTGTTGTTGTAAGGTAACTTTTAATTTGTGCACATAGTGTAAATTGCCATGGCGGATGCACACCGGGCACGGAGACAACAGTAGCTGAATTCCGATGTGACCCAGCAGCCCAGGTGCGCAGGAAAGGGCTGTTAACAGTGAGGATTGATGATCTAATCAAACTGTCACAGCCAGGTCCTCACAGGGTGGGTGGAGGGAGGCAAGGAGGAGAATATTCAGAAGGCAAGCACATGCTTAGTGTTACTTTCAATTGATGCTGACATTTTCAATTGTGAAAAGAAATTTTTCCTAAGTAATACAGGAAACAACTCAGCTAACGTTCCGGAGGGCATCAGGTAATCACGGGAGGCTGGTGTGCAGAGCTAACTTCTCAGAGATGTGAGCACATTGAAAATGCAGATAATAGGACACTTCAGAGATTTACCACAGTAATCAGCATTTTAATTACTTTCTGTTTTCTTGGATGTACAGTGCAACTGCGATGGATATTCTCTCCATGTATAAGCCAAGCAATATTTTTGCCCTGGTATTTGCATCTGTAGAGGAAAATCCCCATAAGAATACAAATAACAAAGAGTCACATGCTGATTAATCTAAGACTTCTAAAGTCACGTGTTAATTAGGGTAATTAATATGTCCTACCATGGCAATACTGTATATTTGTCACATGGCATGCATGCAGCACCTGCGATTGGACAGTCAGCTATAAAAGCATAATGGCCAGGGTGGACTACAGAGCGCCGCTTTTGTTTGTTTGGTCGCCGCTGTTCCTCCGCAGGCTGGGAAAGTACCCAGGGACACACAGGCTCGGCAGAAACCCACCCTGAGCAGCCCAGCCACGGCTGTTCCTTGCTCTTCATTCCATTTTTTCCAGCTCTCATTACTAATGGCAAGTGTATAAAAGTGAGTACACAGATGTCTATAAATACTCAGAAAGTCACTAGACTGGCATGCCAAGGTGCGATCCGCACATGGTTCAAGGAGGCAAAGGAGCATGCCCCTAGCATAAGCTGCTCCCTCCTGTAGTAGTGAAACATGCTCACCGTCAAGTACGACCATTCCTGAGCCACTTGTCTCCTCACAGCCACGATGCTGAGGAAAAGTGCTCACACAGAGTGTGCACTGTGCAGGCACAGACACGCCTCTCACTCTGTTTTCTTGGCAGGACCCTGAGCTTTCAATAGGCAACCTTTCCTCTGCAGCCAAGGACAATCAGGCTTGCTGAATTGCTCCATCTTTTCCAGGCATGATATAAAGCATTCTCAGGAAAACTTCTAGCGCTGTCATTCCTGACCTTTGTGAAACTGTGCCTCAGTGAAAATTAATATTGATAAAAACCACATTATCTCTGTCACTCATGGCAGACACGTGGATCCAAGGTAACACAACCCAGCCTCCCTAATTGTTAAGACATATAAATAGGAAAAAAACAGAAGTACTGAACATTCATTTTTATGTCAAGTCAGAACGACTTGATACAGTCCCTGTAAAACGAAAACAGACTTTCTAATCTGCTCCTAAAACTGTTCTTAAAGAACCCCATGAGCTAAGAAAGAAACCGGAGGAATCAACTCCGAGTATCAGCTTCGCTACTGCTAATGTTTACAAGGAAAGTACAATATACATTTTGCATTGGCTTGATTTTGGCTTTCTATGACCCAAGGCCTAGTAGCCTCTGTGCAGACCAGGCAGGACTCACCAGAGGTATGCAAGTGCCCTTCGTGCCCTGCTGCCTTGGGTGCTGCTTTTAGAGGGCACGCCACCATTCCCAAGACATTGTGCATCCCTAACACAAACCTGACTTAAGCATTTCAGTTATTTATACAGAAAAATGCCATGGGAGCTGAAGTGTCCAGGGCCTCAGGACCAGCCCTGCAGACGTACACCCAGGAGTGGAAGTCAACACTCTCGGGGCACCCTGCAGCCACAGCCACCCTATCATCAGCACAGGGCAGCTTTTCACAACTGCACAGGGGAGGGGATGCCCCAGGAGCTCATTGTAAGTTCATGATGAACTGTGAAGGACTGAGCAAGCACTCCCACACATCTGACAGGGGACAGCACGCACAGGGAAGGGGAAGTGGCCAATTCCATACTAGCAATCAACCATGCGGAGTCAGGAATGGTCTCCGGCTCATTTTCAAGAGAATATTGATATTATCCTAGCAGTTCTAAATATGTATTTGTTGAAATCTGTATGGCCTACGATACCTTAGGTCCTACAAAGCAGGAAGGTAGAGGGGAAAAAGGAAGAGAAGAAAAGAAGAAAAGAAACTCTTAAACTCTTTCCTATTGGTTGACTAACTGCCAGTGTGATGACAGAACACAAGCTGTCACAGTTAATGCTAATCTGCACCTCATGATTTATTGCAAACTTAACTACTCAGTTTTTCCTGGCATATCAAGAACTCAAGAAGCACGTGAATAAATTATGTTATTACATATGAAAACACAGTACAATGTAAATTTTTTCTTTCACTATATAGTCAGTCACAGAATATATGATAAAATTTACCATTAAAGCATCATTTAAAAATATTAATATAACAATTTTACAACTAATCCGAAGCAAAGAAAATTAAGAAGTCCAGGGAAGTTAATATGTTTTTAAACCCTACCACAAACATGAGATTTATCTTAACAGAAAATTAACAGTATCCCCTTTCTTTCCATTAGATACAAAAAAAAAAAAAAAAAAAAAAAAAAGGACTGTCCTGCATTGTTGGTGAAATGTGACAACAGACAAGTCTTCGACACAGCAGTGCCATCTGTGTCACTGACACCAGGGAAATAACTCAGAAAAGATTAATGCATAGCACTGTTTACTTGGTAGAAACTTACAAATAGTATTAGTGCTCATTAAGCAGCAAATCATGACATCATGGTACAGTAAATAATAGATTAGGCCACCCAATTAAATAAATCTGTATTTATGAATTGATGAACAATGGCCAGAAGAATTAAGGAAGGCAAGCTACACAATGCAATGTATAAATACATGCATTGGTTAATAAAACTGCTATTAACAAAAATAAGAATAAATAAAATAATCAGAGCAATCTAAGTTCAAAGAACTACTGTAGCTCTGATGAACCTTCTCAAATCTTTGGAATAAAGTCATTTGTGAACATATTTTTAAAAACACATGCATGGCGCATGTGTGCTGTACACACAGAAGGACTGAGAAGAGCCCACGGAAGGCATTATACTAAGATAGAGATAACTTCCCTTGAGAGATGAGAATCATTGCTCTATTTACTTTATTCTTTGTACTTACAAATACTGATTGCATCTTTAATAAGCAGATAAGTCTTATTTTAGCATAAGTCTGACAAGAAGTAAGAAGGTACAGGAAAAGGTTATATATAATTTTAAGCAAAATGAATTTCCTTTACAAAGGTCTTGTGGCTATATCCATTTTAAAGGAACTGTGTATTGTGAACACTCCTCAGTACCTACTGTCCACATAGAATGACTGGCAGGTTCCTTCTGTCACTTCCCCCAAAGAGCAGCATGGTTGAGAAGGGAGGGAGCGACAGGCGTGTGCTGCTACTCCAGCAACTCTTCCAGGGAGAAGCCAGGCCGTGCCAGCACTTACTGTACTGAATCATCACCACCACGTGCACCTCAACGGGGAGAGCTGCACATGCATTGCTGCTACAAAACCTTGTCTCATAATCATTTGCATAGCATTTAACTGACCTTCATTTTTAGGATGTAATTGAGAGGACATAGGAGATACAAGATTAGAAATTTTAACATCTAACAAATAATTTGAGAGACTATTGCCATTTCATTTAGTTTCACTGAAAACGGCCCACTACCATTCTCATGGTCCACACTGAGACACTCTTAATTGTTTTAAAATAGTACATCTGACATAATAAAAACATTTATAATATCAAAACACAAAAGAAATGAAGATTTATAAAATAAAACTCTTATTTGTTAATTTACAAACTAATATCAGATATATTGGTTATGAAAATATGAAAAACTAAAATTTTAGAATTTTCAGCAACTTTTCCTTTATCATACTCAAGATAAAAAGTTTCTAAACTATTACTAGTAATTTTGGGGAAAATAAAAGTTTATGCAACACTAATTATTATTTCAAAATATTCAATGAGAGTATTCAGATGACTAATTTCCTAGCCAATTTAAAGAACAAAGGGAAACAAATCAAATTACTAAATAAGAATTTGAAAACTAATATAAATTATTTTTTTAATTATACTAGTATGATGAATTTGACTGCCAAAAACTATACTGACATTACAAATTATGGTTGGAATGATATTTTCTCTTATAGTAAACTTATACACTATGGTATGAAAGTTTTCTCATGTATGATAGGAAAAAAAAAGTGACAACTGGAGTTTTCTGACAATAATAAAAACCCCTAGATAGGTACCATCATCCCACACAGGAACTGAGCTCAGCAGGCAGCCTCAGCTCCAACATGGCCACGACTGCCCATGCAGCCCTCTAACAGGGACTGACGTGGCCACGACTGCCCATGCAGCCCTCTAACAGGGACTGACGTGGCCACGACTGCCATGCAGCCCTCTAACAGGGACTGACGTGGTCATGACTATCTATGCAGCCCTCTAACAGGGACTGACGTGGCCATGACTGCCCATGCAGCCCTCTAACAGGGACTGACGTGGCCATGACTGCCCATGCAGCCCTCTAACAGGGACTGACGTGGCCATGACTGCCCATGCAGCCCTCTAACAGGGACTGACGTGGCCATGACTGCCCATGCAGCCCTCTAACAGGGACTGACGTGGCCATGACTGCCCATGCAGCCCTCTAACAGGGACTGACGTGGCCATGACTGTCCATGCAGCCCTCTAACAGGGACTGACGTGGCCATGACTGTCCATGCAGCCCTCTAACAGGGACTGACGTGGCCATGACTGTCCATGCAGCCCTCTAACAGGGACTGACGTGGTCACGACTGCCCATGCAGCCCTCTAACAGGGACTGACGTGGTCACGACTGCCCATGCAGCCCTCTAACAGAGACTGACGTGGCCATGACTGCCCATGCAGCCCTCTAACAGGGACTGACGTGGCCATGACTGCCCATGCAGCCCTCTAACAGGGACTGACGTGGTCATGACTATCTATGCAGCCCTCTAACAGGGACTGACGTGGTCATGACTATCTATGCAGCCCTCTAACAGGGACTGACGTGGTCATGACTGCCCATGCAGCCCTCTAACAGGGACTGACGTGGTCATGACTGCCCATGCAGCCCTCTAACAGGGACTGACGTGGCCATGACTGCCCATGCAGCCCTCTAACAGGGACTGACGTGGCCATGACTATCTATGCAGCCCTCTAACAGGGACTGACGTGGTCATGACTATCTATGCAGCCCTCTAACAGGGACTGACGTGGTCATGACTATCTATGCAGCCCTCTAACAGGGACTGACGTGGTCATGACTGCCCATGCAGCCCTCTAACAGGGACTGACGTGGCCATGACTGCCCATGCAGCCCTCTAACAGGGACTGACGTGGCCATGACTATCTATGCAGCCCTCTAACAGGGACTGATGTGGCCATGACTGCCCATGCAGCCCTCTAACAGGGACTGATGTGGCCATGACTGCCCATGCAGCCCTCTAACAGGGACTGACGTGGCCATGACTGCCCATGCAGCCCTCTAACAGGGACTGACGTGGCCATGACTATCTATGCAGCCCTCTAACAGGGACTGATGTGGCCATGACTGCCCATGCAGCCCTCTAACAGGGACTGATGTGGCCATGACTGCCCATGCAGCCCTCTAACAGGGACTGATGTGGCCATGACTGCCCTTGAGCCCTCTAACAGGGACTGATGTGGCTAAGTCTCAGTCTCTCTCAATCTCTACCTTTCCACCCTCCCTCACTGTCTTCCCCACCCTCACAATTATTCATATTCCAAAAAAAGAAATTAAATAATGAGGAAAACATGAATTGTAAGAGGCAAGAGGTTATAAGTTCATTTCCATTAAGCAAACTTATAAGAAAGCAAGCAAGGAGGGAAAACAGAAAAAACTAAAGAGGGCGATAATTAAGAAAGGTAGGGGAAAGATGCAAGAATAACTGAAGTTTTATTTATTGAAAAATGTTGAGAATTAAAATAAAACGAGAATAAGGAGAATCAGAGCCGAATGCAAAACAATGATAGAACACAATGTAACCAGCGCACGTGCAATAGGAGGGATAAATTAGCACAAGAATAACAAACTACAATAGAAAACTGGGTGAGCACTAAGACCAAGGATGGCAGAAATCAGACAAATGCAGACCCTCATCCGAATGTGAGTCTTCTACTTCTGACAGAATGTGCTTTGTGCTCGGGCTGTGCTCAGGTAGACACTGTTGATGGAGGCGTAATAACACGTGGGGAACAACCGCATGTGTACTGCAAGGACAATCTGCTTTTCCCTCTTTTATGAAAGAAAACCTGCTCTGACTCAGGTTACTAAGAGACGAAATGTATGGATGAATAAATCATCACAACTTGTGGCCAACCAGATTTGAAGTCCAACTAAAGCATGCTAGTGCCAAGGAACATGGGCTGTGACAGCAGCAAAGACCTAACAGTAACCATTTTTTCCTGAACAAAAACACTGCTGAAATAGAACCTGAGTTACAAATGTACATGAAACTTATCTTAATATGCAAGCCATAATTAATGAGTCATCCTACTGCCATGTGTAGCATAAAAGCACACCAAGTACACAGAACATCGTTAGGTGGTAGATAAACACAGCAGCTGACAAGAAAGGGCAGCTATGACGGGCTCTGTGGACTGCATGGAGAAGAAACACCAACTTGGAGTGGGCTGTTTTCGTGCCCTTATATAACTGGCCTTTTAAAAATGTTCACATGTTATATATGCCCTTCTTATCAGGACAGGTCATATGAATGTAACTCAATGTCATATCACTTCAGACAGTTCCACATGAGATTCAAAATTAAAACTTGAAGTGGTAAAAATTGGAAATAAATATGACTTTTAAATTTAGACTGAAACAATGAAATCCAAATGAAGTTACAGAGCAGGACCTCTCTCCAGTGGACCTATAATAC